>NC_141385.1:37921732-38521732 GCF_017979445.1 Akebia trifoliata | reverse complement strand
AGGTTTATGTAGATCTGATCATCTTAATTTAGTAATTTTGTTAATCTGTAGGAAAGAATAATTTTGATTCCTACAATGTTCTCTTTTAGGACCTTGGATCTTGATGGGATCCAAGGTTCTAAGAATAACTCTTATTCCTTGAGATTAGTAAATAGTAAGTTTACACTTTTTTGACCTTTTTGAGTTAAGGGTTGTCCCCACGCAACTCATTTGAGATGAAATTTAAATCTTTGATTATTGACTTGTCGACAACCTCTTGAGTTGGGAGTTGCCTCCATGTAACTTGATTAATATAGAGCATTGACTCTTAGTCGTATTAGTTGTAGACTTAACATCATATCGACTTTTCGAGTTGGGTATGTCCCCAGTGCAACTCGATTAAGAATGCAATTCAAATTCTTGATTGTAAATTAGACATCATACTGACTCTTTTAGTTGGGAGTCGACGGCTCCACGCAACTCGATTTTGAACGTGAGTTATTTGGTTTTTGGAGAATGGGCTCCTAAAATGTAGGCACTTGAGTTTGAAGCTTGGGCTTTTTTAGAGTGTTGGCTCTTAAGTTTAAAGCTCGGACTTTTTTGAAGTATTGACTCGTGAATTTAAAGCTTGGGCTTCTTTAGAGCTTAAGTTCTTTTGGTTGTAAAGAGGGAGCTTCTTTGAGAGTGAGGGTTCTTTGATGACGAAGCAGGAAATGTTTTTCTTTGAGAGTGAGAACTCTTTGATGATGAATAACGAGCTTTTTTTCTTTGAAAAAAAGGGTTTTTTTTATCGTGAAGCATAAGCTTCTCTACTTTGATAACAATGATTATTTATTTGTGAAACAATAACTTATTTTGAGAGTAAAGGTTTTTGTTTTTATGGTCATAGTAATCAGCACCACATCAACTTTAGAGTTATGACTCTTCGAGTTTATAATTGCGGTGACTTGGCGTGACGTCGACTTTAAGGCTATGGCTTTTCGAATTTATAGTCACGGAAACATGGCATCACGTCGACTCTTTTAGCTGGGATAATTCCATGCAGCACAAAACATGAGAGTTTAGAGTTAGGGCTCTTTGATCAAGAAACAAGGGATTCTTTAAGAGCGACAGCTCTATTTTTGAGAAACGAGGGTTTCATCATGAGCTAGGGCTTGTAGTCGTAGGTTCTTCATCATGTCGACTCTTCGAGTTCAGATTCTATTCCAATAAACTCGACTAGAAATTTCTCATTACTTGAAAAATAATTACATACTTTTTGGTAGTACTTTCATAAGTTTAGAGAGTTCTAGGGACGATGTAATACATTACCATTAGGATTTTTTTTAAGTAGTAGACCCCTGCTTCCACCACTTTATATATTATATATGGACCTTCCTAGTTTTCTCCCAACTTCCCATTACTAAGTTCTTTGGTGCTTTTGAAAACTTTCCCCAAACGACAAGTCTCCTAGTTTGAAAATTTGTAGTCGGACTTTTCGATCGTAAGCCCTCTTGAGTTGTTGTTGGTAGGTTGCAAAGCAATCCAATGCTTTTCTTCTTTAGTAAAATTGAGTATTCTGATCAAGATGTAGTCATTTTTCTTGGGGATCGTGATTTCGCTCCTTATGGCTCGAACATTTAGTTTAGTTGGTATGATCACTTTTGCTCCAAATGATAAAGCATGAGGAGATTCTCCATTGGCTTTCTTTGGAGTAGTTTTGTAGGCCCATAAAACTCTAAGAGGTCATCGTTTCATCTTCCTTTAGCATCTCCTAGTTTCTTCTTGAGATTGTTGATTAAATTTTTGTTGGTAACTTCTCCTTGTCCATTTTCTTGAGGGTTGGGTGGGTTGAGAAAAATTGATGGATTCCCAAACTTTTGTAAATGTCGAGAATTCTCCATCCTTCGAACTATTTTTCATTGTCGATAATGATAACCTTTGGAACCTCAAACTGGGTAACGATATTGTTCTGGAAGAAATGACTTACTTCTGACTCTCGAATGTGTGCTAAGGGTTCTATTTCCATTCATTTTGTGAAATAATCTGCCACCACTAGAGGAAATCATTTCTGTCTGGGAACGATAGGTAGATGACCTACTATGTTGAGACCTCATTGAGCGAAATGCTATAGACTCTTCAGGTAGTGGTTCCTCGACTAGTTGATGGATAGATTGAGCATATCATTGGTATTGATCACATTGACTTATGTATTGTAAGGCATCTTTTTGCATGAATGACCAAAGTACCCCTTGTGTAATGGCTTTGTGAGCAAGTGACTTTCCACTTGAGTGGTTGACAAGGTCTGCTTCGTGAATTTCTTTCAGAACTCTTTCTGCTTCATTGTTTGAAGTTTTGAATCCAATGCGGGATTTCTCTAACTTGTGACCCTTGGGTGTAATCAACACAATTCCTAACCCTTAGTCCTTGTCGTTTGAAGCTCCGTCAACTTCCATCTTGTCTGAATAGTCCAAGGTTCTACAGTTGTTGCTTCTTTAGTATAAGGCAATCATGTTGCTTCTTTTTCAGCAATTGCTGGATATTTCGTGGGAAAGTCTACAAGAAACTCGATTATTTCCCATCCCTTCATTGAAGTTCTTGGGATAAAGATTACCTCAAATTCACTGAGTTTGATGGCATATTTTACCATTCCACCAAGATCCAGTAGACATCATGCTTATTGATAAAACGTCTTCACAAGGTTCATGTATCCCTTGCAAATCCTGATAGAGAAGTAGATGGTTTATTTCCCTTCCTCTAACAAAGGTTGAGTCCATCGTGGTTGACGTCAGATCTAATATACTTCTTGTACCTGAATGGATTTTTTATTAGGCTTCTTCTTCGTAGCTATTTCTTCATGTTTGTATAGGTAACTGCACCTCCATGTACCTTAATGAATTACATTGATGACATTCACCTTCAGATTCTATAGTCTTTGCCCCCTCAATAGTAGAAGTGGAAAACGTTGCTGCTATTGATTGGCATGAGCTTGCCTTGGGCGAGTAATAAATTTCTTAAATATCCTTGATCTATTAGATCTTGAATCATGACTTTCAAGGATTTATACTCTATAGTACGGTGTCCATGGTCGTTGTGGAAGGCACATCTTTTTGCCATGTCCCTCATAAATGAATTTGAATGCAATGGTTTTGCCCATTTGATGAAAGGTTCGCTTCGAATTCGTTGGAAGATGTGATCCAACAAATCATTAAGTGAAGTATAAGTTAAAGTGTCATCTAGTCTCGACCTCCTTCATTCCTTCAGTTCTTCTCTTGTTTCTGGTTTGACAACCATTTTTTCTATTTTTGGGGTGTTTTCTCTGTTGTTTGAAATATGGATGCAGTAGCTAGAACGCTGCTTAACTTGTCATCCTCCAACTTCATGTATTTTTCTACCTTCAGCAGGAGATCTTCCATATTCTCTAGGTTACTTTTCACTAGAGAATCATATAACTTCAAGTTGTTGAATATCCCTTTGTGATTAGCGATGATGACAATATGATCATTGTAATTATCGATCTAAGGAAGCTCTGTCTTGAAGCAATAAGTGTATTCTTTTATAGTTTCTCCAATTTTCTTCTTGAGATTGAACGAAAAGGTTACTCTTTTTTGCTGCTGCCTGCTTCCCAAAAATTGTGCTATGAACTTCATGAAAAGATTAGAGAAGCTGTCGATCAAATTTGGAGAAAGTTTGTAAAACCACATCAAATCCACTCCATGCAAAGCTTGAAAAGAATACTCGACTGAGAAAAACATCATTCCCTTCTTCAAGAGCCATTATTTTTTTGTAATGGTAGAGATGCTCCATCGAATCAACAAATTTGTTGTAGAGGTTGAACTTGGGAATACCATATTTTTAAGTAGCTTCTTGGCCATAATCGTTGCTACGAATAGGGAATCCTTTAAGTCATTGATTGTCAATCGAGCAAGTTGCTCAATCAACTTTTTCTTGCTGAGTGCCACTACAACGTTGAGTTCTTTTTTTTGTTTCTTCAACATGGTGTCAAGTTCATCACGATTAATGAACTTATCATCGTTTCACCTGGCTTCTGATTTCTCTGTTCCATGGTGATTTTTATTTTTTTATCATACTTCTTCATCTCGCTTTACATTTAGGATTAGGATTGACATGTTCACATTTTCTTGGAGTTGAGTATTCTCACCTCCTTGTTGTGCATCTCAGTTAGCACATTGTTTGTGTCTCGAGGATGTTCTATCCCCCAAACCGTTGAGCTAGATTTGTAACATTGCATTCTCTTGGCATAGAGCCATCATCGTTTCTTGTTTGGTCTTGCATTTGAGTTTACACTATTTGGAGTGATCTTGTAGAGTCTAAAGGATCTCTACTGGGTTTGAGGCTGGTTGGAGGTACTAACCATAAGTGAAGGTGATAAAGATGATGATAAAAGGTTTCTTAAGTAATGGTCTACCCGTGTAAGATCACCTAAGAAAGATGTCTTGCTAGTTAGATTTTAACTAAAAAAATAACTACCTCTTTAAGGACTAAGAGTCTTCTTAGTTGAGAGTGTTGTTTTACAAAGCATGTCTCTAGATTGATTGTGCACAATGCGTGTAGTGTGTGAGTTTCCATGAAGGGAAAAAGTATAATGTTAAGTGGTGACGACTTTTTGTGAATGCTATAGATAAAGAAGGCTCGTAGTTGGTGGAAACTCTAGGTTTTTTCTTTTTTTTTCCCACAGATGATGCTAAAAAGTATGAGAAATTTTTTGAATCTCCCACTCATCGAGATTTGCATTGAAATTAATACGTATCTCTGGTCTTCTTCTCCGATGATCTTCTAAATTTTTTATTATCTTCTCCAATTAATCTTTATTTTCAAAATCGTCTTCTTTGTTCTCCTTAACCTGAAAAAAGACATTTGTGTGGTACTGACCAATGAACTTCCAATGATCAAGTTAGTATTTGATATAAGTTGTAGGGTAAGAAGAAATAAGAGCAATAGAATTCTATATGGCTTGTTCCTTGTGTTTGGGTGGACTTTTTAATGGGGGATAGTAAACTCAATTATAATCACTTACCCATGTTGTTTAACATTTATATTGATAAAAGCTCATAATGCTTTGATGATAATGAAGGCCCACTCCTCATGATTTTTGTAATCTACATGAAGAGTGACCTTAAATATATAACTGCTCCAACTCGGTGACTTTTAGTTCCTCAAGTTAACTCGGTCAAGTTATGTGTGTGCAACTCTTTTGGGTACCATGTGGGTTTTACCTTAGCGGTAGAGCATGTTGTAATGACCTTTGCTATTTGGGTAGTTTTGTGGTGACTAATTATAGTACTTTTCTATGTTATTACTTGGTTAGCTTTATCAAATTCCCTTAGTATATCAATCTCCTTAGAGTAATTCTCAAAAGTAGGAGTCGTAGTAGCCACAATAGTAGTATCAACTATTGAACAAGAGCAGGAAAAGGAAAAGAGATAATAACACCGTCTACTGAGCATAAGAAGAAGGAGAAGAAACAGTAACATCAACTATTGAGCATGAGTAGGAGAAAAAGAAGAAGCACTACAACATTTTTTATCTGTAGCGGCGGATTTTTCCGCTGCTATAAGGCAATTTTTCCGTCGGTAAAGGCTATTGCGACGATGAGCAGCGAAACCGTCGTAGGTTCCTCCGTCGCTAAGTATAGCAGCGGATAGTACATTCCGCTGTTGCAGGACATTTAGCGGCGGATCTTAATAACCGCTGCAATATGTCGATTTTTTAAACGAATAGAATATTCTACCTATAGCCGCGGATCTTAATATCCGCTGCAATATGTCGATTTTTTAAATGAATAGAATATTCTACCTATAGCCGCCGATCTTGATATCCGCTGTAATATGTCGATTTTAAATGAATATAATATTCTCCCTATAGCAGCGGATATTAATATCTGCTGCAACAAATTCACTTCCTATAACGGCGGAACTTAGTATCCGCTGCAATAAATCAATTTCTAATAAAAAAAATATAGTACATATAGTGACGGATTTTATTATCCGCGGCAGTATATCAGTTTTTAATTAATAAAAATACTACATATAGCAGCGGATATAAATATCCGCTGCAATAGATAAATTTTTAGAAAATAAAATAATTTACTTATCTCATCATCCGTTGCTGTAAGTTGTTTTTTTTTTCCTCCATATATATATATATATATATATATATAGGGTCCCGTTCAGCAACAAACATTTTTCAAAACATAGGTTAGAGGTTTTGGAATGGGCTGATTTTTGGTGAGGATGACCTCTACGGTGAGGAGATCATCCTCACCAAAAATCAGCCCATTCCAAAACTTCTAACCCCAGTTTTTAAGTTGAAAAATCGTGGACCGTCCATTTTTTGTAAACCATTTTTGATGGAGTTAGAAGTTTTGGAATGAGCTGATTTTTGGTGATGATGATGTCTTCACCGTAGAGATCATCCTCACCAAAAATCAGCCAATTCCAAAACCTCTAACTCATGTTTTGAAAAATGTTTTGCCAAAATGTTTGTTGCTGAACATTTCCCATATATATATGGGAGCGGTTCGGCAGCCCTAAAGTTTGCCAAGTTTGGTGCCAAACATTTTTTGTAAATCACTTTTGATGGGGTTAGAAGTTTTGGAATAGGCTGATTTTTTGTGAGAATGATCTCTACAGTGAAGAGATCATCCTCACAAAAAATCAGCTCATTTTGAAACTTCTAACCTTAGTTTACAACTTGAAGAATCGTGGACCGTCCAATTTTTGTAAATCACTTTTGATGGGGTTAGAAGTTTTGGAATAGGCTGGTTTTTGGTGAGGATGATCTCCTCATCATAGAGATCATCCTCACACAAAAAATCAGCTCATTTCAAAGCTTCTAACCCATATTTTGAAAAATGTTTGGCACCAAACTTGTCAAACTTTAGGGCGGCTGAATCGTCCCCTATATATATATTACATTTAACTTATATCCTCCTACCTACGTCCATTGAAAACTCAAACAAAAAAGAGCATGCATAGGACAGAGTTTCAACTTACTAAGTGTAACACGCTTCACATGAATAGTACAAAGCATTGCATCTTCAAACATCTAAACCAAATAATCTTCAGCCACCTACAGAAATGGTCACCCCATTGAATGTAACATGTGTCTATGTGCATTTTAATGAGGTATAGCAATAGCATCTATCTACATCCAATCAATAATTCCAACATAAAAAATTAAAAAATTTGGGGGTTTTTGTGCAGATAATGAAATGCTGTCATATGGCTTTTGAATGCAAAACTAAACCTGTAGAGTTCACCGAACACTACAAATTGTACCTGAATATAAAGCATATTAAGATGCTACACATACATTCAATGGATATACCTCTAAGAAATGATAAATGCCCATATATTTTCAAAAGAACTACAAATGCAACATATGTCTGACCTAAAATAAAAACGCAGTAGCAATAGCAAGAAAATGGATATACCTTATGGTATAAGGTGAGTCCTTTCAAAATCTTGATGAAAACCGAACTACTAGCATTCGTTGTAGACTGCAGCATTGGCCCGATAACAAGGCATGGACAAATTGCTACAACATCAAGCCCACTTCCTTTCGCATACTCCAAAGCCTCGCTTTCTGCCACTGTTTTGGCATAACAATACCAATTTTGATTCATGGAAATTGGAAATTAGTGTAATGTAGAGGAAATAAAAGTACCCATTTCATCAAAGTAAATCCATGTACATAGGAAGCTCAAAAATCATTTCATATGCTAGCAAATCATTGCAATGAGACTACTTCAGTTAGCTAAGTCTCTAAATCCTTATAAATTTCATGGTCAAGGAAAATCAGGACTGCAGACTTACTCTCTCCATACTAGTAGATTGTTGTTGCCTATGTCAGTACTGTTATGTATCCAAGGCATAAGGCTTTGTTGTTGTTGTTGGGGTGGTGGTTGCTGTGTTGTGTGTATTTGGGTAATTAAGGGCTCTGTTGTGGTTGTTGTTTTTGTTTAAGGGTTTTGTTGCTATTGTATGGAAATATGATTTATATGGTGATAATATAAAGAAATAATTATGACTTAATATGTGAGCCATAAAACTTCCCTATTCTTCAAAAAATTTCATGTAGGCCAAGACGTCTTGCAAATTTTGGACGACTACTCAACTGCCACCAAGCTCGCAAATTTAAAATTCAAATTCAAAGGTGAAAAAATAACCCTTTTTCTTTGTCCTCTACATCTCTGTTGGCCCACCCAAGACGTCAAATGAGCTAATATGCAACCCACCCTTCTCCTCATTTAAATGAGCTAATATGCAGCTGTAACGTACAGGACCTACAAACCCCAAGCAATTCCATGAAATTTGAGTAATTGTCAAAAAAAAAGCATTCCAAAACTAACAAGTCAACAGTTACCATCTTATCAAGATGAATAGTTGCAACCCATGAATCCAAAGTCTGCAAAGTGCATTCTCACATGTGCTTCTTGTTGTCACCAAGGCATTTCAAAATGTCTGACAAAATTCCCTGCATTGGCTAACACCTACATCTTAATATTAGCCACTGAAGATGACATTAACCTGCATTGTTAAACCCTAGGGTTTTTCCTAATGCTGAAGTGGTATGGACCAGAGAAAGGCTCCTCATTTTTTGGAATCTCAGAGTATTTCCAAGCCATTTTCCTAAATTAGTTGTAAATGCACCACAACTGAAAAGATACTTGCTGAAATTTCCTAACACGTGTTAATCCAGTAAGAGCACCACTAGCTTCATTCCGATGCAAAACTCCAAAATCAGCCGGTCGAAGAGGTAATTCTGAAATACCATCCCCAAAATCACCCTTTAGTTCTTTCATAAGCAATGCCTAGAAAAATCAGTAAGGCTTTGTCTAAGCATTGGCTTGTCTAAGGGTGTCATTTTACCTAGCCATCCCTTAACCTAGGATACAAAGAAAACAAAAAAGCACACAAACCACCCAAGCATATTGGTGAGTAGTAAACCCCACTAGTGCCAAGATCCATTGCCATCTCTACAGCAAATTCAGTATAAGCTCGACCAGGAGCACCTATCTCATACTCCATTCTCTATCTGCACCTATCTACATGTCAATGAAAAATTGGCAAATTAAATAGAGAATTAACTTTAATCAAGTAAAAGATTCACAACCCCATTTCTTGAGAACAAGGAAATAGGAGAATAGATAGCTTAGACAATTGATCGGTTTACCTGAGCAAGAATTATTGGACTTCCTTGAGATTCAAACAACCCTCCTTGTCATACCTTCTCCCTCCTCCTTTATCCGGGCTTGGGACCGGCAATGTAAAACGTTAATTTTACATTGGCGGAGTTAAAAAGATTTTACCTAATAAGTATTAGATATCAAACCATATATATAAGACACGATATATACATTGAAGACTAAGTTTTTGTATAATTTGCAATACAAAAAGTTGATCATTCTACCTGATAAACAAAAATTTGTGAATCCAACTATTACTATTAACAGAACTTAGAAAACAAAATATTGATCATTGATCTTTAATTAACAAAAGGTATTGTTGATCAAATTGTTACTAGTAATGAAACTTACAAAACAAAAAATTGATCACCGATCATTGTCAAAAAAGCTTGTAGATCAGACTATTACTGTTCAACAGAGGTTTGTGGATCGCTATCATTGGAAGCCTACAAACAATATTATTTTAAGTATTAGTACAAGAAAATGCAATTAAAATTTTTTTGTTTAAGAAGGCAGAATAACAAGTTATTACCTGTGTACCCCGAAGTACTTCAGCCATATTTACGGTACGACCAAGATGCTGACTCATAAATGACATCAATGCTTCGAATTGCATCGACACGTTTGTCTGAAATTCAATCATCTGTCGGCGTGTTGCAGCGGCTTCTCGGCATGCCTCATCAGCACGACGATTTGCCTCAACGGCTTGTGAGATACACTCTTGACGGGTAGGTTGGGGTCCAAAAAATGTTGAAGGTCTCACTCCCATCCCCATTTGCCTGACACGACCATGACCATCTTCTCCCATGACTTGGGAAAAGATGTCGTTCCTACCTGTGTTGCTTTGGGAACTATCTGACAGTTGGGACTCATTCTCTTTTTGTCTCATCTCATCCTAAAATACATTAAATACAATCATTACTAACATGATTTAGAAAAAAAAAAGATAAAAATTATTGTAACTTAAAAACTTTTATATAATATAGAAAATTTGGATACATCAAGTTTTTCTAATAGAATAGGCATTGGAAGTAATATACTTACAACAACTCTCGCTGTCTCTACATCTATAAAGGTCTGGTCCTTTCTTGTGTGGGTTACTATGAACATTTGCATCCGGGATGGCTCCACCTCATTATTATTTTCTGTCTATTAACAAGTAAAGCATAACAAGTCAATAAATATTATTGCAATCATGTAATAAATAGGTTCGATGGTTATTTGATTTTACCTCCTCCTCGAATTTTCTTGCAAAGCTCTTTGTGCCAGATGTGTGATGCATTTTTTGATTCTTACGATTGGCTTTGTTTTTCATTTCACGCATCTACAAAGTAAACCATAAAAAATTAGATTAATATTCAAATCTTACGAACAGTTAATTAAATGAATTTATATGTAACTATGGTTGTTACTCATACCTTACCAACTTTGCTTTCCCAAAATTGAACAAGCCAATCCCACTCCACTTGATCCATGAAAGGTGGGAGGTTCTTTTTTGCCTCATCTGGAGCGCCCACAAAGTCTAAATAGTATTTTTTTTTCAAAAGAGATTTGCGGTCTTTCCATTTTTGATTGAAGGATTCAAGAACCCAACCCTTCAAGTCAGCATCAATATCAAAAACCCCCTACATCAAATTTAAAAAAGCATAAGAGTAAAATTTCTGGATAAATATAAACAATCAGTGTAGTTTAATTGATTTATTTTTTAGATTACCTGAACAGTTTGCCAAATGTTTTCTTTAGCTTCAACCGGCATTCGCCTCCAATCTGAATACATGAAAGATATGAACCGTGGCTTCCGTACCGCGGTACCTAAGAACTGGCCAAGTAACTTGGCCCCATTGTCAATAGGTTGTTTGTAGTTATTTTTTCGAACACGTGTTTTTAAATCCTGTGGGCCAATATTCCAAAGTGATTCAAGACGTGTATTGCCCCGCACACGTTTTTTACGCATCTTGGTAGATCCTGTAAAAAATCATGTACAAAAAATTAATTATCATTCAATTATCTTACATGTACATATATGAGAGCAAAATCTTAAAAACAATTGGGCATGCCATCTTACTAGATGTTGAATCAGATGCCTGGTTAGAAGGGGTAGTCATGTCTATCTGCGTGGGCCCCAAATGTATCATCTCATCACCATGTTGGGGAAGTTCTGAATCATGAATTTGCATCCTATAATAAAGATCAAGAAAATGATTAGTTATTTGGAAAATTTATAAGAAATGTTATTAAGTTAATGATAATGGAAGTTAATTCAAATATTTACCAATGAGTTTTTTGAATTATTAATTACCAAATCTATATCAAATGATACATTAAACTTGGAATTGCATCATTGTCCATGAATAAGGAATGAAGTTTTACATTCCAAGTTTTTCCTCATTATTTTTAAAATTTCCAAAAATGGGTAATATTGGCAGGCCAGCTATTACTACTTACACCCCAAGCAAACAAACATCCAATAGGCCATTGGACAGTCCATCCGACATGCTAATGGTTAGGCCATCCAACAGGACATTAAACAGGCCATCCAACAAGCCATTGGGCATGCCATCCGAGAGGCCATTGGGTAGGCCATCCAACATGCCATCCGACAGGCCACTGGGTTAACCTATCCAATCCATAAATCTTTTCATGGTTAGTTTTATTTCGCTAACCCAAGACATACACCATAGAAACCTAAGTAATAGGTAATAATAATCATAAAATATGTATATTTGACACAATTCAATATTTTGTTATATTTTAAGATACACATGTCACTATTGTGCTATACAAAGCTTTGAAAATCCTATTGACGGAGCAACAGGAGGGAGTGACGTGCGTATCACCTTTTCCCAAAGATACGAGGGTGGAGCCACCAGTCCAAATATTATAAGGGGTTAGGAAAATAAATAATTTTCAAATTTATTTTCTAAACAATCATATAAGGTTAATAATCCTTCAAACCAAATCCAAGGCAAATTTGATCCTAATGAGAACAAAGGTATGAGGAGGGAAATAAAAATAATAAGCAAATGTCATACCTAGTTTGAGATGAATCAATCTTCAATGGAATGCCACTTCGACTCCAACCCCTGCAATTACATGATGCAACCTCTGTTAATGAAAACCATAGGTATTGGAGAAGTGCAAAAAAGCAACACTATTGTTGTTTATTTATGTCATTAAAGATTGGTTCATCTCAATTTGCATATTTGGAACTAATTTTTCAATTTGCATATTTGGAATAAATTTTTCAATTTGCAAATTGAATCTCAATTTACATATTTGGAACCAATTTTTCAATCTTGAATACTTCTTAATCTCCTTTATGGGAATACATTAGTGTGTAAACAAATTAGTTAATAAAACATTAAACATCTTTCTAATCCTTAACCCCAATTTCCTGGCATCTTTATCTTAAGTAATCCTTATTTCTTTCTAATATTTTCATAGAGTTGTTTCTCTTGGGATTTCATGCTGAAACTACATATATAGGTGAAGGTTCTAGTTAAAAGATAGTGATTGTAAACATCGAGTAGCATATAATACAAAGGAACCATAGTGAGACCCTAATACCGATGAAAACATTTGCCTCTACAGATTCATTCCAAAATTAGTTTTTTATTTTTTATCGGTATTCCATTCCAATATTAGTTAAATTATCAATTATTGCTGAATCATCCTAAATAAGTGAACTCAATAAAGGACATATTCACTTCATTCTCCATGGTACATACTGTTTGGAAACCAAGATATCTAATCTCCTGATTACTTGACAGGCTCGGTTAACTAATTCTGTTCAGCCAAGACCTGATTGGCTTTCTTATTGATCTTGTCTGCCAAGATCTCATCTTCTTGGGCAAGTGGAGATCGTCAACAAAGTGAACTTTGTTTGTTGTCTTCTTGTTTTTGTGGTTTCCTTGATCTATGCTTTGTGCTTTACACCAACCTTTAGCCCATTAGAAACAGGATGTTCCATTCGATATCTTGGTTAAATTATCTTTGGTTGTTAATCCTCAACTCATTATCTTTTCCAACCGATACCGATAGTAACCTGTGATTTTTTTTATTTTTTTTCTGTAACATCCGCCATTGTGTAGAAGTTTTCTTTTATAAATTACTGAATATGGATGAAAATTAAGTTCAACCCTACAAAAGAAACTTAATTAATGTGGAAGGATTATCAAATTTTTTGATATTAAGCTTTCGGAAGGAAAGATTTCAGATTTTTTTAGGCTTGCTTTGGAATGGTTTCTCTCTACTCTCCAGCTCAACGGGGAATCTTATGTTTTATTGATTACTTGCTGATTACATTATGTAACATGTGCCCCCCCCCCCTCAATAGTCCACACACACGCACGCACACCCCACCACCACCACAAAAATAAAATAAACAAATTCATGTTTTAGCCAAATCACTATATAGAATCATTTATTGACTCCAGCCACTAACACCACCAGTGTAATTTTGTTGCAGGCCTTCTTGCTGATCTTTTTTTCTAAACTAGGGGACAAGACCTTTTTCATTGCGGTAAGGATGCGCCTATTTGTAGTTGAATAGCAAAACACAATCAACCCATTTCCTCTAATAGTTTTTGCACTGATATCCATATGTGGGCATCTTAGTTTACTATAAATCCATGAATAGATTATTGCTAATCCCTACTCATTTTAGCTTTTCTATGCCTTGAATAGGCACTTTTAACAGCTAGGAATTCTGGAGCCATTGTTTTCATTGGTACTTTTGGCTCACTTGCGTAAGTTATAAGTTTTGCGTATTAAATGGATTGAATTTTCATTGGCACAAAGCTTCTATGTATTGCTCATTCACTGTTACAAAATCTCCTAAAGTATCTTTACTATGGATTCTATACAGAACTGGATTGATAACAGTTTTCATACACGTGGCAGGTGACGTAAGCTGGAGCAATCAAACATTTGAAGATTCAACCAATTATTATTTGCCACATGTCAAAAGAAAATGAAAATTCTGTCTAATCCAAATGATTATAAAAAATGACACATCACCAAAAATATGGCACAAAACAAGATCTTAACAAGTTGGGAAACCTGAGGTGACAGACAAGAGACTACCTTTCTGCCTAATATTCATTCCCCCCACCCAAAATAAAAAAAACTTATTTTCTAACCTTAAATGTTTGTCAAGTAATTTAGACTAACCGTTGAAAAGACAAACTAATTAACATCACAAGTGGACTCCCTTGAAAAAGTTTACCATAATAAAGTATACCAATATATTTTAAAGTACAAAAGCACAATTGGAACAATAGTCAAGTAGTCCCATGTCTCAATTCCATTATAATTTGGAAATGTAATCTTGAGCTTCCCATTGTTCACCAAGTAAACCACCGAATGGAATTTTGGTAATCCCAGCAAATTTATGCTAATAATACAACCATGGCATACTTTCATGTACTTTCTGACTAAATAAAATCAATACCAACAAAAAAGTAAAGGTCCCTTCGCTCCTTGACATGATCAAGGGATTTTTTTAACAAGAACAAAACAAAACCAACTCACAATAAACAAAGCTAACATCACCTATGAATTCAATGCCTAATGAAAACCCCAATAATTTAATTAGTGAAGAATCACATAATAACATAAACCTACCCTTCTTTCCATCCAAAGAGACTCAATCCTTACCCAACTAATATCATCAACTAAAACCCTTATCACAATAACTTTCATGCCCCCTCCCCTCTTCAATAAAAAATATATTCAAACACACTCTAGTATTTCCCTCTAATCTCCATAGTTGTGGCTTTAAATTACGATGGATCCCACCAACATTAAACTGCTAGACTTGAAGATATGCACAACATACATCAAGATGTAGTAAAGGAGGAGTTTAAGGCATCAAGCTACATAAATTTTACCCAAAACTTGGTCACCTTATCATTTTTCATTGTATTATGTTATTAACTCTAGGGTATTTTCTTAATTGTTGGATTGGGACCCTCAGGTCCCATACTCCCATATATATTAGTATCATATATTTCAAGAATTACAAGTCATAGCCTCACTCCTTGTCTCCATGTTTGTAATTTGGCAACATATCTATGGGATCTTCCAAAAGAAACATTTGCTAACTCTCCTTCCTAAAGTGTTTGAAACTAGAGCAGATTCTTACATAAAAGTAGATGATAGACAACGTATGTGGGTTGCATAAAGAAAGAAAGTAGTGCTTTTATTGGTCAACTCACCGTCTTCTATAAGAATCCACTGAATATGCTGTTAAAGATGCAATTCCCATACACACATAGAGATTTAAACCTCATTAGATTGTCCAATTAAACTATAAAGAACCACAAAACATGGAAGTAGTAAAAAAGCCTCTAAAGTCAAAAAAGAACCGACTGAATTTTTCATGAATTCAATTTGACAGAAATATATATAATGCTAACTAAAGATCATAGGCACAAAAAGCCATATAAGTACTAATTTCAATATTGCTTGAGAGGATTGGACGACCCTTGAAAGTTCAACCCATCAACCAATTAACATGTGTAAAACAATTCAATAAAGTTCATACGATCAATATTTTAAATGCCAAAATTGGTCAGTCCATGAGATTGTGCACATTTTTTATGCTCTAAGAAGTTGGCCAGCATGGTTTAAAATATCATATTGATTCGGTGCTTTGGTTTTATCAAAAACCGAAACATTTGATATATACGATACCTTAAATTAATGTTTTAAAAAAATTCTCTCACAAATATTTACCAAACCAAAGGGGTTTTATCTATATATCCTAGTCTTTCCATTAAAGACCAACGTCAAGGCCATGTCATCCGTTGACAAAATGTTCAGAATTTCATTTTCTCAGAAGAAAAAAATAAAAAAAATCGAAGAGGAAGAACTTATCTCAAACAACCAACCAAATGAGCTACCTTGGAACCCAAAAATCCAAAGATATCTGAGTTTAACAAATCACAATAAACAAATTCAAATAATTAACAACAAAAGAAAAAAAACAGAGACCTAGGTTTAACAAATCATAATTAGCAAAAGAAACTCAAATAAAAAATCGATGGAACTCTAGGGTTTGAGATTTGAGTCGTATTGAGTGGTTGAATCCATGGATGAACAAAAATCAAATAGAAATGGATCGGTTGCAGAGTATCAATTGTAAAAAATAAAAAATCGAAACATAAGAGAGAGAGAGAGATCTTACCGGATGTTCCAATCGGGCTTTTCGAAGTGTTCTCACAACCACCAACAGACGGCAATGAAAACAAGAGAGAGAGAGAGAGAGTGATAGAGACGAAGTAACGAGGGAGAGAATGAGAGGGAAAGGGAAAATTACTTTTCGCGCCCTCTTCTTTCCTTCTCGAATTGATTTTTATGTTCGCGCGCGAACTTATAGAACATTTACATACGGAACTATTTTTCCGCTGTATAAGAATGACCTTTAAACGGCGGAAGAACTTATCCGCTACCACAAACTCACCAAAACTGCAGCGCAACTACCTATCCGCTGTTATGACCGCTACAATGTTATGGTTTAACAAAAATTTATAGCTGCAGAAATACCATCCGCTGTAGTACTCAATTTAAAAAACTAAAAAAAATGAATTTTATATATAAAAAAGTGTATTCTATAGCTGCGGACATCATATTCCGCTGTTATAGTCAATTTAGAATTTTATATATAAAAAAAAGTGTATTCCATCGCTACGGATACTATAATCCGCTGTTATAGTGAATTTAAAAGTAGCGCTGTTTTATTCAATTTAAATATATATATATATACTCTATAGCTGCGTAAACGATTATCTGCTGTTATCTTTAATTTTAAAAAATATATATAAACCGAAAGAACTCACAAAACTGAATTTTTTTTATATATTTAAAAAAAAAATGTACTTTATAGCGGCGGAAACTATAATCCGCTGCTATAGTCATTTAATGGGTGGGAAAAAACAATGATTTTGTAGTAGCGGATATTTTGTTTCGCTGCTATATAGATTGAATGGGGGGATAAAGGGACTCTATAGCAACGGATATAAGTATCCGCGGCAATAAATTATATTTATAGTGACAGATAATAGTATCCGCGGCAATAAATATATATACAGAGGCGGATATAATTATCCGCGGTTATAAACAGTCGCTGTAGATCTAAATTGTTGTAGTGAAGCAATAGCATCAACTACGACCGTTGGTAAAACTTGGTCGAAATCACTTTAGAGTTTGAGATAAGGGTCAACTTTAATACTCGAGCCTCTTGCGAATTGAGAAAGGATCAGACATTATGTTTGAACCTCTAGTGAATTGAGAGGGGGGGGGTCAAACATTGTGTCTGAACCTTTAGTGAATTGAGAAGGAGGTCAAACATAAAGGGGGGATTAGACATTATGTCCAAACCTCTTAGAAAGATAAACAAAAAAGTTCGACCAAGGTGGTCGAACCCCTCTATATTTTTTTTAAGTAGGTCTATGTATCGGATCGGGTTTATGTGGATCTGATCATCTTAATTTAATAATTTTCTAATCCCTAGGAATGAATATTTTTTGTTCCTACAATTCAGGTAAAATTTCTCTCTCTCTCTCTCTCTCTCTCTCTCTCTCTCTCTCTCTCTCTCATTTTTGAGACCAAGGAACTCGAAACCCACATTAATGGTGATATGTGTGTGTAACTCTTCATTTTTCACACATAATTGGTAATTTTTTCTTCTCCATTAATGTCCTATCTTCAACCTATAGCCAAAGACTCGACATCTTCAAACTCTTCTATCCTTAGGGTTAGCCCATTTTTTTATTAAACTCTTCAACCTTTAGGGTTAAACCAATTCAACCTTTGTCTTAAAAACATGTAAAACCATCCAATATCTTAAACAAATCTTTAGGATATGTTTGAATGAAACCTTTTTGATGAAATGTTAAAGAGAAATATGATTTCTTTAAAAAAAATTAATGGGGTTTCAATTTATTTTATCAACCGTGGGTTTTAGAGAGTTGAATGATGAAAGCAAGGAATATGGGTTTTGCATAAATTTTTTTATTCTTTAGTTAAAATTCAGGAATTTTTTAGTTCTCATTTGTAATTAATCAAATTTCGACCATTTTTACAACTCTCTTGAGCAACCAAACACTAAAGTTAAAATTAACTTTCAAGAGTTGAACCTCTGAAAATCCAACTCTCATGATGAACTCTCAGTTTCCAAACACACCCTAAGTTTGTTTTTATTAACAAAAGAAATTATATCTTAAATAAAAAAATATCATTACTATACATAAAATTCATATCTTAAACAAAAAAAATAATTGAAAAATACTTTTAAAAAATTATAAAATTAATAGAAAAATATTGTACATTATTATATAACATTGGGTTCGGGTTGAGTTGGGCTTCCCAACCCAAATCAAGGTTGGGTTTGGGGGCTTGCCCATCAATCGGGTTGAGCTTGGGTCAGCCTGCCCAAGTTGCAGCTCCATCAACAACCAAACACTCCAACACAAGCGAAAACAAAAACAAAGTAAGGTCCTGAAAGGAAAACATTTTCGTAAGACAATATTCTCAAGAAAATTTACAAGTTCTAGTTCCAAACCTTTAAACTATTTAACTCTCAACCCTAACCAAACAATCCAAATTAAGTCAACATTGAGGCCCATAATAGAAAATATATTTCAGGAATTTTTTCTTTCTTTAGAAATGAGACATGTACTTGGTCGTTAGAACAAGCGTCTCTTAGTTCTGACAGTATCTGTAGCCCAAATAGCACCACCATAGATCACAACATTTCCATCAGTTTGAACGATCAAACGGTAGTAATTTGGTCCAGGTGCAGGCCCACTAGTCCATATGACTTCCATGCCCGAAAAGATCACAAGATTGCCATTGTTTTGTAGGATGGCCCTACATGATTTTCCCTTACCATTGGTTGCAGATGACCAGATAGGATTATCTATTTTCTCATATAATACAAGGTTACAATCTGATTGCATTATAAACTTGTAGCGATCATTCTCAAGGAATTCTCCTGTTTTCAGACCCTCACCATTGATGATCATTTTTTTCGCAACTGCACCATTGATGAACAAAAGAGAGAGAACCCAAAGAGTTGATATGGAATCAAATGCACGAGCCATGATCACAATTAGAAGAAGAAGAAGAAGAAGATGTGACGGCTTGAAGGAGGAGGAGTGTATGGTTCTCTTGTTATATATGTGTGTCAAATGGGTTGAAGTGTAAATAATATAAGGAGCTATGGGGGTTTTTTTACTTGCCAACCTCTTTAATGGTGTATATTAGACATGCATCCCTGGACTCAAATTATTTACAGTTGACTTCCTTACAACTTTTTCTTCTTCTTTTATTTATTTATTTATTTACTATTGGAATTTTTGGGTCTGCTTGGTATGCCATAAAATACTGTAAAACATGAAGTTTCGTAATTCTGATGTGTATATGTACTTGGTAGAAACTCTGAATAATTCCCATAAAATTTTGGGGTGCTTGGTTGACAGAAAATGCAATTTAAAAAAAGAAAAGAAAAGAAAAGAAATATTGTAATAAAAGTTATGTTTCTAATCGAATTATTTTTGTGAGAAAATATAAATTTACTAGAACTAATATTCTCTATATTCTATATTGCATGCAATTTCAATCTAAAAGGTCTTGAATAGTCGTTAAAATGGTTGATAATATGATGTAAAACAATCATACTTGGAGTTGGATTTCATATGGGTGATTTTCAGGAAAGTTTGTTTCAAGTGAAATTCAATTCGGTCAATGGATTTTAAATTTGATTTGTGTAATTAAGGAAAATAAAAAGGTTAGTATGACCAAGTTGTTGTGTCCGGTCTTGACTTGGCACAAAATAACAATGCTTAATTGTGACATTTATGACCACACATCACATTTCTTTACTTTATCCAAAATATTTTGATTGAAAAATGTTGCATAATTGACCATTTACCAAAATAAAATAGTTTAGCTCTTAAAAAATTTATACATTTTCTTGACCACTCAACAATTTTTCTAAATTTATGATTTTATTTTTAGTGTTTTTTATTTTATTTATGAATTTTACTAATTCAAAGAAGAATATATCAAGATATTGCCAAAGTTGGATTAATTAAAAGTTTTTTAGATTTAAGGGGCTGATCTCTAAATAAACTTCTTCATTGTCTTGCCTGTAGACTTGACGACTAAGTCTTCACAAAACGATACGATGCCTACTGTTTTGACTTAGTGCCCGTGAGCTCAATTATTTCAGGACTAGGTCGACAAGACGAATAGTTATTAGATCCGGCAATCATGCCTTCTAGAATGACTATTAAAATCAAATTTTGGAATACTATTATTATTAATTCTCTAGTGTTGAAATATGTATCATTTAAGGCCCAATTTTAGAAACGTTATTCTTTTGGAGGATTTTTTTAAATTTTCGGTCTAACTTTTGATAAAAAAAAATACCTAAAATACCTTCTTTTAATTAAAATACTTAAATTAGTATGAAAAAGTCTAAAACACCTAAATGAATCCCTAGAATTCTTCTCTAATATCCATTGATCTCAAAATTGAAAAAATAGGAACTCTATTAATGTTATTGGCTTCATATCAAAATCCAAATAGATATGGATTATTCTATTTTTTTAATTAATTGTTCATTTTTTATATTAAAAAAATCAATAACATAGACCTAGGATTAATTCTCATCATACTAAGGTCTGGTCTCATTAAAAATAGTGATTATTGATTCAGTAAAGGAAAAAAAAAAAAAAAAGCTCTAATGAATCCCCAATAGAGGATTGAAATCATTTTTTTGTTCTTATGGTAATTGACCTAAGAGATCTTCTATAGTACTTACTTCTTGTTATAGTTTTGATAGAAGGCCAACCTTTTCACGGATTTAACTTTTACAAAATCAAATTTCAATTTTCATACCCAGAGTTCCAGAGCACAGATAAAAACATTAATAATTTAAATAAATTCCACACAATATGTATTGAAATATCAAATTTGAAGTCATTTAAGTAGGTAGGCCCAATTGAGCCATAGCCCTTTTGTTTGATGTAAGTATTCTAATGCTTGAACAAGTACGATTCCATCTACAATCCATTGAAGTGATGGGGTCCGTCCTGTTTATCCCTTTGATGATAATTTTTGTGTCACTTATGATTCAAGGACTACTGGATTGGTTTATGGAAATGACTCTATTTTCTCATTGGTGGATAGGATTAATATGAATAAATTGATTTTCTATAGTGCCTCTGATATAATTCAAAATATATGTAGATATCCTAGTGTATGTTTTCATTTTTATTTATTTATTAATTTATTTATTGCATCATATTGTAGTTTGGAATAGTTCTCAAAATTGATTATTCTTCACTTCATGAAGTCAACATCATTAATGAAGTTCTTATTTTTGCAGTTTTGAGATCAATGGATATTAGAGAAGACGTTTAGGGATTAATTTAAGTGTTTTAATTAAAAGATGGTATTTTGATTATTTTACTAACAAAAGTTAGGTGGAAGTTTTAAATGATCCTCCATAGGGTAACGATTTTAAAACTGGGCCTTAAATGGTACATATTTCAACACTAAAGACTTAATGGTCCCTGATTTCCAAAATTTGGTTTTAATAGTCATCTTCTCTTAACCTTATAGGTAGCCCTCTTTGCACCCCAATTTTTCTCTAATTGCTCTAAACTTAGAAAAAAAAAAAAAAAAAGATAACCATGTCCCCCTTCTCTCAAGTTACTCTCTCTCTCTCTCTCTTTAAAAAAATCATCTCTCCAAACTTGGAATAGTGGTTTTGAATTTGATAAAATTAAAGATAGTAATTATTGCCATCTCAACTTTTACTAACGCCACATCACAATGTGAAAAAAACTCAAATTTTGATGGCCCTAGGCCATCAAAATTCATAAAATTTGACAAATCAAGGGGTCAAATTGGCATCGAATATTTTATTGTCAAATTTTTTTTTTCGACGGGTCTAAACTGTCAAGTTAATAAAGGATGGGAGAAATTCGACAGCTTTAAGCCATCAAATCTAGGAACATCAAGAATTTCGACGATCTTAGACCATCAAAATTCAGTTTCTAAAATTCGTAGGCCTTGGCCCGTTAATTTTTTATGTTAAAATTTTTCGATTTTCACATAGTGCACCAACTGCGTACAATTCTTTAGTGATTTACAAAGGAATTGGTGTGGCATTAGTAAAAATTGGTGATTGTTACCCAAACTCAAGGCTGCACCCAAGCAAATAATGCCCAGACATGACCCAAGGTTGGATTTAACCCAGTGGGTTTAGGTTTGGCTTGCCCTGCCCAAGTTGTAGTCCTAATACGTATTGAGGAGAAAAATCAAGGGTTTTTGGCTAGAGGTTGAAGATAGGGTATTTAGGATGTTTTTGTTAGTCTTCAAGTATAGATCTAGGTCAAGTGGTGCATACCATTGGTTTGAAAACATAGGTATCTCAAACATTAAGCAAATTATTAAGGTAGTATGTATAAATCATCGTATTATTTATTACTCTTTCTTCATCATGGAACCATCATGTGGTGCCCTGCCAAATGCTAATACAAATCTACATATCAGATCTCGAGGTAATAGGTGACACCTCGAAATTTCGGCATGGTCTCCTCTGTTTATGTTAGCATTCCAAGGCGTTCAACCTGCACCTGATAAACGACATGCATTCCTACATATATACATTCAAAATACAATACTAGCGGAAGCCTATATACATTTAATAACGAACAAAAATCAGAGTGCGGAAGAAAAAGTTTATAACACAATTATACAGGAATTCCTCACTCTAACAAAAGTCCTAATGCTCAAAACCAAAATCTATATTACTCTTAGACAAATCGACACCACTAGGATTAATAACCCCAATACTCACCAGGTAATGGACTTTGGTCGTCTATCTGACCCATTAAATGGTCCCTACTCGCTGGTTCTATACTTGTCTCACCAATTGCAGGCTCTGAAGCTAAAAAAAATAGGAAGGATCGGGTGAGTAACAATGGTTATCTAGTAAAGAAACAAACAATTTATGCCAATAACCTCTTCTAGCATGAACGAATAAGCATACTAAATCATTTTAACATATGCAAAGTTTTTACAGAATAAACTACGATTAACTGGTACATATAGCCAGGGATGAGTAACTAAATATTTTAAAACTGACATTACATCAATCAACAGTACTCACTGTAGTATTTTTCTTATATACAAATCTAATTAACTAAATAGAAACATTAAACGTGCATTTCATTTTATATACCAAAGTAAAACAACATATACATAATACACTGTGGTAGAGTATCGGAATTAGAGAGTTGGGATTCACGATTGGATCGCTCCCAATCAGGACATAATGTTACAATTTTTCTCTATCTTTTAGTTCATGATTTTGTGGTCAATCGCTGCACTTACCACGCTTGGTTGACCATTTATTCAGCTCAGAATAACCGTTTGACGTGACCGTAAGCAATGGGTCTCTTTTCAATGTGTTAGAACGTTCGATTACTATAGATTGTTAGTGATCACTGACTAATCATCTTCGTCTATGCCTATCAATCGTGCATGTGATTTTCAAATATACAAACTATTCGTATACGATCACCTTTACATTATATGTTCACTAGTAAAGATAGAGAGAAATAACCCGGATTCTAGTCGTGACACCATCTTCATACGCGAACCATACCACGTATGAGCTTAGTGGTTCTAACCGTACATCCCAAGATAGTATACAAATCCGGATGATATGACGTACTATCCCTTTAGGCATTCACAGACTCTTTAATAGCTCACAAAATAGTTACATATATATATATATATATATATATATATATATTATTTTCATTTGAAAATAAAAGAAAAATTAACAATACAAGGTTAAGAATGGATATCCAGTTTCCTACCATGCAAATGTGGCCAACCAGCCTAAAATAAATAATAGAACGGAAATGTAAACAGCACCTCGTGCTACCAGAAAGTAAATAAACATGCAACCAGTAATATTATCCTTGGATACCCGTTCACCAACCTACATACAACACAATAATGTAAAATGCAGACATCACCCCTCTTATATAATTCTGACATTTTACCATTTTCATATCATTTTTTCCTTTTTTCAAATTTTACAATTTTCAATCTCTTATACAAAATATCCACTTTTTGAAATTCATCAACTCAATATGAGTTCATTGAATATTAAATCGTTTTTTTCAATTATAAAACTTATTTTTATCAATAGCATTAAAAAAGTACAAAACTTAGATAAAAATAGGGTCCGAGGAGTGCATAGGACCCAACTGATGAAAATAACCCAGTAAGATATCCTACCCACGTATATTTTGTTATAAAATACAGTTAAACATATCAAACATGCAAGTTCTGGCGTGAATTTGAAATAATCAATTGAATTCTATATTTTTGAAACACCACAAATTTTTAATAAAATTATAAATGAAATTTTCACTAATAGAAATTGAGAGTTCTTTACTATCTTTGGGCGACGGAATTGAAGCACGTGCAAGGCAATCGAAGCGATCAGCGCAGAAATCGAGGTAACTCGTACTTCGAGACAGTTAATTTTTAAAATCGACCAGTTAATTTTTAAAATCGACTAGGTGATTTTGAAGATCTTGATGTTGTCGTCCTTTCTCCCTTCTACAACGGAGGACGGTTTGACCTCGAAACGGATGAAATCCAAGGTCGAAGTTACGAAACCCCCGTCTATATATACAGTTGTTTTTTGACGACACGAGACGAAAAAGAAAAGAAAACGAAAGGAATTTGGGTGGGTTTTGTAGATGTCGAGATTGCTGTAGACACCCCAGTTTTGCATTCGCTTGATTAATCAACTCGTCAACCCGATCGCAATGATTCCCAATGATGGATGTTATTTCCAGTGCTTTATTTTGTTACCAAAAATATTTTAGAAATCCGAATGAGGTATCTCGAACTGACAAAACCTTAGAAACCACGCTACGCTAGGAAAATATGACTCTAGAAACATAAAAATCATCATTTTTCAGATAAAAAGAAGCTTCACGATAAAAATCACTAAAAAACTATCAAATTATCAAAATACTCTTAACATCAAAACAACCCTAGAGCCGACATTACGCTTAAAAAAACCCATTCAAACACATAAAACAAAAAATCGAAATCAAATAAATCATTTAGCCAATTTTCACAAAATTCGACAAAATTACGAAAATGCCCCTCATAAAGTTCACAACCATTTCACACAAAAAATTTCACAAATGACACAAACTAATATTTTCATTGAATTTCTTACGAAAAATCGATTCTAAAACATCCTAGAACATTAAAAATCGACTTAAAATGTGAAAAGTCATCTCCGAGGGCAAAACGGTAATTTCACAATTTTCATAATTAAAATTTTCGAAATTAATAAATAAAACATTAAATAATTAAAGTGAAACATTAATGAAATTAATTTAAAATTTTGAATTAAAAAAGTCGATCAATCGGGCTTTCAAAGAATTAAAGACATAATAGAGGGAGATTCTCCAAAAAAATTAAAATCAATCAAGCAAAACTAAGGTCAAGGTATTAAAGTAAATCAAGTAAGACTAAAGTCAAAATTAAAGTCAATTAAGCAAGACTGAAGTCAAGATATTAAAAGTCAATCAATTAAGACTAAAGTCAAAATATTAAAAGTCAATCAAATAAGATCAAAATTCAAAATCATAATAGAATTCTAACTAAAAAAATAACTTTATCTAATAGAGTTGTAACTAAAAAACAATTCTACCTAAAACAATTCTAATTAAAACACAATTCTACCTAAAAACAATTCTAACTAAAACACAACTCTAACTAAAACACAACTCTATCACAATCAATCCCTAAAAAAATCTATAAATAGAGGTGCTCACACCCTATTTTCGTATTAAATCAAAAATCTTAAGAGAAGTAAGTCAAAAAGCCTCCCTAACCTCCCATAAACCTCAATTTTGAAGTCCCAACTCCTTACCTAACACCCATACTTCGAGTTTAACTTGAAAAATACCTAGAAACCCTTCAAAAATACCTCAAAACCCACAAATAAATTCGAAGAATTCAGATCTAAGAAAGAGATACTTCTACTTGGAAATCAGAAATCAGATCCGGTGACAGAACAACGTGAAGAGTATTGTACAAGAAGTTGTTCTATCAGATCTGAGGGAAAAGAAAATCGTTGCATTCGAAAAAGGTAAGTATTTTTATTTTTTTTATTGATTAGGTCTTTTTAGCAATGTAGTTCTACTTGGGAATTAGTAAAGACCGGTGTTTGCCGTGCGGGGTTGGTGCCTAATACCTTCCAACTCCGTAACGTGATCCCCAAACTTAGTTTCTTATTTTTCGTAGATTAGTTTCTTTTGCCTTTTAGAGTCAATGTTCGGTTCCTAAACCGTAATAACTAGGTGGCGACTCCCAAACCTCAAGGGTCAAAAGCGGATCCGCGCACCCCACGGATCGAGGACGCTTTCAACTGCGGACATTTTTTCCTTCTATGTCAGAAGTCAATGACGAGCCTTTTGTAAGAGATCTAAATTTGAAATTTGAAGAAAAAATAAATTTTTTTTTAAAGTTGGTTGATTTTGGTTCGTTTAAAACGAAGGTGAAAGTGAAAAAAAATTAAAAAAATTTATTTATATATATTTTGGGATGAAATCGGTATTTTGCTTATTGTTTTGATTAACGATAACTTGACCGTCTAGACTCCAAAAGTGACGAATGAATATTCTATTTAACCCAATTTTTCATTCTGGATCTAATGGTGTAATCAATTTCTACAAATTCTATCTCTAACAAAAGTTTACATTTTTAGCCTGAGGTGACCCCTAAAATTGACGTCATTTTCATTTTTTATGATAATTCAACTTTTTGTGTTCCAAAAATGACAAATAAATATTTCATGTTCAATCATTTTTTGTTACGAATACAATGGTATAATCAAATATTAATAATTCTTGCTCTAACAAAAAGTCACTATTTTAACTTAATCTGACTTGATTATCGAGGATTTAACAATTTTTAGGTTTGGACTTACATTTTAGCGTGCTTATAGGTTAAAGTATGTTTTTTCGATCGTTTTGAATCTAATGGTGGGGTCAGATTTCATTAAAAATGATTAGAACGAAGTCCTACAGTTTTATCTTGAGTCCCACTTTTAAGATTTTCTTAAAATTTTACTATTTATTTTTTCTCGAGATACGAATCAAAAATTTGGGGTTTTACACATCATCCCATACAATCCCAAACAAGTTAACTTTCAACGAGACCCATCCAATTTTTCTTTTATAATTTTTTTTGGGGATGTGACATTTAAGATGTCACCCTTGTATTTTTAAAATGATGACATGTCGCTTCACCTACATCTTCTATGAGAGACTAATAGAAAATTATCTAAATACACTCATCTTCAACATTTAGCCTTAAAAGATTTCCCCCTGTTAATTTTTATGGAAACGCAAGGATACCTCCAACATTGACTAGAGAATGAAGATGAGGTGCATTTTAGGTTATTTTTATTAGTCTCCTGGAGAGGACACAGGTCAAGGGGGACATATCATCCATTTGAAACACGAGGATGCCTCTAACATTGATCAAAATGTGGAGGAGTATATCTAAATACATTATTTTCTACTTTTTCAAAATTATGGAATGTGTGATCCCACAAAAAACAGGAGAATGTCATTGTTAACTATTAGCCGCCCCTAAATGCAACTTGTCAATAATGGTGTGCCCATTTTATCATTATCTTTATCTTTTTTGTTATCATTAAATCCACCCCCACCAATGTCCAAGGAAGAAGCTGAGTAGACATCCATAACTAGACCAACAAGTACATTAGCATATGGTTTCTCTCTTAATCTAAATTAAATACCTAATTAAACATAAAATCAATGTCCGTCTCTACGAGCGTTAGGCTTGCATTGTCGGTCCCAACTTAGATGAAAAAGAGGGTTCATCGGATTAACAAAATTGACATTTAATTTGTATTAGATTCCTTAAGAAATATATATTTACAAATATATAAATAAGAGATGAATTAATAAAGTTAAGAGTAAATTATACTTTGACACCCCCCCCCCCTTCTAGGTTGGCTTAATTTCATTTTGACGTTCTAATATTTTGATCATTGCACTTATCTCTCTTATAATTATCCAAAGGATTCACTTAACCCCCTTCCATCAAATTGTCCTCAACTTAACCGTTAAATTCTTTTTATAAAAATTATTTTACCTATTTTGAAATGCTATTCTTTTTTATAAATAAAAGTATGTCTATTAAGAAAAGGAGTTCAATGAGGGGGGGGGGGGGATTTTAATTACCATTTTAAAATATACTTTTTTTAAATAAAAAATAAAATAAAATAAGAGAGTAAAATAAAAGTTTAGAGGGCATTTTAATTATTATTTTAAAATATAGTTATTTTTTAAATAAAAAATAACATAAAATAAGAGGGTAAAATAAAAGTATGTCTATTAAAAAAATGAGGTCAATGAATGCTTAGTGGGAGGGGGGGGATTTTAATTATTATTTTAAAATATATATTTTTAATAAAAAAATAACATAAAATAAGAGGGTAAAATGAAAGTTCAGAGGGCATTTTAATTATTATTTTAAAATATACTTATTTTTTAAATAAAAAATAACATAAAATAAGAGGATAAAATAAAAGTTAAATTTCATGAAGAATGAATAGTATGGTATGATAGATCACTAACCTCACCTAAGAAATTCTAGACCTTTCAAAGTGTTTGTCGACATGTCATTTAATAAAGCCAAATTTGCTGATGTGGTATGTCGACATAAGATTAACCAATCAATGATGATCAATAGCAATGGTGGGTCAGGGTAGGAGAAGGGTGGAAATGCGTGAGGTATGAGTAAAGTGTCATGAATCATGGTGGGCAGTGAGTATGAAAGAGGTTGGCTTTAGGAGATAAGGGTTAGTAACTAAGTGACATCGTGGCTCGGACACTTCATTATTGTTGGACCCACCTTTTATGAGTTGACGTATAAATTTCGCCCTCGAAGACTTTGTTTAGATAAGAGTTGCTCTCACTCGCACAAGTTGACATAATAAAATCAAAATAAACAAATAAAAAGTATGAATTGATAGAGAATAATGAGTTTAGTATTAAAAAATGAAAAGTCAAATTACATAGAAAAGTTAAAGAAGATGATAGAACATTACATTGCCCATTGAAATTGATAGGTTTCATATCCATAGTCACAGAAAATAAGAAAAACGAAAGACTAAAGAAGTTAATGAGTAGAGTGAGATCCCCATTCATCTCCCACTCCTATTACTTTTTATATGCTTGCTCCACCACCACCACCACCACCAACAAGGATTGAAAAGTTGAAAAATATACATGCAATAGAGGAAAATTAGTATGTGATCCACTAATACCTATTCTACCTAATTTTTTGCCAAATTTTCAGACTCGCGCAAACATTTTTGGATTAGGGTTTATGATTGTAGAGAATGTATTTTCTTTAAAAATCAATTTCATGAGAAAATATTTGACAATACTTGATTACACCAATGTAATTATCGAAAGATAGTTGCTTTTTAGGTATTGGACTAGGGTAATCCTGAGATAATAAAGTTAGGATTTTCTTTGTCAGCTGAATATTTTCTTTGTAAGATAGGAAATTATTTTTTCAAGAGAATTATATATATATAGATAAACTTTGGGTGAAAAAATCCAAAGTTGAGAAGTAAATTTTTCACATCGTATGCTAAGGTCTCAATGCAATCAGGGGTGGATTTACAATGTGAGGCAATGAGGGTACTTACCCCAGTTAATAAGAATTTATTTTTAAAAATATAAGGATTTTATGCTACTACGACTGATAATAGAAAAGAAAAAAAATATCCGTTGCTATTATCCCTAAAAGAATTATTAATTAACCCCTCGTTGACACAATCATGCCTCCGACCCTTAATGCAATTAGTTTCAAAAGTAGTGATAATCATTTGACAACCTAAGAGTGGGCTTGGAAGTAACCATCCTTTAAAAGAAAGCATAATAGCATCCACATTCACCACTTCCAAATCAAGTTAAAATAACATGAGCTACCATTACATCATGTTCAAAGTGAGGAGTTATATACTTTGAGCAAGGCCAACTTGTTCACCTTGAAGAGAAAGGTCTTGAATCCTTATCATGCACATCTGAAACCTATTACCTTGCGAAGTACATTTTAATTAAACTTATACAACCATCAATATTCTTATTTATAAACCCTAAAAAAATCATAAGAGAGTAAACATTCATTTATTGATAGTGAGCAAATAACAACAACAACAACAACAACAAAATTCAAGTAAACTATTTGTACTCAAGACAGACTAATATTTATAGGGAGTTAAAAAATGTCTTTGAGAAAAAGAAAACTATAGAGATATAATAGAAAGTGGATTCGATTACTTCTCTAACATATGTAGAAAAAAGCCAATATCAACGAACTTCTGTAAAATGACTCATGCTTATCATTCATATATAATAGGGTCTTGTTAACATGTGCTCTTAAGACACACATTGAAGTGCATTAAATACACCATGAGAACAAGCACCTAAGGGTATTTTTGGTCGGGCACAATTTTTTTTAGGGCAGTTTCGATATAAAAATTAGATTCCAAAGTGTATTTAATGCACTTTAATGTGTGTCATCATCCTATATGATTTATGAATTTTGTAAGGCACACGTTAAAGTGCATTAAATATACCTTGGGATGTGATTTTTAGCACCAAAACGACCGTAGAAAGAAAGCACACGTTAACAACACTCATAATTTATCACTTTTTTCTTTATTAGGTCTCTTTCACAAGTGTACAGATCCCAACCTTATAGAAAAGGGTCACAGACTCATGAAAAATGATTTACGAAGAATCAAATAACAACCACCCTGCAAACACGAAATCCAATGATCTTGATAACGTATATATCTCCAAAGATACATTCATAAGAGACAGAGATCTAATATAAAAAAAAATTCAAGCAAATATATTGTATCTTCAAATTTAAATCAGTCCAAATTTTATTTTTATTTTATCCAATCCAAGTAAAAATATTTAGAGACACTTGTTAAATTTGTTAATTTAAGGCAGCTATAAATGACAAACTTCTAAAATTTCCTCCATCTTGACTATTATAATAAGAGAAGGTGGAGTAGAACTGGCTTGGCACCAAATTTTGGATGTCAAAAATGCCCCCATATTAATATTTAAATTTAATATAATCAAGGCATTATGGTAAAATAAAATAAAAAATCCAAGAAAATTGTAATCATACATCCCTAAAATTGACCTGAGTTAGTTTTTAAAATTATAAAAATATCTTTTTGACCATGTAATCTTCAAAACAACTCTTTATTTAATATTTTAAATTATAAATAAGCCCTTCAAATATATGTGTATTTGCACATGCCATCTTCTGGTGTAGAAACACCCTCCTTGATCTAAGTCAATGTTTTGTTTTGTTGAGAATGCTAATTTTTTTTTAATTCTTTAAATATTTAAATTACTAAATCAAAATTTGGAAAAGATCAAAATTTCACTGTTAAATCATCAGAGAAGCACTATTGACCTACGGTCAAGGGGGGTTAAGCCTAGTCTTGCATTTTGTAAGGGGATAAACCTAATATGACCAATTTTATAGGGGGTGTTTATAAAATGCCCAATGAATAATGAGTTTTGCTAACAAGTCTAGTGTAGACATGAGATTTTTTAGTCCGGAGATCTCTCCTACTTAGGTTTGGAGTCGTCATCATTCTTTTTAGAAAATGGTGTGAATGGTCAGTCGGGAAGTACTTTTCAAAAAATCATTTTTTTTTGTTAGTGACTCTTGTACGAATAAAATCCATTGGTCTACCCTAAATCTAGGTAAGGGGGTTCATATTAGGGAATAGGAAAGGTTTTAGGCACCCTGCTCTCTCCACCATTGGTGATAATCTCAAATTAAATCAACTTGAAAATGAAGATAAGAAAAGTTGAGAAATCGATTTGTGCCCTTGAGTGCAAGGAATTTTGATTTTGGTTTAAACTAAAAATAGCTTCCTTATTGAGGAAGGGACCCTTTTATGATTCAAACATTTAAACTAGTTTAAAAAATGTTGATTTTTGTAGTCAAAGTCCCATTTCCATATGGTGTGTGCATTAGTGTAGGGATTTTAGAAACATTTTGTTTTTAAAAGATTTTTAATATTTACCTTTTCAATCGAGCCCAAACCCAATCTATCGGAGGTAGATGGGGGGTTTTCATCTCATCCTGAAGCTAAAAAAATAAAAATAAAAGAGAAAAAGAAGGGAGTTAAAGGGGATTATTTTTTTTTTATAGTCCTTACTCTATCTTTCTTGACTTGATCTCCTTTGGATCTTCTTCTTGATTTTTCAAAAATGGACTTCTTGGTATTAGTTTTGATGCGCTTGTATAGTAGAGGTGGTGAAAGAGTTGAGAGTTAAGAATGAAGCTTGAGAGAGATTTTCAAGACTTGGCTATTGTGTTGAGAATGGAAAGTTTTATAAGATTTTAAGGGTAGTTTTTGGGGGTAAAATGGGATAAAAAGGTAAAAAGAGGTAGAATGGTGTAAGGTTTGTGAAAGGCGGTGTATGTAAATTGAGAATGGTATAAGAGCATTTCTAGAAGGGATGTAAATGAGTTACTTGTTACTCAAATGAGTTGAATCATTTAACTCATTTGGGTTGAGTGTTAGGTGAGTTGAGTAAAGTGGATTTTGGTTAGAAGAATGGAGTGTGTAAGATAATAGTTGTTGATTTTTTTGGAGGGTGGAGGATATGGTGACATATGTCCAAAGGTGTTGGGGGTATGTGTTAAGAGAGTTGATTAGGGAGAAAGGGTGTAGGGCTAGCTTGTCATGAGGGATTTAAAGAGAATATAGGTTATGACATAACTATGGGTGAAATGTGGGTAGATTAGTTTTTTAAAGAAAGGTGATGGGATTAGTAGATGAATTAGGAAGGTGGATTGAAGTGATGACATCTGCCCCTTTATGATGATCTTGATTGTAGGGATTGGTAGTAATTGTTGGATTTTGGTTGAGGCTTAGGATAAAGGTTTTGAGTTGGACTTTAAGTTTAATGGGTTTAGGTTGTGGGATGAGTATACATAGAGTTAGGTTTTAAGTCTAATGGGTTTAGATGGTGGGTTGAGTATGCATAGGCTTAAGTGGTGGGTTGAATATGAATTTAAGTTGAGTGATGAGATGATGATGGTTTAAAGGAAAGGTAGATCCCTAGCACATAGGCCATGCAAGAGGGGGCCCTACATTATTTATTGGAAGGTAAGTGAAATTTTGCGAGGTTTGGGCTTTGGGCCTATTCTAATTTTTTTTTTTTGAGAAATGTTAAACATTTTACATGAAGGGCCCGTCGAAATTCTATGTCCTTACCACCTAGTAAGCCGATAAAGCTAATATCACAAATTTTACAAGAGGGTGTTTCTAAAATACCCAATAAACAATGGATTTTATTAATAAGTCGTGATGAATGCACATAGTTTCTTGTACACGACTGACGTGGTAAGGACATAGAACTATAAATCTTTTTCTTTGAGATACACAAAAAAAAGATATGCAATTCTACACCGTTAAGACGTCATCCACGCATAAAAAACCATGGGCATTTATCAATGTGTCCCAAGGGCACATGATATACCATTATCAAAACCCATAAATAATAAAGGATTTTGTTAATGTGCAATAAATACACTTTGAAAATGATTTTGTTTCGAAAATGATTTTGGAAAAATTATTTTTTACCTCAGATTTCAATTTTTAAAATGTATTTATTGCACTTTAACGTTCGTCGTAAATACATTCAACGGCTGAGATCGAATGAGAAAGCTAGCTAAGCGCGTAAGCGTGTCGGCTTGTGATTCAGTGATACTATTTAATTATGAAATCAAGACAGCCACGAATGTTCTTCTCACGTGTCACCCCAGCATTACTCTTATCTTTAATAACGGGAAAACCGACAAAGATGAAAGTTTGTTAAATGACGTGTCAAGGCGTCGAGCCACGCCTCCGTGTCTCTCTCTCGCTCTTTATCTCAGCTACCACTCTCTAGATGTGAGAGCAACCTGACCTTTCAGATTAATATTTTGAGCCGTGATAATCTGACTCTCCCATTAAAAATACTCTATTGACGTGGCAGTCATAGAATCATAGACTTTATGCCTCGGGATACACCACTGCACATCATTATAAAATCTGTCCAATTATGTATCCCGATGAAAGAAAATATATCCCACATCATAGGAGGATTTTGAGTATACCACGTGGGGGTGTTAGGTTATCATTACTCAAATGTTTCACGAGTAATTATCTGCACATTCCCATGAATGCGTGCAGTTATTTATGCCTAGGAAAAAAGATTTTTGCTCTTAGTGCATACCACGTCGGGAGAGTATTTTGAATATGCCATGTGGGGTAGTTAGATTAACGATTCAAGTTTTATGTGTCACCGTTTCTTTCTTTATGGGTAAAGGATTTTTTTTTTTTTTTTTAATAAATAAATTATGAAATCAAAGCTCTAATAGTGCTCTTAATGGATTGGGTTCAAGTCAAGTTTTAGATTGGAAAATTCTATATTACCTAGGTAAGTTAAAAGGAACCATGCTCCTCCAATCAATTTTTTCATAGAGACGTCTTCATCACTAACTTTTATTCTTGAGAAAATTCTAAAAATATGCACAACTTTGGTGAAATTCCCAAGACGGATATCGATACCTTATGTCTCTAAATTGTCACTTTAAAATTTTTTATCTTGTTTTTCACTTTTTGAGAATTAAAATGACAGTGAGTCGAAATTGAAATTTCGTGATATTCAACGCACAAAATGGTAACTTACCCTTTATTTTATGATCAGGGTCTTCATCAATTGCTCTATGAGTTTTCTGCTAGTTGAGAGAGTTTTAAAGGTTTGAGAATTTATAATATTTATCATTGATAGTGGATTGATCTACCTCTTTTTCGTGGGTAAAGACAATTAGTCGAATCATGTAAATCCTAGTGTTCTTTGTGTGTTTGTTTGATTTATTTTAATTTCCCTTTCACACAACAAAATTTGAGATAATAAAAACTGACACTTCAAGGTATTTTCATAACATCAATATTTATTGGACATTACTCTTCATGGGTGTTTTGTAATGACTTGAAATTTTCAACTCGTATCTCGAGAATAATTTGAAGTTATGGTTTTGTAAATCTCAAGTTTATATTATAATTTAAAAATATTGATCTTGATTTACAAACTTTTGAGACAATCTGACATCGCTAATATATTTAAAAGCAACAAAACATATTTTAACCTGTAAGTACACCTTAATTAGAAGTTGAACGAAAAAATTGTCAAATCATTGAATTTCATTTCAAGTTTACACTCAAAAGGAAAAATTATTCTTGGAATTAAAATTTTTAAAATTTGATCACGCCATTAGATTCATTGCAAAAAATTATGAAAAACAGAGTATAAGTTTACGAAATTTTGAGTACCTAGTGCTGAATTATCATCAAAATAAAATAAATACAAAAACTAACATTTTTACCCCTAGTACTCTATAAATATACTAAACTTAAGTGAAATTCCAAAATTTTATATCTCTTGCATTCTTTTTCTCTTCTAAAGATAAATCCTAGCTTTCTTCCACTTTCTATTTAAGTTTTCATCTATACAAAGATTTTATTTGGCTTTGACGTAGAAGAAGAAATAGACAAGCTCGCCGTAAGCTTTGATAGGAACCAAAGAAGGAAATCTTTCGATAAAGTTATACAATGAAACCTTCAAGCTTCAACCTAGATCTATAGTCATAAAGCAAGATTCATGAGTCGACGAAGAATAGTAAAGGTCTCACCTTCTCAAGAGCTTTAAGTTGATCCAATGAAATCTTGTTTTGCTAGAGGAAAATTTAGAGAGCAGAAGACGATTATCAATTCTAGCCGAAATTGGAATCTATATTTCGTAGAAGACACAATTAGGTACGATGCTTTCCCTTTTACCTTATAATTATACAATTTTTTGTAGAAGATTGTCTTTAATCCTTGATATTGATTATATTTTTCAATTTATGATGATTTTCTTAAAACTCATGCATGCTTTAATGTTTTTGAATTATAAATCTTAATTTCTATCAGTAAATCTTATGATGTATACTATGAATTGAACACTTCATAATAAATCAAAAATGGTTTAAAAAGTTAGTAAATGTAATTAGTTAAAATTGGGACAAAATTCAGATGATTTTTTGAATAAATCGATTCTAGTTTGCATCTATCGGTGACATCGAACTTGCTACAGATAGAAAATGTTTCTACCACCGAAAAATGCATTCGATGGCACCGACTTTTGTCGAAAGGATTTTTTTGGTGGTATTGAAACTTGCCATTGAATCTTCCCAACACTGAAATTTTCAATATTAAAATTTTCTTACAACTTATACAATTTGATCATACATTATTTTTATTAAAAACATTTAAGTAAATGTCATGTTTAATTTACTTTAGGTTTTTTAATAAAATTAAGGATTACCCCCCATTTGGAAATAATGAAAATAATTTTTAAATCCAAATATCAACGAATCAAAATTTAATTTTTGATTGAAAGAATAAAATGGAAATTACGACATTTTTGTCAAATTTTCAAATTATGTTATCTTTTACGTTATTTTGAATTAAGATATTGTTGACACCCTAATTTGATCAAACAAGTTCAAGTGCTCGTTTGAACCAAGTATTAAGGGTCAAATAAAAAAAAAATTCAAACAATCAGTGGGACCTACTTAAACCAATCAAAGATGATCATTAAAAAATTGATTTTTGCTTGTCCATATGGACCAAAGGCAAATCATAGTTTTGCCTAACCGTTTGGTGCATATGGCCAAGCCAATTTTTTTACATTAGTTGTTCCAATTGATATGTGCAGGTTTAATTTTCTCTAGCATTACCTTAAGAACAACTAAAGATAATTCCTTCTAACCATACATAGCATACATCCAATTTTATTAGGCAACTAGAGAGCCTATGTATGCACGAGATTCTTCATGGGAAATGACAGCATTCACCCTCTAATTTAATATTTTACCTCTTCTAATCTCCTATAAATTTCACTTTTGCTCATACTAAACCCTCATGAATTCTTTTACCTAGGGCCTTTTGGTAAACTCATTCTCATAATCTTGACCCAAAACCCTTCTTGGTCTCCACTTAAGGTGAATTACCTCTTCTAATTCTAATTTATTGAAACTCATTAGAGAAGATTTTCCTTTCTATCGTTATAATATTCTTCGAAGTCCAAAAAATTTCATGGCATTCAATGTAAATTAACAATCTTCCAAAGCTTATGACCATTTTGTTTGCCCTAGAAAGTCCTCTAGAACTTGTGCCTAATAACCCTCTAATCTCTAGTTTGTTAGAGACTCTCTCAAAGGAAGTGTTCAAAGAAGCCAAAAATCAACCACATATTTACATACCATTTGGTTTGGATTTCTCAAAATTGGTTCAAAGCCTAAGGTTTATGACCACTTTAACTTCCTCAAAGTATTCTTTAGAATTTTTTGCATTTTACATCCTTTGATCATTTTAATTGGTGATCCTTGAGTGAATGAAAGACCATCAAGGCCAAGGAGAAGAAAGGTAATTTGGATATTTCATGAAATTTTTAGTGAAATTATTGGGAACTTGAAAAAGTAAGACCAATCTTTCCCCAATGGCCTCCCAAAATCTTATAAATAGGAGACCCTTCTAAGATAAATGGAGAAGCTTATTTGGTGATTCAGAATTTTGCCTAAATCCCTCCCTTGTCTCTTTAATCTTTCATTATCTTAAAATCCCTATAAGAAAAACTCAAAAAGAAAAAAAAAAAAAAAAAAAAAAGGAAAAATAATACCCAAGTGGGGTCAAATCTTCCATTTCCCCATCTAATCTCTCCTCCCCCCCTCTTTTTTTTTTTTTTTTTTAAATTTCTTAGACTAGATGTTTATATTCTTTTATTCCTTGGTGGCAATAGAATTAAATAGTAATATCTTATAGGAGGTAATTTTCTCTTGTTAAGTCTACCCCATGCATACACTCACTAAAATGACTACAAGTAAGGGTATAAGTCTTTGTAGACTTACATCTAACCTTTATAGCAAAAACAATCTAAAAATGGATAAAATCTCATGAATGTAATTTTGATTCCTACATGGTGTGGTTCAAGTCATAGATCTCATCAAAAGATCAAATCAATAAATAAAATCTCTTTAAGGAGCACATAAACTTGTTTTGAAGTTTTGAGACCAAAAATAAGGAAATACAAGTGAATTTTCATCAAAGTCCCAAGCTCACAAAAAAATCCATGAAACACTTATTTCTAGTAGGGGCTTGCCCATCATTTTAATTTGTCCATTTTCTAAAATTAGATTATAGCTTACTTTTCCTAATTCTCTCTACAACTCCCTATATCTTCAAAACTTCAAAAAAATAATTTTAAATACTTCATTTATGATTAATCCATAGTAACCATCTTAAGATGGGAGGAACAAGGTGCCTAACACCTTTTTTGTCCCTCAACCTAACTCCGAACTTCAAAATATTTTTATAATGTCCATTCACACCTTAATTGAATAGTAACGACTCCAAAATTCGAGTAAATGAACTCAAACCTTCAAAAGATTTCAAAGCCCACGTAACTCCAATTACAAAATTTATATGATGTCAAATATAATGGTTAAAGTTTTCAATTCCAAAAACCCGTTTTATGTTTTGAGGATTTTGAAAAATCACTTTTTCGAACACTTAACCATATTTTCTAAGCTTTCTACATCTTTTACTATTTATGATTTTATCGTTATTTCCAAATCTTTTCTACTCAACCAAGTGCATCACATGGGATTAGTTGATACTCTTGATTGATACTATTGAAATCACATATGTTTTTAAACTATATATCTTGATAGTTACTTAGATAAAATATATATATATATGGATTGATGGAGGGATAAAAAGAACTTATGACATATTATGCATAATAGATAGATGGATGGATGGATATCTCACGTTCTCATGACCATGCGAGATATAATTGATGGACGAATGACTTGACAGATGAATGTAACTAGATGACACTAGCATATCTTTGTTTGTATTTTTGATAGAATATATATATAAGTATTCAAATAAAATTACTTTTGTTTATCCAAAAATAATCGTAGGAAACTTAGAAAGAGTGATTCGTTGCTATATTTTCGAAAAGGATGGGTCACTTGATATCCTATTATCTTTGGTAGTATAGGATACCTTAGAGAGTTTGGTAGCTTGTGAGATCTAAGAATTTCCCATCTTTTTTGGGAAAATTGTATGTGTAAAGACGGTCTTTATATAGAGTAGTGATAGTTGAGGTTCATATGTATTACCTCTTGATAGATTTAGACGCAAGGAGTTCGCTTCTGGCTTAGTTAGTAATCACTAAGAGTCAGTAGTAGTCAAGCTAATGACCAACATAATTGATTCAAGTATTTGAACCTTGATTAACAACCAATTTTGAGTCGGATAAATAGTCACTCAATTGTGGTAGTAGCAACTGACAAAAAAATTAGATACAAACAATGTGATTCCACATCGCGAGGAGTTTGGATTGATTAGTTATGTCAAGGTTGTTACATCGACATGTTTCTCAACCCTCTTATTGATTACACCACCATGCTTGTATTATGTATCTTTTTATTTGTATATTGATGGATAAATGTTTACACTTTGAAAACATGTTAAAACTGATAATGATATATTTGAAAGAACATATAGATTGATAATTATGTAAATTTTATTTTACAATTTCTTTAGTTTTTATTCAAATATTATGTTATATCAAAACCTGCATGATTTAAATTTCAGTATATTTATTCGGCTCATGCTGTAACTAGTTGTTAGACCAATATATATCATACTAAGTAGCTCCTGTTACTTATCCTACCATTCACATTTTCAGATCATGCAATGTTAGAGGAGTTAGTCTTTGATGAAGAAATTTACAAGAAGGCACCAAAGATAGAGTATGTGGATGAGCAGTTGTTTCCATTAGTTTTAGTAGTCTTGGAATTTAGTAGTTGTTTCTTTTTTATGTTTCAGTTTGAGATACTTGTGTAAGATAGAGTATGTGGATGAGCAGTTGTTTCCATTAGTTTTAGTAGTCTTGGAATTTAGTAGTTGTTTCTTTTTTATGTTTCACTTTGAGATACTTGTGTCAGAACACTGTGTGTCATTTTATTTAAATATTACTTATTAGCTATCTTTATATGTCTATTTTAGGGTCATTAGTTTATGATATCACCAAATTGAGAATTATGGATTATTAATTGATTGTTAGTTTTCACGAACTCTAATCTACTCTTGTTAGTAATTATTTTGTTCCATTCTAATTGTTAAAGAATATCTATTTTGTTATTATTATATATTATCATGGGATGAGTTAGTTAATCATACATCAAGATTCTAATACTTATTCATGGGGATTCGTGTTAGGATTTTGGGGAGTGACATGTTTAATACAAATTTACACTCTACATACTGGTGATATTTACTTTAAATCATTAAAATTAACCCCTTTCTTCATAAATATATTTTTGTATTGAATCATTTCATTATTCTCATCATCCAATATTACATATGCTTGCCTACATTGCTTGTTCAGAATCGTTGTCTGCTTATCTCTACCTAATGTAATCAATCTTTTTGGCATTAGTAAAACTTTTTTTTTTTTTTTTTGAAAAGCTATCAGGATCAAGCAGACCCATACTAACTACAACTTGAATCAATAACTATCAACAAAATTTGTCACAATTATATTATTGATTAAGAACGATATGGCTATAGGTTTCGAAATTGATAGAACAACAATACTAGTGGTACTTAGTTAAGTCATAACAAGCAGTGAGAGGAAATAGAATCCGGATATGACTATGGGGATAATGAAAATGTAACAGAGTTATGAACGAGGATGAAGCCATAATTTTTTTTAAGACATAATTTCATTAATAAATTTTATTACTCTCGTCGATATCGTTAAAGTTAAGAACAATGCTAAAGTGACTAAGAAAGACATTGCATTAGACATTGAGCTGACGTGAAGATGTGCATAAAATTTTATTTCTATCGATCGCATTGCATACATATTCCAATTTTTTTTTAAAAGATAAAAACTTAAATTCCATATTGTGGCTCATTCCAAAACTTTACAATGATCAAAATGGAACAAGACTTTGAAGCGGGCCTTTTAAAGGAACCCTCCCATTTGTTTGTTTGTTTTTTTTTTTTTTTTTTAGATTAAGACGGGGTTAGGCAGACCCCCAACCAGAAGGAAACAACTTACATTCTTACATACACGTGCCCATTGGCATCCTTACATATAATTTATTTGAGTTCCTTAGGAAAGTCTAATGGATATAACATCAAACTGCCAAGAGAGGAGAGGTAGGAGGCCAAAAAATCTGCAGCTTGATTGCTTTCCCTGTAACAAAAAGAGAAATTAATGATGTCGAATTGTTGCACTACTGTTTTGATAGTCTTAAGGGTTCTTTCTTCGGTCCACAACACTATGTTTTCCCCATTGATGATGTCAATTGCCACTTTTGAATCTGCTTTAACCGTGATATATCTTATGTTAAGACTCAATACCATATTCAATCCTTTTTGAATAGCTTGTAAATCATGGTTAAGGATTGATTTCCCTGGTGTTAACGGCTAGGGTCCCCATGTTGTCTCCATTGCTGTTTCTGATGATTACACCTTCTCTTCCATCATTACCTCTGAAAGAGCCATCCATATTTAGTACATAACTTCCTTCTAAAGACTTAGCCCACGAGCATTTCATTGGACTATTAAGAGTAAATTTGGGGTTGAGCTCCAAGAGTCCATGAAGGCTCTAGTAGAAGGAACCCTCCTCATTGTAATACATGTAGCGTTTTGAATTTATTTCGACCCTTCATGTTTGCCAAAATTATAAGATCTTTACTTCTTTTGATTGGGTCCAACTTTGAAGGGGGTCAACCGTTTTAAAATTTTGAAGGAACCCTCTTTGTTACAATATATAGGGCATTTTTAATTTATTTAATGCACCTAAATTTTCATCAAAACTTGAAAAATCTCCTTAAAAATGCCACGTGTACCTATGTGCAGTTGTGTATCCCAAAAATATCTATGATTCTATGCACAGCCACGTGGGAGACTTTGCGGAGGAGAGTGAAATTTATCATTATAAAGTATAAGCATTCTTATTTAACATTCGTTATGATGCTTCATAAGCTACATTGCGTACGGAACCATCAGATCATACAGCCAGTTACCCTCCACGAGAAAAACGCCATACAGCCCGGTGACTTATCGTCTATGGCGGCTGTACAAGTTATATGAATCATTTTCCAACCAATAACAAATCGCCACGTGTTTCATCAGATCAACGTCAATTTGACTTTTCAATCAAGTAGGCAAGTGGGACCCACAATTAATACGTAACAATCGGAAATTATCTTTTATTCGTTCTATTTGTACATTCTATTTCATTACATTTTTGCCTCTACTCACCACGTACATTTACATTTTTACCCACTTTAATAAGAAAACTTATAAAAATTACTCTGGTGTAGCTCGATAAAAACTAATTTAACTTTCTACTCCCTCTCTGGGCATCAAATTTATTTTTCCCTCCTTTTTCCCTTCTTGCCTTTCTATATACGTATACCAAGCAAAGCAGCTTCAACTTGAGTAACCAACACTGGCCTTCCACTCCTGGGGTTAAAAAAGCTCGAGTGTTGAGGTGAAAACTGTAAAGCATGAAAGACTACAGGGGGCATTGTGATATTCAGTTGATATCTGAGGGGTATATGGGTAATTACAACTATATATAAATTTTTTTTTTTTTTTAATATTCTAAGATAAGTCCTCCCATGGGGGCCCTGTGAGGAATTCCCTTTCGTCGTTTTGCAGCTCTGTAATTTACGACCGTTGGCGGGGGCGTTGAAGGCGTAAAGCTCTGAACTTTGATCTTTTCAAGGCCATGGTTGCAGCTACTGTAAGATTCTTCAGAATCTGAAGCTGTCGAACGTTTCTTCTTTCTTGGGTTCTTTGAAGTCCCAACAATCTGAGAACAAAAAGCGAGAATTTTGAGAAAATTAAACGCAAAAAACACAAACCCTTTTTGAATTTCTCTCAAAAATAAAAAATTGCTCTACAAATAATTGAAATATCGTTCATAGTATGATACCTTGCAGCCAAGGGAGCAGAATCTGAAAGAATCGAGGAGGCTTCGCTCACAGACTTCGCAAGTGTTGGTGACGCCTTTACCAGGCCTGGGTTGAGGGCGCTCGTTCAAGAACACGACTCTTGCACTATTGATAATGTAGGTTTGAACACCAGTTATGTCCAGTACCTTTTGAATCTCAGAAACCCTAATCACGTCGTGGTACGAAGATCGCCTTATCTGAGAAAAATGCAAAAAAAAACAGAGCAAATTCCATCAAAATTAGACCTTTTTTAAGGAGGAGAAAGGAACACACCCAGATGTTCAAAATTAGTGAAAATCTGCAAAAACCATCAAAACTAGTTGCCATTTTGGCTGGAAATAGAATACCCTGATACCCAAAAAGAGTAAAATCTGCGGAAATCAATCAAATTTAGACACTATTTTGGTTGGATTTGAGAAACAAGATTACCCATTTGGCACCAAAGAGGATTTTTTTAATACTAAAATATCATTTGGCGGGAAAAGGAATACCCAGATGATCACAAAAAGAGGAAATATGGTACAAATCATCAAAATTAGCTATTAATTTGGAAGGGGAAAAGGAGATAACCCCATCAAAATTAAGCCTTTTTGGGGAAGAACGACAAAGGAAAACCCAGATACCCAAAACAAGTACAAAAATTATGCAAAAATAATCAAAACTAGCTGTCATTTTGTCTGCAAATGGAATACCCAGATGCCCAAATAAAGGAAAAGCTACAAAAATAATCAAATTTAGCCATTATTTTGGCGGGAATCAGGAATACCCATTACCCATTTGCCTCCAAAGAGGAATTTTTATACTGAAATATCATAAAATAGGAAAATCGACAAGAATCATCAAAACTAGCGACTAATTTGGCGGGAAAACGGAGACCCCAGATGCTCTTAAGGATAGATAATAGAAGAAGAACATTGATCAGACCTGAATGGCTCTGTGATCTTTATGGTAAGCGAGACAAAGAGAACAGAGGGCTCCATTCATGCAGTCCAAACAGTACATATTGCACTCGCTCTTGTGTGAATCGACATGAAACTTGCATTGTACGAAGAAGCTTGTGTCTAATAGAGGACGAAGCCATGGTGGCCACCTATTGTCTTCTTCTTCTTCAGGACCTCCAGCTCCCTAATTGAAAAAAAAAAAAAAAAACAGAGCAACATAAGCCAATTTGAACTTTAAATCAAAATTAATACATAATGAAAGTTGAAAAATAGAGAATTGTTGTTGAGAAATGGTTACCATGATTCTTCTGTTTTTGGGTTTGATTTCCTTCACAATAGGTTCCTGATTATCGATCGCCAGCTTGAAGAGTTACAGAGAGAGGGAGAGAGAGAGAGAGGGAGAGAGGGGAAACATTAGAGGGTTATGTGGTGTGGGTTCTTGTACTTGTAGAGATGGTGGTGGATGGTGACGGATGAGTCGGGTCGTTCTTATCAGCTCAAAGTCTCCCACCGAACCTAACTCCGAACCCAAACCACAGAGACGTTGGTTGCAAGAAACCAACCTAATTTTTTAATTTTTTTTCTATTATTTTTAATATTTATTTATTTAATAAAAATATTTTATTAATTGAACAATGGATTAGGAAGGTTGAGCGACCTCGTGAAAACGGCCATCAATAATATGACGACTTTGAAATCAAAATAAAATATTTTAGACATAGCCCTCCAGAGTTTTCTAATTGTTTGAGATGCCCTAATTTTAAAACTTATGATATGCACCCTTGACTCTTGTTTGACCTTAAAGATGAATAAAAATGACTAAAATGCCTCATCTTAAAACTAATAATAAAAAAAAATCTTGATTTTTCTCCAAAAATTGTGTCATTTTCAAACTCTCTTTAATTAGTCTTTTAGAATAGAACCATGTCAAGGGATGTTCTATTAAAACTCATTGGTTTCTCAAATATTCACGAAATCGTGGAGGGGTGTGTCTAAATAACACATAAAATAATAATCTTACCAGTTTTGTATAGCGAATTAGTATCCAAGACAACTTGGGTGGTGTCAGTGGTTTCTACACTTATTTGGTAGGGCACCTAGAGGTTCTATGTTTTTTAATCAAACTATAATTTTACAATATAATATATACCTTATGTGGTTTCTATTAGTAGCTGTGACAAAAAAAAAAAATTTCTTCAAACCTATACCTTAATTCAATTAATTCCCCCTACTTTGCTCTTAGACACCTATGTAGTGTATAAGAAAAAAAGCTCTGACCCAAATATTTAATTTTAAATAAATTGAATTATATAAAAGATTCCCTTGTAGAGTTGTCCCTTTTCATTTCTATCATCCACACATTCATACTGTTTTCCTTGATTTTTGATGATTGTGATTTTCACTTTTTTGAAAATTTTAGATCGATTATGTGATAGTATGAAACTCTTGTCTGTTGTCTTGCTTTCCTTTAATCCTTGCAAAATTGAGAGTTTTTTTTATAATTAGAACCCACCTAAAGTTTCAGGACAACCATCCCTTCGTGGTTCTTAAAAGCCATAACCCTACTTACCTCGAATACTTCAAACACAAAATTCGAGGTAATGCATATGCAATTCAGATGCATTCTCATAGTTTTTTTGTTTAACCATTATAATTTGAAGATATTTATTTAATTTTCATTGTTGTCAAATTTAAAAAAAAAAAAAAATCAAATTACATAGAGGATTCCACGTAGTATATTTTACGTAATCGCTAAAAAACTAATTATAAGATCCTATTTACAATTATAGTGTTCCTCAAAGTACAATAAGACTCTAAGAGTAATGTCATCAATTTGAAAATATAGGGATATATCTTATATGAGTTGTGATAAAATGACCCCCCCCCTCTGACACATGCCCCCATCACAGAATCGTAGATCATTTGCCCCAAGATATATTAAAAAAAATATTTATAATTATATGTATCCCGAGGCAAATGATCTACAATTCTATGATCGGAGGTGTCAGAAAATCATTACTCATAAAATACTAGTTTTGTTGGAGTTGGAGATGACACTATACACATAAATTATGTGCTCCTAATTCTACAAAACATTTAATATTTTAAAAATACAATTATATCTAAGAACATCATCAAAAATGGAACCTTGACGAATCAAAACAATTTAGGATTGTTTACACATCGGGACACTTATGACTTAACATATAGAAAGACCAAATCCTAGTCTAAAGGGATTATTTTATTTAGGTTTTAAAGTATCACTTCCATTATGAACCTAAAATACTGAGGGTGATATAGGCATACCCCACCATGTTTGGGTGAATATTTGAGATACCCTTGCGCTTTCAAATGGATGACAAGCCCCCCTATACCTAGGTCCTCTATGATAAACTAATGAAAAAATAACCTATATGCCATCGTCTTCAATTGTAGGCAAAAATTATTGATTTTTCTTTTCAAAATCAGTCATCTTGAATTTCTATAATAAACTATTTTTTCCCATCATCTTTTATCTCGAGATTCTACATACTTCAACCTTCAAACCTCAATAATGAGATCACATTTTCGGAGAAGTAAAAATAATTTATCATAGAGGTTGAAGTTTTGATTGGTTTTTGATGGATAATTCATGCGTGACTATTTGTCTTTAGGGGTGCAACTTTGTTCAGTTCAAACTGAGAATCAAGCCAAATCGATAACTTTGAGTAAGGTTGGTTCAATTTGAAACACGTTGTGATTTAGTTCTGGGTTAGGAAAATGGAGAATTGATTATTTCGGATTGATTTTAAGTTTAAGATTTGTATAGAACTGACCAACCGAGACCTTTTACCCTTCTAAAATAAATAGATATTTATTAATTTAATATGTATTAGAGTAGTAAGGAAGGTGGAGGATGATTAATTTCGTTTTATTATGTTTACTTGGAGTTAGTACATATATTAATGATTTTCTATATGAAATATTTCACATTTATTATTTATTTTTATTGAATTATATGCTGCTTTCAGGAAAGTTTATAAGATATCACAACCCATAAAATGGAATCAAATCGAACCAAATCAACCTTAGTAGAAACAACCTAGGTTGGTTCAATTTCAATTTGGCCCCAAACCAAATCAAATCGAACCAAGTTGCTCCCCCTATTTAGTCTCATTTGATTTTTCATAATAAGTACTAATCAAATAGACAAAATAATAATAATAATAATAATAATAATAATAATGAAGATATGAAGGTATCAATTAGTAAGATTTATTCTTTCTCCAGACATTCTTTGTAATAGAGACGTGAAAAAGAAATTCCTTTGAAAATCACCTCTTTTTGTTTTATATTCTATTCCTTATTGATAATCTATTGTATTGGATGTGGATATATATATCTTTTGTATGATCTTAAGATGGTTTTCTATTGGTTTATAAGAAAAGACCAGGGTCAAGAGAGACCATTTCAATAGTTTGAAAACATAGGGTTATCTCAAATATTCACAAAAATGTTGAGGGGTAAGTCGAAATCATCGAAATATTAAAAAAAATGTAAGTTTAATGAATAACCATAATAATTGAAGGTTAAATGTAAAAAAAATGGGAAAAAAAAAATTTGGTTTGATGTTGACTGGATATTTTGTGTGGAAGTCAAAGGTAGAATTGACCGCAGCCTTTATATCACACGAAGAGACGAGGAAATAGCCTCCGTTCGTGTCAAAAATCCGTGATAATCACGTCACACGCGTTCCAGTACCTCCTTGTGGACCCTACCACATCAATTTCATACACATAAGGCCGGCAACGAAAATTCTCCCATGGCGGGTCAAGCAAGTTGGTTACTAGTCTTCCATCTATTTTCTCTCTCTCTTCAAAATTACAATAAGGGTACTTCATACAAGAGGAAATTACTGAATAGTCCCTTAGAATGAACATTTAGCTAGAGACCCAAACAATTACACTACATTACTTCTTACAACGCTTTAAATTTTCGAAGGACCTCTCCTTTGAATTACACGTGGCATTTTTTTTTTAAGAAGGTAATATTAATATTGACAAAAATGTAAAGAAGTGAAATAAATACAAAATGTCATGTGTCCTGTAACGAGGAGAGTTCCTTCGAAATTTTGAAGTGGGTTTAGACTCTTTTTTGAGTGATTCGAACTTTTGAAGTAATGTTTTAAAAGAATCACATTCCTGTCAGGTGTTCTGTTCTTATCGAATATGAATGATGCCTACATGGCACATTCTAATTGGAGATTATAATATATAACTTCATTAAGACTCATTAACAAAACATTGTCGTCTATTCAAAAAACAAAAACCCCTTAATACCCTGATTACAACATTTGGTTGAACTATTGATCTAATTTTGAATTCTAAAACACTAATTTTCAAGAGAATCTCTTCCAATGATAAGATGGCAAGTGTGTGTTAGTTTTTTCGGTTATAATGATAGGTTGAGATATATTGACCCAAGAAAAATCATGAAATCCCAATAGTTAAAACACGAATTTTTATGATAGAAAAAAAATTATATTAATTTACGGTGTTTTGCATAGGTTCCAAAGACTCATAGAAACAAACAATTGTATTATATTAAATATATAATTATTTTTTATTCCTAGAATATTAGATTTGAAATTGGTAAATAAAATAATTTTATTGTGAAAATGAGATTGGCAAGTGTGCGATGATGCATTTTTGCAAAAAAAAATTAATTTTCTCATCTTAGTGGATATTACCTCATCCATTCACCTATGAAAATGATTTTCTCATTGTTGCGGGAAAATTCTAATATTATTCTCTCAAGATTACCCCTACCTCAAAATTAAAAAACCAGCAAACATTTTCAAAGCAAACTATTTCTTGAAATCATCTTCTCAAATAAAATATTTTTCTAAGGAAATTTTATTCCTAAAAAATCTTACACCTTACATTTTTTTACATTTAAATGATAGATATAACTCTCTTGTGTTAATATATTAATTAAATCCTTTAATTTTATATATATTGCTTTTATATGGAAATGTTTATCACAAGTTCACTTGACATGTGGAAACAGCATTTTTTGGGATGTGAAAGGCACCATTTTACATGTAACTTTCATGTGCTCCTTTTAATAATATAATATATATATTTATTGAATGAGTCGTGCTAAAGTAACATTAAAATATACATCGATTCTGACATTCTGATGGATTGGTACACTTGTAACCATAGATATTTTTTATCGATATTCGATGAAAATCATCTATGGTGCTGTGTGTACCATCACATCAGAATGTTCAATGTTCATTTTAATGTTACTTCAATATTATCCTTATTAAATATATATATAAATAAGTCTATCCATTGCATTGTGTGATGACTCGCGTACAGGTTCATGTATAAATAATTAAATAGACTAAGTAATTTTTTATTTATTATTATATCATTTTAAATGAGAATGGTAAAAACATTATGAAATTATTCAAGATATTTATTATTACAAGTTATAATGGTGATGTACCTGTGGCCTAATATATAAGGCGTTTGACTTTCTAATCAAGTGATTGTGGGTTCGAGTCCCACCAGGTATGAATTTATTTCACTAAAAGAAAATTTTATTTCTTTTGAAAATAAAGTTTTTTTATAAAATATAATCCATGCTATTTTTTTTTTTTGGTTATATATACTTTATATATATAAATGGAATAATTTTGAATAAAACAATTATTTTAGAAATAAAAAAAATTAAATTGATGTGTAGATATTTATGTTTTAAAAAAGTATTTTATATTTCTTATTACTTCACAAAACCCTTTGACCTAGGAAGCCAAATTAGTAATTCCAGAAAAAGCATTTAAAAAGAAAAGAAAAAAAAAAAAAAAAAAAAAAACACATGATCATTATAATTTCATCTGTGCAAATCTCAAGGAAATAATGCTGTGGGCCCTAAAGAGGATACATTCCTCTGCAAAGATATTAAAAAAAAATGAATGGCTAGATCTGACCTTTCAAAGTCTAGGAAATCCCATGTCCAATTGGTTGGTCTCTCTGGTAGACATTAATTCTTTTGACTAAGTTTTGTTTACAAGTACATTATCTTGACTTTTGACCATCGGTTTTCCAATATGGGACCATTATCTTGATGAATGTGTATCACATTTCCTAGTATTTTGCCTCTTGATGATTATCACTTTGCACAAGACCTCATAATATAAAAAGGAAAAATTACTAAAAGAAGATTAAATATTTTAATATTTATAAAAAATAATTTTTTAAAAAAAATTATTAAAAATTAATAAAGTCGTTAGACAATCTAACGTTTTAGTAACTTACTGTACATGTTGGGTTGTTAAAGCAAGTTATTAAAATGTTGGACGGTCCAGGGTTTTAATCATTCGGAGGGTATTTTTGATAAAGAAATGTAAATGATACTATATGAAATAATATTTTGTGAATGAGAGTTTATATTAATCTACTTTATAGTAAAAAAATAAATATGATTTATAAATATAATTTTTTTAAAATCAAATTTAAATTGTATCATAATTAGGGATTTGGTTTGTTCAAATAAAGATAACTTGTTTTAGATTATTGAACAATGCGTGCCTTACATGTTGAAGGAACTCTGGTACAATCACATTGATAAAAACACATAGATTTTACGTGATTCCTTGAAGATTGAGATATGTCCATGCATTCACGCCAATGTGCTCAGATTATATAATGAAAAAAAAAAAAAAATGAGCTCTATAATTAAAAGATGACATTATCTTCTAAAAATATGTACAAATGCGAAGGAAAATCAATAGAAAAATATAATTTACAAGTGTTTGAATGCATATTTTCAAGAATAATCAAATTTTATGAATATATTTTTTCCTTCTCAACTAGAAAATGATTTTATTGTTGGGAAGGAAAATACTAATGTTATTCTCTCATGATTACCCTTACCCGACAAAACTAAAAAGTAAAAAAACCAAAAAATCAAATCTCTTTTTGGCATTTTAACTTGTAAATACATTTTAAGAAATTTGATTTTCTCGTGACCATTTATCTAAAAAAATGATTTTTCTAAGAAAAATTCTTTAATCATAGAATCCATTGGAGCACAATAAGTGTGAACTAAAAAAAGGTTTAGTGGACAGAAAGATTTTAGTCATGAAAACAAGCAAGAAAAATAAAGAAATCAACTTCTCAACGTAATCAAAATCTTTCAGTTTTTTCTGGTGAACTACTCACAACTGCTTTTGACTTCAAAATTTTTAATGGAATCAACCATTGATTCAACCTATTGTTATTTTCAAACTTTAACACCACATATTCTTGCAAAGTGTCCCTCTAAATCATGTTGAAATGGAAAAAACTATTATGCCATGTGTCCGATTTTACGCGTCATTGTTTGGCCCTTAACGCGACCAATATACACATCAAAACCAGTTTGATTGGTGAATTTTGGCTTTTTGGAATTGAACTTTTCTCTCATAGGTCCTTGTCAAGAGTGAGGAATGGGTGATTCCAAAATCAAAAACACGAAATCCTGACCATTAAAACACAAAATCTAATTGTATGATTAAGCGTATTTTGAAAGGGATGGCAACGAGCTGGGGTTTAGCTAAACCCGTCCCTGGCTCCGGTTATATTTGTTTGCTACAACCCTGAAATTGAATCGATTTTTAATTTTCAATATTGAAACCTCCTCAAAAAGACACGGGGCAAAATTGCCATCCCCATATCTTGACAATATATCACATATCTCAATAATAATTTTTGAGAATTGGAATTTGTGTTTTAATGATTGAGACTTTGTGTTTATTTGCGAGTCAACCGATCCCAATCATGTAGTGAAGGGTACCCAAAAACTTATGGGGCCAGTGCAAGTCATTAGTGATGACCAAGTAGTTTAATGCCAGGGATTCACAGAAGATAATTATACAATACAAATAAAAGCCATGATGTAATTTAATCAATTAATCTTATAAGATGATCATTTGGTGGGCCTATTTGCATAAACAATCAGTTTGATTGTAATAATTTTTTATAATTACAATTGAGCATCCTTTTTATAGTTGATAATTAGTCAGCTTGATCATTTATGATATTAAAATTAATTGTTTAGAGGGTCGGCCGATAGCAGTTGACTCATGATCCTAACAATGTGTTACATGACGTATCCTCGAGATACATATTTTATCCCCACTGTTGGATTTCATGCTTTAATGATGAGTTTTTTTATTTTTATTTTTTTTAAATAAGTTAATCACTAACATAATTAGGTGGTGGGCCCAAAATTAAAGTGTGCAAAAATGGTAATTTCAGGAGGGATGACAAAGAAGGTTTTGTGTAAATGAGGACTACAAATTCACACATGGTGAGGAAACTGACTTTAAAAGGTCTAGTTGAAGATGTGGAAAATGATAAACACTTTACGCAAAGATTCAAGGGAAACAGGTAGGAAACTGTCTTGGCTTTGCCTAGCAAAAGAAAGAGGAACAAAAAAGGTAGGAAACTGTCTTGACTTTCAGTGATCAATAAAAGGAGAAACTACTTGCACATCTCAGGTTCCCCTTGCACTTCAACCTTCATATACATTTTTTTAATAATAATAAAAAAATCCTATCTTTTGCACCTCTCTCTCTTTCTCTCTTTGAAGAAAAGGACAAGAAAAAAGAAGTGGAAGTGCAACTTTTTATTGTTGGAGTGCAATTAGACTAATAGATGAAAGTAACCATCAGGGGTTAGTTGAGATGGTAAGGACAACTGGGTTTACTCCTTAAATCACACCTTTGAATCTCTTCTACATATAAAATGACTATATTTAACTGCTAAACATTTGTTAGGGTGATTTGTACGTACAACCCGCCAAAGTAAGGAAAAAAAAAAGACTAATAGATGAAAGTAAATTCCTCTATAACTCTTTTCTCTTGTAGCTCGCTGTAGCATTTTTCTATAGCCACAAGAGTTCCGCATTGAAAAAAAATAACACCTCAATCCTAGATCAGTTTAAAAAAAGAGTCGTGCTGGATTGACCTTAAGATTGGACCGCACATCTTGACATGAAAGTGGATACGAACAATATATGCTTTTTCATTTGTATCTCAGGAAAAAACATTTATGGTTTTCATATACTTTCATCTTACGATAGTCAATATTTGTGAGGTCTAATCTTGAGGTCACTTCAGCACTATTCTTAAACAAATATATATATATATTTTTACCAAGTGATCAAATGGTTGAAAATGGATTGTCATTGTACTCCCAAATTTAAAAATGAAGGGATTTTATAGTCCTGTTGATGTGATGCTCTCCCAATCATTGAAAGCACTATAGTGAGCTAAAAGAAAAAAAAGTTAAAGTGGACACCTCCTCCCCTTCCATTGGAGGTGCAATCCATAATAGTGATCTCAAAGTGATTGCACCCATTAATAAATAATCTTAATCTTGATCTTGACCAGTCCAAGTTGAGTTGCGAGTATCGAATATATCCATGCATCTTGTTGAGAAAAAAACATTGGATGCCATCAATTTTCCAAATCGCTTCATCAATCAATCAAATAAGGAACTCAAAAGAGATTCATTTATGGGATTTATTGTCGTGAATCCAACAATTATATTACTAGGTTTCTCAAAGCTATTCAACTAAATTCCAAAGATTAAAAAATTAAAAAAAAGAAAAAATTAATTACATCGCCTTTGTTCCTCCTTTTTAAGTAAATGTACCCCCATTTAAATTAAAAAAAAAAAAAAAAACACACACACACACCATAAAATAAAGCATAATCCATCTAAATCCTCCCTACCAAATCCATCATTCTACCAATAAAGCAACCACCTCAATCAATTAAAATGTCTTTCCACTTAATAAGATAAAAACTCAATCATGCCATGTGGCATAACACACATGTTGGCTACATGTATCGAGATATATGTTAGTCTAGTCCTTGAGACAAATACTAGTTCAATCCCAACATCGAGAGTCACATTGATTGAAATTATCCTTGTAATCCAGATGAAGTGCTATTTTTTTCCTAGCACATATCTCTAAAATAAATCCCAAACATTGGATTTCAACTTTATACAATCAGGATTTTGTATTACTTTATAAGGCCCTTTCATGAGTCCATGCATACATAAATATAAGTTATAATACTTTTATGTATAAAACTACAATATAAGTTATTGGGTCGGACTAGGCCCTTCATTGGAGGCCCGAGCTCGAGCCTAAACATGAATCACACTCAAACAGGGCTGATTACTAAATGGGCTGAGCAAAACTAACTAAAATGGTCCACAAAGGGCCAGGTTAAAGCCCAGCCCATTAACTAACAATCCTAGCTTTCTTTTATTTTGGTCGTATCTCTCTCTATAAACTATGGGGGGCAAGTCGAAAGGTTTGGGTAACATTGAGGGCTAAAGCCCAATCCAAACTGCATATCAATCAGCCCAAGCCCGATCCAGGTAATCGATGTCCTTAAAATGCCACCTGGCATTTCCAGGGGGGAAAAAAAAAAGAAGGGGCCAAAACCACTAAAGACGACTTTGAAAATAGGTAAAGCATGTGAAGTTCTAATATAGAAAAGTGGGTGCTTAATTGCATCAAATGAAACATGAAAACTGAGTACGCCACAAGGCATTTTCGAAGACAGAAATCAATCTTTTTCTCTTAAGTTGAAAACGTATAGATGGGGAGAGAAAATTTTAAACTTCAGAGAAGAACGATTGAAGATTCAAATGTGAAAAAGAAATTCAAATCTAACATAGAATAGTCACAAACTAAAAAAAATCTTGATCAATTTTAACTTTTATACTTTTAATTGGAAATTATGAATTCTACTGTAACAATGGTAGAATTTATGCAAGAAGCCGAGAACTCCATGACCATACAAAGATAAGTTGAACACATCAGTTATAAATTTGACAGAACAATCTTTAGGATTTTGATTCGACTCTTGAAGTTGCAAGCTTTCAATTCAGCTTTAGTAACAAACCCTTAGTTCCTACAATGGCTTTTTTGTTTCCTCATCTTCTCTGTTTCTTACTTCTGTTACTCCCTCTCTCCACTTTTTCTCAAACTTACTGTAATGTAACTATGGGCACATCTCTATCAACTCTTGATGAAAACCCATACTGTTCTTCACCTTCGGGTGAATTTGCTTTCGGGTTTCATCCCATTCAAGGTGGAGATTACTTCTTGCTAGCAATCTGGTTTGCTAAAATAAATGTAGATAACATTGTTTGGACAGCAAATAGAGATACCCCGGCGCAAAAAGGATCGAAAATTGAGCTGACATCAAATGGTACCCTTGTCCTCAGTTCTCCAAATGGTAAAGAAATTTGGAAGGCTAAACCCATCAACGATAGCCGAGCTGCCTCCGCTGCAATGCTCGACACAGGAAACTTGGTGCTGAAGGACATTGGATCCATGATCAAATGGGCAAGCTTTGACGAACCAACTGACACAATCTTGCCTACCCAAATACTAGTTCGTGGCAATAAACTCATCTCTCGGCAAACCAAGGACGACTACTCATCTGGGAAATTCGTGCTTTTTCTAAAAGATGATGGCAATCTTATTCTTCATCCCAAAGCTCGCCCTATGGATAACAACTACAAAGCTTATTGGGTAAGTGGCATGGTGAATAATGGCTCAGAGGTGGTCTTCAACCAATCTGGCGCTATTTATCTAAATCTCACAGATGGGAGCCTATTAAACTTGACATCGGAGAGGTCAGTTTCATCAAGGGACTTCTACCACAGAGCCACACTAGATTTTGATGGAGTTTTCAGGCAATACACCTACCCGAAAACCTCCTTGAGCACCGGAACTAAGTCTTGGTCTATAGGATGGTTTGTCCCTAGAGACATTTGCACAGCAGATTTCGGAGATGTCGGGAGCGGAGTTTGTGGATTTAACAGCTACTGCAGACTAGATCAGGCCAGACCCATCTGCGAATGCCCAACTGGGTATAACTACTCGGATCCAAACGATACATTCAAAGGTTGTCAACAGAACTTTCGTCCACAGAGTTGTGCAACTGAAGAAGGATCAAGTGTAGCGGATGGATTTGAAATGCAGGAGATTCTTAACACTTTTTGGATGACATCTAACTACGAATGGTTTACCGATGTGGACGAAGGCTGGTGCAGACAAACTTGCTTGAATGATTGTTACTGTGCAGCTTCCGTCGTTGGGAATCGAGATTGCTATTTGAAGAAGTTCCCGCTATCGTCTGGGAGGATGAATCCCAACTTTAAATCAAAGACTCTCATCAAGGTGGGTTATTCTAACTCTTCTCCTCAATCTAATCTTCCTCCTTGATTCGGTGGAAATAAGAAGAATAATAGAGACAATAGGATCTTCCCCGGATCGATTGTCTTAGGCAGCTCTCTGTTTCTCAACTTATTGGCAATTTCTTTGGCTATTTATTATGGCTCAAACCGTAAGAAACAGCCAAAAGTAGAATATTTGGATATATCTCATATGCGCCAAGGAGAGAGTACCTTGGCTGAGTATTTTGTTTCTCTCAGAAGCATGTAGGAGAAGGTAAACCATTATAAGATGTTCTAGTCTTTGGGTCATGGGGATGGAAAACAATACAATAAGTTAGTAAAGCAAAATAGAATATTTGAGTTTCTTACAGGACTCAACTCGGAGCTTGAGTTGGCTGGGTCCAAATCCTCATCAGGGATGATATGCTAACCCTTAATCAAGTATACTCCTATGTCCAGAGTAGAGAGTAAAAGGCATGCTATGAATCATGTTCCAACCACTAAAAGATTTGCATTGATTTCGCACTCAGCGCCTCAATGGAATATTCGAAGTAGGGGCCAGAAATTCAGAGGTAAAGGAAACATAAATTCAGGTGATCGAGATAAGCTCAAATGTGAGCACTTTGGCAGGAAAGGGCATACTAAGGAGAAGTATTGGGATTTGATTGACTGCCCACAGAAATTTAATCGGTCAAGATCCCCATAACTCACACTGCTACTATGATATGCTTACTATTCCCAATGAAGAATTGGAATAACTTCTCCATGCCTTGACTTAGTTGGATCAACCATTAGCTATCTCTTCCTTTGCACAGTCAGGTGTCATTGGTTATGCTCATCATGTGTCCAATTCTTCTCCTACTCCTTCCTGGATTATTAATCCTGGTACTTTCGCACACATGACGGGTATGTCATCCATGTCTCCTCTAATTCGGTTTGTTTAAGTAGAGATAAAGTTAGGATTGTAGATGGTACCCTTTCTTCCAAGTCCGGTAAAGGGAATATTAATATTTCACCAAAATTTTCTTCATCCTCAGCCCTCCATGTTCCCAATTTTTCTATTAACTTATTCTCACTCACAAAAATTTGAATTGTAGCATCATTTTTCAGTTATATTGGGTGTTTCAAGACTTTGGGTACGAGGGAGAACTATTGGCACTAGGCACAAAACTGGTGGTCTTTATCTCCTTGACAAGACTTCCACTCCTTCAACAACACTTCTATTAAGAAAACAAGTGCAATCGAAACAAGAAAACGAGTTGAAAACAAATAGAAGATGCAATCACACAAAGAAACATAGAGATTTTACATGGTTCTCTTAAGATTGAGGTACGGTATTTCATTCCACAAAGAAACACAGAGATCTAATACGGTATTTCATTCCAACAAAATAAGTTTGGTGTCTACGTGGCATGCATTTGTTGGTGTTTAAAACACGTTGGACTCCTAAACAAGCCGTTCACGCAAAAATGTTGAACCCAATAAAAGCATGCCACGGACACCGCTCTCGATCGCGTACGCAGTTTCTTGTTGCTGCTCTCTTTTCAAGACTTTCTTGTACTTTGACTTTTTTCACGTCTATGTTGACTTTTGCAATTTAAACTGTAGAATTAGGTACGGATTTGTTAGGGATAATTTCTTGGAGGATCCTCAAGGAATTTGTTTTTGACGGTCCATTTAGTAAACTTTTTTAATTTACAACAGAGAGATTTACTGGCAGACCCAACTGTTGCAATTTTATTAAAAAAAACTCCCTTACTGTAACAAGTTTGTTACCTGACCAAACCTTACTTTATGAAACATACTAGAATGACTAATTTAGTGAGATTTCTTAAAATCTTACTAAGAGTAGTTGGGCCCACATAGATTATCAAATTAACAATCCAACACCACAGCCTTCTAAATTTCATGGAAAAAAATCAGATTCAAAGGAAAATATTAAAAAAAAAAAAAAAAAAAAAAAAAATTCCTTTTTGAGCTTGATTGTAGGTGTTGAAAATGGATGGTTACCAAACTCCCAAATTTAAAATTAAAATTCCATGGTGAAAAGAAAAAAGAAAAAATTATATATTTTTTAAAATTCTTAAAATTTTATCCTTTATAACCTAGTGCTATCACATCATATTTTTAGGTGCCACAAATTGATGCAATTAGAATCTACTCTAAGGTATGTTAAGTAACAAATTAACCCCATAAATTTGAATTTTATGACGTGGATATGGACTCAAAGGTTTGCTGGGTAACAAAATTGAATATTTTTTCTCTCTATAAACTTTATATTCTCTCCTCACTTAACTTCCCAAAGACGAGAAATGGAGAGAATATCTTCTCCTCTCTTAATCCAAACAAAGTGTCATTGTCGTAGTTAATATTTTTATTGTCGAACTCACCACTTATTATTGTCGAGCTCACCACTTTTTATTGTCAAGTCTGACATTGTTTTTATTGTTGAACTTGACAATTTTTAAAAATTGTCTAACTTGACTTTGTAAAACTCACCCATTTTGAAAATTTTCGACTAAAACATACGGGAAAATTGACTAAAAACTTTGTATAATTACTTGTCTAGATGATTTCAAAACAAAAGAACCACCTTTGATCGATTTTCATCAAAAAATGAATAAAAATTTTGAAAAATTCCTAATTTTTTACATACATCTACAAAATGCTTGGAAATGACTTGTTCTTCCTTCTCAAATCCTTTACGTCCAAATGGAGTCTCTGAAACTCAATTGGGATACCAAAAATCCACTTTTTAGATGAAAATGGTGAGATTAAGGCACATTTAACATTTCAATCGTGAGAAATGAGGTTCAAGGACTGACTTGAAAGAATTTTTTACTAAACGAACTATTAAGAGAAGTCCTGCAACTTAAGGATTAATTAGAAATAAATCCCTCCATCAGGGTCCTCCAAGTAATTTTTTCAATTTATTTATTATGGATTACAGGTTTCAAATCAATTTAAATCTTATCTAATAAAGGAAAAAGTGCACAACAAATGTAAACATATAATTGAAGACTTTTAGCATAAAAATTCCATAAGACAATATAGAAAATGGTCATCTTTTTTTTTTAATATTCAAAATAGGACTATTTGCTATAACAACTCATGTTTTTGGATAGAAATGCCCTCACCAATAATTTCTCTAATAAACCCTTGAAAAATAATTTTCTAAGTTGTAACTTCCTTCCTCCCAACATTTAATACCACCAAAATACAAAGAGATTCATTTTCTCTACCAAAACCAACCAAAATGTAATTGAAATACATCAACGATGCTATAGATTTGAGGAACAATAATGAACTTTGTAGATTTACGCACTCTTGTGTTCGATCACTACAGGAAATTAGTTCTATCGCAACGACTTGCAGCGACGGTCACATTTAAACCCTCGTTATACCCATCTGTAGTAACAGAAAAATGTGACTTTTTATATATGGAAGTAAGGAAGAAGGGCTCTTCCTCTCTCTCCCTCGGCTCTCACTCTCTCCCGGCTCTCACTCTTTGATCGTGGTTACTTACTCTGTAAATCGTCTTTTTCTCTAATATCAATTTTTTACGAAATCAAAACTCGTACTCCTCTAAGAAACCTTTGATTTCTCTAAATTTTTTTATATTGTAAATCGATCTCTCTCCTTCGATTTGTTTAAATCTTCAATTGAAAATTGATCTCTCGTCATCTATTTCTCTTAACCTTCGATTGTAAATTGATCTCTCATCTCTGATTTCCCTAAATATCCGACTGTAAATCAATCTCTGATCTTCGATTTCTTCAAATCTTCAATTTTAAAACAATGTCTCCCATCCTCAGTTACTCACCATAGTCGATTTCAAAGTTGTGCTTCTCCTATTCTCACAAAACCCTATTTGTCTCTCACATTTGATTTGAAAGCTGGCTTCTGATCTTTGTTTCACCAGAAGAAGAAGAAAAAGGGGCGGTAGAGGGATTTCATTCTCTTTGGTTGATTTCGAGAACGATTGAAGTCAAATGGAAGATAATGATAGAAGATCTATAAAAGAATTTCAAATTTGTAAGTCCTTAAGAAGAAACATTAGTTTTCTTCAATCCCATCATGATAAACCCTAGTTCTTTAGTTTTTTATTGATTCAAGTAATTTAATTTGTGGTTTTTGTTTGATTTGAAACCCTAGAATCTGTAATTTTTTCCAATTCAAGCTGTTCATTTCTTTTTCTCAATTTATTTTTGATGGATTATCAAGCTTGAGCCCTAGATATGTTATGGATTGGAGTTTAGCTTACAACAGTAAATCAATGTAAATTTACAGTCAATTAAGATTTCATATAGCATATCTTACACCCTAATCGAGCTCTAATGAAAAATATTTTTCTTATATGTTTTATAGAAATATTTAAAAATTCAATTCCATGGTTGAAATGGATAATCCTTGGGCTTGGGAGGTAAGCTAGAGGTAGTACTAGAACTTATAACATTTGTAAACTAAATTATCCCATCTACATTTCTCTTTTGACCAAATTATATAGGCTGTGAGTAATCCTTCCGTATATCATGTTCTCTTAATTATTTTGTAAATGTTTTTTGGTGATCTTTGACTAAGCAATTCATTGTAGTAGTTAATGCTTGGTTGAATTTCTTTATGTAGGAGGATTAGTGACATAAATGGCACAAGAAATGCTTTACCACCACTAAGTAACTTGTTAAACATGACTAGCCTGTGAGTTGAATGCTTATATAGAGTACTACCAAACATTGTTGTTGAACATGTTCTTGTGGGCTGCAAACTTTTCCGTAAATGTTTTGTGATGATATGTTTTCCACGAAGATCTCAGCTTTAACAAGCTAGCAGGACAAATTCCAAGTAGCTTTGATAGTCTGTCAAAGATAGATTTCATGTAAGTGATCTGATTAGTATGCTAGTATGTAACAAAAAGTTGGCAATCAAACAGAACTAATGAGATGGCTTACGTACCTGACTAGCAATTTGTTGACTGGACCTGTTCTTGATTGGATGTTGAAGAAAGGAGAAGGAATGTGAGTTCCTCTTCCATAATACTTAATTTTCATCTTACCCTTGCAGTTTAGTAGTGAAGGCTCAATCTCATTTATTTTAGGCAAACTAACTATAGAAATCTCATATATAAGGACTGATTTATGTCCATATTAGTACTGTGAAGGGAAGCTAACATTTTTTTCACTCGGTTTCCAGCATCTGCACCTCTTAAATTCTATAGTATGGTGTAGATTGTGTGTTTCCTTGTGCGATTTTATATTTGGTTGGTTTGGGAGCATTAAGTTTGTATCGTGTGTTTAATTGAAAATGCCCTAACCAAATCACTTGTATGATATGTAAATATGCCTTATCATGCTCATTTGTTACATTTTGGCTTCTTTCTAGTTTCTAGCTTCATTTGGTTAACTATCTTATTTTAACACAACTTTTTTCTGCACAATTTTCTTCAGAAACTTGTTTGGAAGTTTACTAGGCAACAACTTGTAAGTTACAAATATCTTTTCATCTCACTCCTTCTGTTTGTTTTTTGTTTTTTGTTTTTGCTTTGTTGGAATTGCATCATAATCATTTTAGATGATGATGAATGTTTCAGAAAAACTACTTCAATCCAGTTCTTTGCATCATAATCATAATCAGTTTTTGGTTTCAAATCTTTTTTTTTTTTTTTTCTCATTTTAATTTTAATGGATTCAAATGAAATTTATTTATAGAGCATGCTTCTTGTGGGAACAGAGAATTTTTCACTGCGGACCCTCTATAGTCTATGACCTTTTCCAATGCTTGGTTGATTCTTTTTTTTCCCTTAGTTATTAATTATCAAACCTCATTTATGCACAAATGTCTATGATTGTTCTGAGGTGTAGATATTGTGTGGTGCATACAAGTGTATTTGTAAATTTGTAACATATGAATTGCATACAGTTGGGTTTTTATTTGAAGACACTCTTTAGATGGAGTTCGATTTGTAATTTTTTTTTTTTTTTTTTTGTGCAACTTAGGTATCAGACACATTATTTACATTGGTAGACTTGCAAGCAAAACATAACAGCAAGTTGCTCTATAACTTGGGCAATTTTATTAATCTAGTATTGCATTTCATTGCTAAAGATCCAGGTTAGTATGCTATGTATACTTGTAAAACGTACACTTCATTGCTCTTGTTCCAGTTTCAAAGCTAGCTGATGTGATGGAGGGTGATAGCTCAAATGGTACAATTAGTTCTAGCAACTCTGGGTTGCCCAATACAGGTCTACACTCTATTAGTTCAAGCAGCAGTATTTCTCCGCACACACCACGGCCACACGGATGTAGCACCATTGCTGCCAAAGGTCATAAAGAATCAGTATATGTGTTGGCAATGAATGATAGTAACGCTTTACTTGTTTCTGGTGGAACTGAGAAGGTATAATGTGATGCTTACGTTTAGTTTCCTATGTCCAACCTTTCTATATTTGTGTATTATTATATGTATTAGTCAAACTATAATTGTTTTTATATTCAGGTTGGCTTTGCTCGACTATAGCTTTTGGTTAGAAGAGTTGTTAATGGTTTCGAAAATCACTCTGTAGGTTGTTCGTGTTTGGGATCCAAGAACTTGTTCAAAAACTATGAAGCTAAGAGGACATACAGATAACATTAGGGCTTTGCTTCTGGATTCCACTGGTAGGTTGGTTGGATCCTTGAATGTAATATGCAGTTTATTTGATTCATTTGTTGCTTCCTCCATTTTACCTAAACTTTGCCATTTTAATATCTTTGAATTCGTAGATATGCCCTAACTCGCTGGTGAAAGTTATAAATAGAGATTCGCTAGATTAATCATCTCTAACGAATCTCTATGAAATTCCTTTTATAACAATTCATAGATATGATCCTTGACTGGTTCTGGTTCTGTTTCTGTTTCTGTTTCTGGTGTTAATGGTGCTGGGTTTAATGGGTTTGGTGGTTCTAATGAGTTTTTACTTAAAGAAACTAATCCTCACCTTGGCGGTGGACCGATGAACAAAGATAAAACCAGTTCGACTTATGATTTGGTTGAACAAATGTAGTATTTGTATGTTCGTGTCGTTAAAGCTCGTGATTTTTCAGTGTTCGGTGGTGTGGGTGAAGTAATGGCTGAGGTCAAACTTGGGAATTATAGACGGCTGGATGGATCTTGCATGTATTTAATTTGGTGAGTACCAATTTTCCAATCAACTCTTCTTTGGTTGGGATGCAAAATTCCATTACCCCAACCAGGCCATGCCTGTCAAATGGGCTTGGAGATTTGTGAAGCAACACATGCTTAAATCATCACCACCATCATCCCCCAAAATTTTGGGTCCCTTCATTCAATTCTACTTGAAGTCATGGCTCCTATTAAATCAAGTGTCCATATCTACTTTCACTTACTGATACTTGAACGTAATTTAGGTGCAAAAATAATGTGCCTTCCATAAACATATGCTGTCCTTCTCAATTGGACAGAAGCAACAGCTGTTATTGTAAACCTAGGAATATTGGAATACAACTTATTCTTGCAAGTTTGATATCCTTTAGTAAACTCAATTCACTTCTTAAGTGCCTAATCTGATTATAAAATTTTCTATTGAATGGGAAGCTGCATCAATTTCAATGGATGCATGATTGATGCCCCAAAACACTCTAGATTTTGTGAACTTTGAGATCAAATTTTTTTTTATGGTTGATTTTGTGAACTTCTATTTCGTGAAAAAATGCGTGTAAAGTGTGTAAATTGTTTCCTTGTTTATAAGGAATATTTTTCAAAGGGCATGGGTAGTCATGATGCATCCTTTGAGTTCTTCTGCCCGTCTTCGTGTTTTATGTAACAGTTTGGAGTGTTCCCATGCTAAAAAAAATGCTTATAAATCTGTTTCTCTGTTTGCTTGCGCGTGTTTGGAGCTCTATTTATTCAAATATTTTCTTTTACCTATTTTTGCGTATTGTGTACATGATTTTAATGTATATTAGCTTATATAAGTATATTCTTTCTATATTATACACATGACCTGAACTAAGTATTCTAGAAAATATATGAAGACACATGCCATGAATGAAGATTTCTCCGGGAGAGTCGAATGACATTAGTTGGATAAGGCATAGTTAACGGCATCGATGATGATATGTTTCAAAATATGAAATAATCTTTACGGACATGTTGGTGAATTGGTTTGTGGGCTGTGTATTTGACATTTTGTATCTCAATTTGCGACATTGATAGTGTGTCTCTCATTACATAGCAAGGAGAATTTTTTCTTTCTTTCTTTTTGATGAATTCTCATATATCTATCTCATTAAATGCCTCCCTCCTTTGGTAATTCTATTCCTCCAATTTTTATTTCTCTTTTCGAAAACAAAATTGCTATTGAAAGATCATTTACTATTGCAAATTCAAGGATCATAGCTTCCATTTCACTTCTTGATTCAAGTCCATACCCTATTTATTTCCAAAGCAGTCTTTAAATTCTTTCACCTACTCAAGGAACTCTTTATATATATATATAGATACATACATGTATTTGGTTAGGCAAGATCAAACACTAATCCAAAAGAAGACAAACAATATAACAAAATGATTTCAGAATCAAAGAAAAGGCATAGATGACGATGACCCTACCTATTTGATGTTCTTTACCAGGGGTTGTGCTTGTCATTAACTTAGAAACCCATTCCATTTTATGAAATTTAGCGTTGGTTGGAGACACTCACCTAGTATGCACCACACGTCACTGATATGCTGAGACCTTATTATCGAAACATCTCATTATATATGACATACTTTACCCATAAAAAAGGAATTTATTGGATGACTTGTCTGTGCAGCACGTTTGTTGAGGCTGGTGTTTCCAACAACTGAAATGTGTGTCGAGTTAAGGTTGAAATGTCCCTTAAATTCTGAAAGTGACCACACTTATATCCATCTAAATTGCAGAATGGGCAGCAGATGATTCTAGGCCATCCCTGAAAAGTTATTTTAAATGATTTTAAGGGTTCTGATTAATGGGTATTTGCTGTTTTGAATTGTGTTCCTCTTCGTTTTTCATATTTTGGGTTGTAAGTCATATATTAGTTAATTAATTGGTAGTTTTTGTGTATTTCTTTTGATTGCTTTTGTGAAATCTTTTATGGGTTTTTCTTTTAAGTTTAATGAGTATTGATTATTACAGGTGAAAAGGAGAATTGATTTGGTTTATGGATTGATGGGTTTGATATCTCAGACAGTTTATGATGGTGGCTGCCATGTTCTTGGGTAACTAAGAAATATCATGATGGTTGTATTTTTCATATAAATTTAATAATGAAACCAACCTATGAACTTCTGGCTCTTATTAAAATGCTTTTTTTTTTTTTTGTTAATTTCTGGTTCTGGTTAATCTCTTATATGCAGGGTCATTCGAACAGCTCTTGTACCTATTGAGGTCTGTTTTAAACTACAAAATGTTCTTGAATTTTGATTCAATAGAGCTTTTTATAGATATCTGATAAACCATCTCGCCTTAACGTTCTTATTATAAAACTTGATTCTAATCCGTCGAATTTCAATAATTTTATGAAAATTACGAGTCGTGATCCAGAGCGGTGTCCCGTTCCTATAGTAGGCTATTAGCCACATACAGTGTCTACTTGGCACCTCTTGGTTGGAGATAAAACACATAAGGCTGCGTGCAAAGTAGAAAATGGTTTGGTTAGGAGCCGATGTGCTTTAAACTCCAACCAAGATGTGCCACATAGACACTGTTCCTATTCTATAGGAACAGGACACACCTTACTTGACCTGATTCTAAAACTATGTGCGGGCTGAGTATTTCTGCTGTCATAAGTTGAATCAGTGATTGTTTAGAAAATTTAACAAAAAATATATATATTGAGCATGTGTGAAACCATTGTTGAATTACCTCGGGATATACCAATGTATAATGACATGGGTTATATCGTCTCTGCTAGTAAAACCAATTTTGATATTTTCAAGCAATGGAGCAGAGAACGAAATCACTAGATGAATTCATACTGATATTGCTGGAAGTATGACCAGTGAAGGAAATGGAGTTGCTGAAAGAGAAGATGGCAAGTGTAGAGCTTGCACAAGAAGAGGCCAACAGCCTATCAAATATCGTTCACTCTGACAATGTACGACTTGAACATGATGTGGCTTTCCTCAAGGCAGTTATGGATGATACTCAAAAGGTGTGCCACTGTTCACATTCTTATCTGCCCTTCTTGTAACTAGGTTTGAATTAGTAGCTCATATTGTTTTAGTTTTGATTCGTATTGAACCGGTTCTATTGAATATATGTAAAATAGGAATTGGATTCAACAAGGGGAGTCCTCGCAGGAGAAAGGGCTAGAGCTAGCTTTCCAGCTACAGGTATGGGTCATATTGATCTGAAACTGTGTGCAGCAATTCCAGACCTGGGATCAAAACCTCATCTTACACTTAACCAACCACCTATCAAAATGAAAGTTTTACCGTGCCTTTTTATTATCTTGATTGATACCTCTGTTTTGAGGGAATTTTATGACTTCATGAACCTGACTTGGTGTTCTAACTTTATGTGTATGTGGTACAGATTGGTCTTCTAAATGTCGACGGGTACTATAATTATTTGAAGTCCTTGCAACTTGTTGCTGGTTTGACATTGGAACGAGATGGTGAAATTAGGAAAGCTGCTCTAAATACACTTGCTACTGCAAGGCCAAGAACCTGTGTCATAGGCAACATCCCTAACTCCATGATCTACAGAAAGTAGATCAGTATCCAGCGGCCGATACCGTTCCTGGAGTTCTCATACTTCACATTGATGCTCCTATTTACTTCACTAATGCTGGCTACTTAAGGGAAAGGTACTTAAAAAAATACAATAAATACATGAATTTTTTTTAAATTGTCACACACACATGTATGTGCATATGTGTAGATTCATGGACGACGTGGTATTCATGGATAGAGAGAGTAGGAATGATAGTGAGGGATTCATGGACGACGTAGGTATTCATGGACAGTCGTTTTTCGTGCATTATGACGTAGTGGATGGTGAGTTCTATTTCATCTGTTCTTTCTAAAAGTTATGGATTTCATGTTTGTTCTTTATATTTAGTTGAATTAGTGCTAAAAATCATGTCTTTGGATTGGTTTTTATAGTTCAATTTCATCTTCATTTGTATGATTCTAGACTGCAATTTGTTTCTAAACTAGTCCTAGATTATCATTTTTCATCTATAAGATATTTGCAACGATTTTGTTGCAATAAAGCTACCTCAGAAATTGGATTTGTTCAGATCTGTAGGGATAAATCTTGATCCGATTCATGCACAATAGATTCATCTTCAATTGTGCTTTTAAAGTTTTGATTTTTTTTAATTCTACTTATGATCTTTTATTTTTTTGATTTTTCGTGGTTGCAGTTACCAAGTGTTGGAATTAATCCACAATGGAATCAGACAAGTATATATGTATTTGGGAAACATTGCCACAAAATAGTGTTGTTATCACGACAAGTAAGGCGAAGTATTGTAGATTTGAGGGAGGCACGCTACCGAATTAATCCACAATGGAATCAGGCAAGTGGAGGTTGTCTTGTATGCATCTGGATTGCTTATTGCAGGAGTTTCAAATTGTAGATTAGAATTTGGATTGGCAAATAGATTTTTTAAAGTTGAAGATAGGAGGGGCATTTGGGTCTTTTCATACTGGTAATAGGGGTCAAGGTCATTAATTTCAAAACATAGGGTATTTTCAATATTCAACAATACATGAGGGGGCTGGTGTAAAATTAAATTTTTTTTTTTTTTTTTCAAAAGCTTTTATAGGGACGGCCAAAACCGTAGCTAAATAACAAATTTTTTTTTTTTAAATAATACTCTATAGCGACGGCCAGCGCGGCTGTCGCTATAACTCATATACATTCAGCGATGGACTATTCAGCGACAACAACCGACGGCCTCCCTGGCTGTCGTGAGATGCTTTTGCGACGGTATTTTGTACCTATAGCGACGGTCTCGACCGTCGCTATAGCCCTATTTTACTGTAGTGGATCCACGATCTATTGAAGATTTCCACCAAAGATTATCAATCTCTTTTCTATTTCTTTAATTTTTTATAAAGTTATTTATATATTCTTATAAGCTCAATACATTTCTCATCCATAGTTATATAAATGAAAAATGGTAGCACAAGAAAACAAAGAAAAGATTTACAAAATTTTTATGGTTTTGTTCATAAAATTTACCCTATGTCAAACATTGATGTTGAAATGTATTATAGCATCGAGGCTCAACGATACCTATTGTCAAGGTTCGACGTTGTGAATATTTTTCACTTACAGAAACTTCTATTAGACAATTTCATCGAGGTTTGACAGAAGGTACCGTTGAGCCTCAATGATATCAGATATTCCCACGTCGAGGTTCGACATTAGGTGAACCTTATGAACAAAATCATAAAAATTTTGTGAAATCAATATATATTTTTTTTAGTTTTTTTATTTTTTGCTACCATTTTTTTATTTATATAATTGTGGAAGAAAAATATATAAAGATTATAAGAATATATAAACGATTTAAAAAAAAAATGAAAGAAATAAAGGAGAGATTGATACCTTTGGTAGAAATCTTCGTAGATCTACCAGGTTCACTATTGCTCCTCAAATCTAAAGCCTCCAATGACTTTTTGATAGGTTTTGATAGAGAGAATGAATCTCTCTCTCTCTCTCTCTCTCTCTCTCTTTGCTGTAAAATGTTGGGAGGGAGGAAGTTACAATTTAGAAGATTATTTTTCAAGAGTTTATTAAAAAAATTGCAAGTGAGGGCATTTCTATAAAAAAAAACATAAGTTACTGTAGCAAATAGTCCTATTTTGAGTATTAAAAATATAAAAGTGGTCATTTTTTTTTGGTTGCCTTAAACCTATGGAATATTTACACTAAAAGTCTTATAATTAATATATATATATATATATATATATAATCAGATCAAAACTTTTTTGGAACCCCAAAACTTGATTTGAATATTTAATTCTTGGATCAGATTAAATCATGAATCAGATGTGAGGTACGTCTGAATTTAACTTTTACTTGGATCAATGGAAGTACAAGAAAATCATATTGGACAATCTATTATACTATTATACATTATCGTAAAATGATCAACATAGCAAACTTTTTGTCCACTTTGATTTTATGGACATGAGTATATCAAGTTCAGATCAAATCATGAGGAGTTTTGAAATGATGCAATAGTAATTAGACTTAATCCGATGTATTATCATACATGTTTGTTTTAAGATTGGACTCTGTATGCATCGAAATTTTGAGGAAGTCTTCATAAATTTTTACAAATCAATTGAAAGTCCCTACATAAAAAATGGACTCACACATCCAATAGAGTTCTTATTTATAATGAGTCTCATATGGTTATGATTTGAGTTTTCACAGATAAAGCCCATGATCTAAACAAAGTCAAGTGATTTACATTAAGTATTGAGACTTACACTCAAATAAATGGGTTTGACTCACCAACAATCCATAGAATCCTTAAAATTGGATTTGGACGAATTTTTCCTTTAGATGAACCAATCAAATATCTTTAAGTCGGGTCATAATTGGAAAGCTAAATTATACTTAAGTTTATAAATACCAATGTCTCCCTCAATTAAAAGGGGGATCTGGATCACTTTCTCTTAGAAGACAAAAGTTCTCATTCTAGAGAAGTAGAAACTTTCAAGCCCTCCTCTAAAGATGAAGTAAAGCACTTCAAGAGAGACTTGGATTCTGATTCAAGAAAAGATCAAGCTCAAAGTCCTTCTTCAGAAGTCAATAAATCATTTTCAACTGTAAAACGTAAAGTCCAAATAGAAAAAAATCTATATAAACCTCTATAAAAGATTAACTTCAAAAACCCTTCTTCAAAAGTTAACAAATTATTCTCAACCACTACAAGACTAAGTTCAAGGAGAAAAAAAAAAAAAAATCAATATAAACCTCTACAAAAGATCAAGCTCAAAAGTCTTTCTTCAAGAGTCAATAAATCATTCTCATTCTCAGTCGATAAAACGCGAAACTTAGAGATAAGAAAAATCTAGAAAAATCTCTACAGAAGATCAAGTACAAACAAAATCACCGTCAAAGCAACCTTATCAATTGATCATGCATGAAGCTCAGAGAGAATAAAGTTACACATGTGTCATCACTATTTTTGTACTTGATTGTTAATCAGAGGAAAATACTGAGATTTGTATCTCTATTTCATCAAAATTAATAAAATCATTTGCGATCTTATTCTAAAAATCTTGAGGTAGATTTGTAAAATTTATTGTCGACAGACCCTTTTCTAAAAACGAAAGGTTGATTGTCAAGATTATACCTTCCTTTGATTGTCATTTATGTCACAATTTTCCATTTAGTTTATTTTTAGGTCCTTTTAGGTTTTAAAAATAATTTTGTAATTTCTTTTGAGAGACATTTTCATTTTTCATCTATTACTATTTAATAGTTAGGGTTGCAACTTAGATGGGTTGGGGATTAACCTGCACTCAACTCATACTTAACAAACACCAACCCGTGCGCCCACGCCCAACCCCACCTTGGGCATGAAATATTCAACCCAAGCCTTACCCTAGTCGGGTTGATTCGTTCCTCATTACTACTAGATAATTTAATAATAATAATGACTTATATAAAAATAGGTGGGATATAAAATTTGCAATTATTTGTCATAGAAATATATTTCAATGTTCATATATATAAAATCATAAGTACATGTAAAGAAAAAGATGATGATGATCATCTAAAGTTTTGAAATGTGACTTGTGAATGAGAAAGAAACAAAAATATTTTTAAATTATAATCATATTAAGCTCAAGTTCACGCAAATCTGATTACGTGATGTCTATACCTGAACCCAACTCAATTTAATTTGGTCAAAAATTTGTTTTGCCCAAATCCTAACTAACTGTTCCCAAATCTGACCCAAGGTTTGATTCAACTCATTGGGTTCAGGTTTCTCCGGCCCAAGTTTCTACGCTAATATTAGTCCTAATAAATAAAACCAAGTTTAATTAAGAGAGCTTCTATTGCAGCACTAACTTTTGCTAATGCCGCCCAAGATGTGGGCTAATTCTTTGATGATTTAATATGAATTGAGGTGGCATTAGCAAAAGTTTGTGTGACAATAGAATCCCACTTAGTTAAATATCCAGAATTTTCAATTTTAGATGAAGTTTCCATTAAGCAAGGAAAATAAAGAAGGGTTGAATTTTCAAAAGGTAGTCCCCATCGTTTGAAGTTTGAAGTGCAGTGCAGTCCTATATGTGGAAAATTTAATAAAGGACATGTGAGAGAAGTTTGCTGCACGGATGGAGCAGAGTTTGCTGCACTGATGGAGCAGAGTTTGATCACATCTTTTAAAAAAAAAAAAAAAAAAAAAGCCCCGTGGAATACTTTCAGACCCCTATCTCTAGATCATTTGCTCCACCACTTTGTGAAACATCAACTTTGCTGCTCCACCTTTGAAGGAAACTTCTTTCCCTAGATTTATCCAATCTCATTGGCTCTTTTACATGGAATTCCTCAAAATAAGAGTCCTGTTATTGGCGCTCTCCGTATTCGCTGGGCCTATTCAAAGTTTATTTTATTTTATTTTAAGGAAATTACATTTTTATCCTTCTTCGTACACCAATCATCTTCTCCATCTATTGATCAAAAAAATCCGAACCATCTTCTCTATCCAATTTCTCATTCTTCTCCACCATTACTTCTCTCTCTGTCCCTCAATTTTCTTATTCTTTATATTCATCAACTTTTGAATTTTGTGAGAGATTGAATTAGTGGAGATTAGTTTTTAGGATTTAAAAAAAAAAAAAAAATCTTATTTTTTATTTTTATTTTATTTTTTACATTTAATCATCAAAGAAGATGAAAAAATCACTATTAAAATATTCACAATGACAATTTTGAAATGAAGAATTCAAAGTTTTTTGACAGATTTTATTTGGTAGGTTTAAATCAAAACTTGTTTTAGTCAATTCAGTGGACGCCTATAGATTTTTTTTCCTTTCTCGTGTAAGCTTAAAACTTTCAATTACCTCTACCGAATCTATTTTGTAATGTTTGATAGTAAGTTATGTCCGACATGATACTTATCAAATATTCTAAAATAAGTTTTGTCTTAACCTACTGAACGATATCTATAATAATAAAAGAAATTTATGAATGCTTCGGCAGGTTCCGACAAATTCAATTTTGTAATGTTCCGTAGGAACTTATGTTTGGTAGGATACTTATTGAATCGACTAAAATAAATTTGACCTAAAATTTATCAGACAAAATTTGTCAAAAAACTCCGAGTTTTTTTATTCGAAATCGTCGTTTTGAAGGTTTTAATAGTGATTTTTTCATCTTTGATGATTTAATGTAAAAAACATATAGAAGAAAAATCAAGAAATAAGATTATTGAAAAAACAACCTTAAAACCATTACTCCATTGATTCAACCTCTCACAAAATTGAAAAAAAAGATGAATATGATGAAGAAGAGCAAGAACAAGAACAAGAATATTAAGAGAGATGTAGATAGTGGTAAAGAATGAGATAATGAATAGAAAAGATGATTGAGATTTTTATTTTGTAAATAGATAAATAAATTGAGAAGATAGTGGGTGTGTGGAGTAATTTGATGAGGGTATTAGTATAATTTTATTTTTTATTTTATTTATGTTTTAAATTGACAAGTATCTACTTGTGATTTGCTTAACAATGAAATAGTTAAAAAAAGTTGTAATAAAAAAGGGTTGTGGGCATGGTTTCAAATCTCATCCATGACTAAGATGACTCCATCTCGGTATTGTTCAATAACGATTGAGATAGTGTATATGAAACATCTCGCACAATGTCTCAGTTGACAATAATAAATGACTTGGAGTCTTGGCCAAATTGGTAAAACTTGATTGAGTCGAACTTTTTTTTTTTTTTTTAATTAAAACAAATATTATTGTAACTTAAATATTTTTCATTTAACTAAAAATATGAACTTGTGACTACTAATCTTCTAATCCAGTTTACTGATAAATTTATAATTATTACATATAAAAATATATATTAATAAATAATTATAAACAAAAGTTATTTAGATTGATAGGGGTGACCAGAAGAAATACCGAGTTTTAAAACCGGAGTTGTTCTGCCCTTTAATCCCCACCACTTGACTCCATGATGTAGAGATGGGAAGATGGTCCCCAAATATTTATAAGGTAAGAAAAATTCAAAAAAAATTGACCGAAAACGAGTCTGAATCTTAATAAGACATTGACAAGTGGAGCAAATGCTGGGACCAGGAGATTGACTTGACTAATCTCGATTACAAGAAAATTCTGGCCCAGAAAAGAGACGTGTATGACTGAATAATTGTGGAAATCCAATTCTAACTTGGAATATAGTAAGAGCAGAGAAGTATTCAAATCCTATCTTCTACACTATTAGTGGCCATAGTTTGATCAAGAACTCCGATACCCTTCGAAGATGAGCTGAGATTCTTATCTGGGTTTCTCTTTGATTTTCATTTCCCATTCATAATTTAGCAAGAGCAGCTAAATTTGGAAGAAAAATGTTCATCTGATTCTTCTCTTGGTTTCAAATTCAGATTTAGTAACAATCCCATAATTCCTTCAATGACTTCTGTGTTTCCTCATCTTCTTTGTCTCTTACTTCTACTGCTCCCTCTCTCCACTTTTTCTCAAACTTCCTGCAATTCTCTATCAACTCTTGATGCAAACCCATACTGCTCTTCGCCTTCCGGCGAATTCGCTTTTGGGTTCCATCCTATTCAAGGAGCAGATCAGTTCTTGGTAGCTATCTGGTTTACTAAAATTCAAATAGAAAACATTGTTTGGACAGCAAATGGAGGTAACCCAGTGCAGAAAGGTTCCAAAATTGAATTAACATCCAATGGTGTTCTTGTCCTCAATGCTCCAAATGGTACAGAACTTTGGAAGGCCGAACCCACAGACGGTACCCGAGCTACCTCCGCTGCTATGCTCGACACAGGAAACTTCGTGCTGAGGAGCCCACAATCCGTTATCAATTGGCAAAGCTTTGCTGTACCAACAGACACAATCTTGCTTAACCAGACACTAGGCCTTGGTAGTAAACTCGTGTCTCGACGAACCAAGGATGACTATTCGACTGGAAGATTCGAGTTTATTCTACAAGATGATGGTAATCTTGTTATGTATCCCTTAGCTTGGCCTAAGGAAAACACTTACGATGCTTACTGGGAAAGCAATACTGTGAGTAATGGTTCAGTGGTGGTCTTCAACCAATCTGGCTATATTTATCTAAATCTAAAAAATGGGAGCCGATTCAGCTGGACATCAGAGAGGCCAGTTTCAACAAGGGACTTCTACCATAGAGTCACCCTTGATTTTGATGGAGTGTTAAGGAAATACACATACCCAAAAACGTCCCCAAGCGCTGGGACTATGTCATGGTCTGTGGCATGGTTTGAACCTGAAAACATCTGCACAGCAAGTTTCGGGGATGTTGGGAGCGGAGTTTGCGGATTTAACAGCTACTGCAAATTAGATCAGGACCGGCCTGAGTGTATTTGCCCATTTGGGTATACTTATTTGGATCCAAACAATACATTCAAAGGATGCAAACAAAACTTTGATCCACAAAGTTGTAGAATAGATGGATCAGGGATAACAGAAGGTTTTGTTATGCAGGGAATACTTAACACTGACTGGCCGACCTCTGACTACGAATGGTTTAAAGAAGCAAACGAAGCTTGGTGCAGTGAAACTTGCTTGAATGATTGTCTCTGTGCAGTCGCGATCATCCGTGGAGGGGACTGCTGGTTTAAGAAGTTACCGCTGTCGAAAGGGAAGATGGATGCCAATGATAGAGGAAAGGCTCTCATTAAGGTTGGCAATTCAAATTCTTCAAAATGTATTTTTTAGGAGGAAGATAAAGACAATCGGATCCTGCTCAGATCGATTCTTTTAGGAAGCTCTGGGTTTCTGAACTTATTACTCATATTGGTAATTTGTCTGGCTATTTTCCATGGATCATACCGAAAGAAACAACTAAGAACACAGCCAAATCCAAGCATGATTGGAGTGAACCTAAGGTCTTTTACTTACAAAGAGCTTGAAGACGCAACAGATGGGTTCAAGGAAGAATTGGGTAGGGGTTAGACAGATTGGCGCAAGAAATTGACAAGGAATTTAAAAACGAAGTGAGTTCAACCGGCCAGACCAATCACAAGAATCTAGCCAAATTAGTTGGATTCTGTGATGAGGGCACCAACAGGATACTGGTATATGAGTTCATGAGAAATGGCTCCTTGGCAAACTTCCTCTTTGGAGGTTCAAGGCCTGAGTGGTATTGAAGGATTCAAATAGCCTTTGGGATTGCTCGAGGGCTCACATATCTTCATGAAGAATGCAGCACTCAGATCATCTATTGTGACGTAAAGCCTTAAAACGTACTTTTAGATGACGCTTTTGTTGCACGAATTTCAGATTTTGGATTAGCGAAACTTTTGAAGAATGACCAAACTCGAACAAGTACGGGTATCAGAGGACAAGAGGGTATGTCGCACCTGAGTGGTACAAGAACATGGTGATCACAGCTAAGGTGGATGTCTACAGTATTGGCATCATGTTACTGGAGATCATTTGTTGTAGAAGAAATGCTGAATTTGAACTGGGGAATGAAGATGCAGTGATACTGTTAGCATGGGCTTATGATTGCTGTGTTGAAGGGAATCTCCAGTTGTTAGTGGAGAATGATGAAAAAGCAAAGAATGATGGCAGAAGGTTGCAAAGGTTGATCATGGTGGCTATTTGGTGTATTCAAGAGGATCCCTCCTTAAGGCCTACCATGAGAAAGGTGACACAGATGCTAGAAGGAGCTGTTGAAATTTCCATGCCACCTGATCCTTTGTCCTTCATTAGCTCAATTGGATAAAATCTATAAGATCCTCCACAAATTTAAGCATCTCTACTACTCTCATATGTTTTCTCCGAAGCCTGTGATGTTAGAGTATATATGTTGAATGGTTTATAATTTAGTTTCTTTATGGAGTTTGTATTGGCTTGCACACAAGTACCTAAATAACATAATGAAGTTGGTGATTTGGATCACAATCCTAACCTAGGTCCCCATTAAATCTATCATTTGCATCTGATCTATACTTAAGATGAACTTTACCTATTGAGGTGGAATTAGATTTGATTTGTAATCAACTTTACCGCAAAGTGAGTCGTAAGCTTAAAACATTTGATCATTATCATCGTCTACATCCTATTCAAATTACTAGTCGTATTTCACCATTTAACTATATCATGAACTATCCCTTTAGTCAAAGCATGTTCCTTCATATATTATCTTACTATTTTCATCCATGTCATGTTAGTCCTCTTGCCATTTTAGGATCTCCAAGTTACCCTGAAACACTCCTCATCAGTATTGTTGCCGGTTTGCTTTGCTCATTCCCAAAGCATCTCAAACTACTAAGCCTAATCCTATTGGAGATATTTCTGAATTTCCACAAATATGTTAATTTTTTTTCCTTTCCTAGTTTTAATTACCACTCAACGCCTCATCCTGCTAGGAATTTCACTTATTGTCTACAAAAGGGATCGAGAAAACTAAGTTGCAGATGCATTGTCACGTCAATTTAAATAACCAATTGTTTCAGCAATATCAAGAGCTGTATGGGATGGAATAGACCATATATGAGCATCTTACAGCCAAGACCCATCACTGGAAGCGATACATCAGAAGCTTGAAAATAATGAGTCCATGAATTCCAAATATTCCCTCATCAAGGGTCTCCTACGTTACAACCATTGTGTAGTTCTAACCCCCATATCTCCTATTTGCCAACAACTCATGTATGAGTCACATAACACAGCATCAGCGAGACATTCAGGGTTTAATAAGACTTATAAATTAATCCAACGCACTTTTTATTAGAGTTGCATGAAGAGTGATATTCAAAAATATGTAGCTGAGTGTGAGGTGTGCCAAAGAAATAAGACACAAACTCTACTCTCTACGAACACTAGGAATCCTCCAACATTTACCTAATTGGTACTGGCAGGTATTTCCCTGGATTTCATTGATGGGCTTCCTTAATCAAAAGGTAAAAGTGTTAATTTGTTGTAGACCGTCTCTCCAAATATGCACACTTCATAACCCTATCTCACCCATACACAACCTCAAAAGTGGCTTAAACTACATGATGCACCATCATCTATTTTTAGTGATCGAAATCCCATTTTGACTAGTAACTTTTGGAAGGAAATTTGGTGTTTGAATGGTATTATGTGTAAAATGAGTACTTCTTTCCACCCACAAACGGACTATCAAATGAAGGTTGTTAATTGATGCATTGAAACCTACCTAAGATGTTTTGTAGGGACCAAGCCAAACCAATGGACTGAATAACACCTAATAAATGCATGCATTATTATTATTTACCCTCAATTTATAGTGATTAATTAAAATACTAATTAAACATAATTAATTGAATTTTTATTTTTTGTATGTGTTGAAGGTTCCATGGGGAGAAAAAAGGTTAAATATGGATTTTTGGTGAAGAAAATTTACAAAAGGATGGAAGAGCAATTATGGTAAAAGTTGAAAGAATGACTAAAGAAATAAAAGTTTATAAAAAAAAAAAAAAAACAAGGAAAATCTCTATTTTATCTTATTCTAAAAAATCTCATATGTCTCATATTTTGTCTTAAACAAAGTTTTTGGTCCATTGGGCCCGGCCCATTCATCGTCTAAAGAATCCACTTGGGAAAAGTGGCATTTGCTGCAGCAAAGATTCCCTGATTTCAAGAATTTCTTTAGGGAGTAGGGAATGTTATGGCCCAAGATTTGGATTTCAGATTTGATTTCGTGCCAAAATCTTATCGTAACTTCTTTTGGTCGTCATTTGTACTACGGTTGCCAATTTTCTCCAGATAGATAGTATATGCATTTAGGGTGGAATCAAATTTCCAATCCAACCAAAATGGTATAATGATTCTTCGACCTTTCAAGATTTCAAAATTGCGTTTTGAAGTTGTTTGAATAATTTATTTGTTTTAAGGTATATTTTAAGTTTTAAAGATAATTTTGTAATTTCTTTTGAGAAATATTTTTATGTTGCATCCCTTAATGCTTAAGATCTCATTTTTTATAATCTATATTCAGTCTTGAATTCTCATTAGTTTGAAAGAAAGGGCTAAAGCTTTTTAACTGCCCACTCTTCTCATCTCTTAACTTATATTAAGATCCAATGGTACCCCTAATTCTACTGACTAATGTAAAAAAATAAATACAAGTTTAATTAGATATCAAGATTTTTCAATTTCAGAAGAAATAATGATTTTCTAACTCGAAAATCTTCAAGCGGTCCATACTCGGCTGTTGTGGCACAGACACGGAATCATAAATCTATTTCTTCTAGATACAAAACTGCACATTTTTTATGGGATTTGCAGTTGTGTATTTCAAGTAATTAGAATATCAGCACTCTTCTAGAAGAAGTTGCCATTAAAAGAAGAAGTCGCCATTAAATTAGGAAGGAATGAATTTTCTTAAGGGTTGAAGTTTCAACTGTTGTCCATGTGTGACTTGCTTAACAGCTAAATAGCAAAACAAAAGTTGAACTAAAAAACAGGGCTGTGGATGTTCCCTTGATGTTGATATATATATATGGGGGGCGTTCAAGGGCCAACTTTTTGGTAAAACATTTTTCAAAACATAGGTTAGAGGTTTTGGAATGGGCTGATTTTTGGTGAGGATGATCTCTACGGTGAGGAGATCATCCTCACCAAAAATCAGCTCATTCCAAAACTTCTAACCCATGTTTACAAGTTGAAAAATTGTGGACCGTCCATTTTTTATAAACTGTTTTTGATGGGGTTAGAAGTTTTGAAATGGGCTGATTTTTGGTGAGGATGATCTCCTCACCATAGAGATCATCCTCACCAAAAATCAGCCCATTCCAAAACCTCTAACCTATGTTTTGAAAAATGTTTTGCCAAAAAGTTTGCTAAAAAGTTGGCCCTTGAACATGGGTCGGGTTCCTGCAACACACATTGCGACACACATATAGACAACGTGTTTGTCTTATATGGGCAAAAATGTTTGGAATGAGCTGATTTTTTGTGAGGATGATCTCTGTGATGAGGGGATCATCCTGGCAAAAAAAATCATCCCATTCCAAAACTTGTAACCCCATCAAAATTGATTTACAAAAATTGGACGGTCTATAATTTTTCAATAAAAATTGGACGGTCTAGAAGTTTTGGAATGAACTGATTTTTGTCAAGGATGATCTCCTCACCACAGAGATCATCCTCACAAAAAATCAGCCCATTCCAAACATTTTTGCCCATATAAGACAAAACACGTTGTCTATATGTGTGTTGAAATGGTTGTCGTTTGAACCTGATCATATATATATATATATAGAGAGAGAGAGAGAGAGAGAGAGAAATTGACTCTTGATTTTTTTTAATATATATATATATATATATATATATAAGTTTTCGAATGGATTGATATTTTTGTGAAGATGATTTCCTTACCAAAAATCAGCTCATTCCAAAATTTCTAATCCCATAAAAAATGGTTTACAAAAAAATTATGGTCCACAATTCTTCAATTTGTAAATTAGAGTTAGAAGTTTTGGAATGGGCTGATTTTGGTGAGGATGATCTCCTCACCATAAAGATAATTCCTCACTAAAAATCATCTCATTTTGAAACTTCTAACCCCGTCAAAAGTGGTTTACAATACAACATTGTCATAGATTTTATCACAATTATTCTCCCATGAACCACCCTTTATCTATATATATAACTCAGGATCTGTAGATACATAAAGTTACTTGTAAAACTACAGTATGTTTTGTTTTATATGGGCAAAAATATTCGGAATGGACTGATTTTTTTGTGAGGATCATATCTATAGTGAGGAGATCATCCTCACCAGCCTATTCTAAAATTTTTAGCCCCATGTTTATAAATTGAAGAATTTTGGACCGTCCATTTTTTGTAAATCACTTTTGATAGGGTTAGAAGTTTCAGAATGGGCAGAATTTTTGCAAGGATAATCTCCTCGATCGAGATTTTAGAAGATTTATGATTCTTTCCTTTCTTAGTCTGATTGCCTATATGATTCTTTCCTTGTTAGTTGTATATTAACTGTGAGAATAGCTGTGAGATCATGCTTAATTGGGTATGATTGGGTGTGATTGTATGATTGTAAATTAGAGTGATTATAGGAGCTTAATTGTAGGAAAACCATCTTTAAATATTGGTTGTAATGTGACAGATTAATATGAATAAAAATATCGTTCATCCCTTTTTTTTGAAGATGGTATCAGAGCCTTCTCTTTGAAACCGTTGAAGAAAGAAAAGGAAAAAATTTTCTTTGAAAATATCAAACCAACTTGCAGAAATTGCAAACCCAGAAATTGAAAAAAAAAAAAAAAATAGAGTTCTTAGAAACTCACAAACGCCCATCGAAGCCTCGGCTGAATCTGCCGAAACCACTGCCATAGCCAATGTGGTATTGCCGCCGTCACCATAGCCATCGCTATGCCATTTTCACCGCCGTCGAAGAGCACAAAGAAACTCCTTGTTCTATAGCTTGTGAAATCAAACTTTTGAACTGATTGGATGGTTAGGGTCATCTGATTGGATTACTTTTTAGCCTTGGAGATCTGATTTATGGAGCAAGTTAGCATTCCACCACCTCTGGATTTGTGAGAACAGAGGCACGAAGACTGGAATTTCTCATCTTCATAATAGCCAGCACCCTCATAACAGCCTACATCCGACCGATAGCCGTGATCCCTTTTTTCTTCATCCTTTACCCTTTTTTTTATTTTAACATTGAACACCAAACCCTTTTCTTTTTTAACGTCCAATATCACCAAAAGATCCTCTCTCTCTCTCTCTCTCTCTATAGTCTATATGCGATTTCACAGAGTTTCTATAATGGCGGATATCTTTAATTTGAATCGCAGGACAGAAATCTAAAGTTATTGTATTGATCTATCTAGAAGTAACTGTATTGCTTTGAGTTTTCAGTACGAAGCCTAGTGTTTCATCTATTTAACTGCATCTTACCAAAAAAGAAATGCAGGAATCATCAGCGACAAAATTAGTTCCAGTTATTGTTCAGTCAGAAAGTAGTTTTAATGCAGGAATCATCCTCACTGAATCCAATTATGATATTTGGTCACAACTAATGGAGAGTTGACTGAGATTTTTCGCGAATTGGATCATTGAGATAAGATAGTCATGAAATATCCTGACAACATTGCAGCATATCGAAAATCCATTGAACAACTATGTGTGCACATCTTTCTTGTTGGATTGGATGGTGACTTCGACCAAGTTAGAGGAGAGATTCTACGTAAAGATCCAATTCCCGATTTGGAAGAATGCTATGCATTGATTCGACGAGAGGCAATACGTCATGCTATTTTGAAAGGAGAATCTGACAATCATGACACCTCAGCAATGATAGCTCAACAACGATCAACCCAAAATTGGTAGGACCGAACCAAGACCAACCATCTTAAGACGAATCCTAGTACTGATAAGTCAACCTTCAAATGCACTCATTGTAAAAAGACTGATCATACCAAGAGTCGTTGCTTTGAATTTGTGGGATATCCAGAATGGTGGGATCATAATCGCGATCAACAGAAGAAGGATTCAATAAAGACCTCGACTACAGCTGTTGCCAAACTAAATACAGAGGATAATGTTGCCGAAAATGCCTCTGCATTGGTAGCTACTACGGATAATAGTGGTAACGTTTTAAATATTTCTGCATCTGTTATTAATAACGCATGGATAATTGACTCTGGTGCTACAGATCATATGACTTTTGATTCTAGACATGTCTCACCCCTTAAACCTTCCTCACAAAAAATTGTTTCCACAGCCAATGGTAACATGACCCCAGTTACTGGGGAAGGATCCTTAACCCTTACTAATACTTTGAATTTGGACTCCGTTTTAGTTGTTCCATCTTTAGATTACAATCTTTTGTCAGTTTCCCAAATCACTGCAGCCTTATCTTGTATCTCGAAAAGACATGAGGCAAAATTGCCATCCCCATATCTTGATGATATATCACATATCACATATCCCAATAATAAGTTTTGACAATTGGATTTTGTGTTTTAATGATTGAGACTTTGTGTTTATTTGTGAATCAACAGATCCCAACCATGTAGTGAAAGGGTGCCCAAAAACTTATGAGGCCAGTACCAATCATCAGTGATGACCAAGTAGTTTAATGTCAGGGATTCACATAAGATAATTATACAATACAAATAGAAGCCATGATGTAATTTAGCCAATTAATCTTATAAGATGATCATTTGGTGGGCCAATTTGCATAAACAATCAGTTTGATTGTAATAATTTTTTATAATTACATTTGAGCATCCTTTTTATAGTTGATTATTAGTCAGCTTGGCCATTTATGATATTAAAATGAATTGTTTAGAGGGTTGGCTGATAGCAGTTGACTCATGATCCTAACAAAGTGTTACATGACGTATCCTCGAGATACATATTCTATCCCCATTGTTGGATATTATATGCTTTAATGATGAGTTTTAAAAAAAAAATATGTTAATCACTAACATAATTAGATGGTGGGCCCAAAATTAAAGGGTGCAAAAATGGTAATTTCTGGAGGGATGACTAAGAAGGTTTTGTGTAAATGAGGACTACAAATTCACACATGGTGAGGAAACTGACTTTAAAAAGTCTAGTTGAAGATGTGGAAAATGAGAAACACTTTAAGCAAAGATTCAAGGGAAACAGGTAGGAAACTGTCTTGGCTTTGCCTAGCAAAAGAAAGAGGAACAAAAAAGGTAGGAAACTGTCTTGACTTTCAATGATCAATAAAAGGAGAAACTACTTGCACATCTCAAGTCCCCCTTGCACTTCAACCTTCATATACATTTTTTTTAATAATAATAAAAAAATCCTATCTTTTGCACCTCTCTCTCTCTCTTTCTCGCTTTGAAGAAAAGGACAAGAAAAAAGAAGTGGAAGTGCAACTTTTTGTTGTTGGAGTGCAATTAGACTAATAGATGAAAGTAACCATCAAGGGTTAGTTGAGATGGTAAGGGCGACTGGATTTACTCCTTAAATCATACATTTGAATCTCTATATGTCCTTCCACATAAAAAGTGATTATATTTAACTGTTAAAAATGTGTTAGAGTGATTTGTACGTGCAGCCCGTCAAAGCAAGAAAAAAAAAAAAAAGAGACTAATTGATGAAAGTTAATCCTCTATATCTCTTTTCTCTTGTAGCTCGTTGTAGCATTTTTCTATAGTCACAAGAGTTTCACATTGAAAAAAAATGACACCTCAATCCTAGATCAATTTAAAAAAAGAGTCGTGTTGGAGTGACCTTAAGATTGGACTGCACATCTTGACATGAAAGTGGATAGGAATTATATATGTTTTTTCACTTGTATCTTGAAGAAAAACATATTTGATTTTCATACACTTTCATATCTCGATATTCAATTTGAGGTCCAATCTTGAGGTCACTTCAGCATTATTTTTAAACAAAATAAACCTTTTTTTACCAGTTGATCAAATGGTTGAAAATGGATAGTCATCGACCTCCCAAATTTAAAAATGAAGGGATTTTGTAGTCTTGTTGATGCGACGCTCTCCATTAGAGGTGCAATCTCAAAGTGATCACACCCATTAATAAATAATCTTAACCTTGATCTTGACCAGTACATGTTGACTTGTAAGTATTGAATACATTCATGCATCTTGTTGAGAAAAAAACATTGGATGCCATTAATTTCCCAAATCCCTTCATCAATCAATCAAATAAGGAACTCAAAAGAGATTCATTTATGAGATTTATCATGAATCCAACAACTATTTTATTGGGTTTCTCAAAGCTATTCAACTAAATTCCCAAAAAAAAAATAAAAAATAAAAAAAATTACATAGCCTCTGTTCCTCCCTTTTTCATTAAATGTACCCCCATTTAAATAGAAAAAAAAACACATCATAAAATAAATCATAATCCATCTAAAATCCACCCTACCAAATCCATCGTTCTACCAATAAAGCAACCACCTCAATCAATTAAAATGTCTTTCCACTTAATAAGATCAAAACTCAATCATGCCATGTGGCATAACACACATGTTGGGTACATGTATCGAGATATATGTTAGTCTAGTCCTTGAGACAAATACTAGTTCAATCCCAACACCGAGATTCACATTGATTGAAATTATCCTTGTAATCCAAATGAAGTGCTATTTTTTTCCTAGCACATATCTCCAAAATAAATCCCAAACATTGGATTTCAACTGTATACAATCAGGATTTTGTATTACTTTATAAGGCCCTTTCATGAGTCCATGCATACATAAATATAAGTTAGAATACTTTTATGTATAAAACTACAATATAAGTTATTGGGTCGGACTAGGCCCTTCATTGGTAGCCCGAGCTCGAGCCTAAACATGAATCACACTCAAACAGGGCTGATTACTAAATGGGCTGATAAAAACTAACTAAAATGGTCCACAAAGGGCCAGGTTAAGGCCCAGCCCATTAACTAACAATCCTAGCTTTCTTTTATTTTGGTCGTATCTCTCTCTATAAACTATGGAGGGCAAGTCGAAAGGTTTGGATAATATCGATGGCTCAAGCCCAATCCAAACTGCATATCAATCAGCCCAAGCCCGATCCAGGTAATCGATGTCCTTAAAATTCCACCTGGCATTTCCAGGGGGGGAAAAAAAAAAAGAGGCCAAAACCACTAAAGACGACTTTGAAAATAAGTAAACCATGTGAAGTTCTAATATAGAAAAGTGGGTGCTTAATTGCATCAAATGAAACATGAAACTGAGTGCTAATGCAGTATAGCTCCACCAAGATAGATTCGGTGGTGGGCCCAAGTTAGTACGCCACAAGGCATTTTCGAAGACACAAATCAATCTTTTTCTCTTAAGTTGAAAACGTATAGATGGGGAGAGAAAATTTTAAACTTCAGAGAAGAACGATTGAAGATTCAAATGTGAAAAAGAAATTCAAATCTAACATAGAATAGTCACAAACTAAAAAAATCTTGATCAATTTTAACTTTTATACTTTTAATTGGAAATTATGAATTCTACTATAACAATGGTAGAATTTATGCAAGAAGCCAAGAACTCCATGACCCTACAAAGATGAGTTGAACACATCAGTTATAAATTTGACAGTTGCACGCTTTCAATTCAGCTTTAGTAACAAACCCTTAGTTCCTACAATGGCTTTTTTGTTTCCTCATCTTCTCTGTTTCTTACTTCTGTTGCTCCCTCTCTCCACTTTTTCTCAAACTTACTGTAATGTAACTATGGGCACATCTCTATCAACTCTTGATGAAAACCCATACTGTTCTTCACCTTCGGGCGAATTTGCTTTCGGGTTCCATCCCATTCAAGGTGGAGATTACTTCTTGCTAGCAATCTGGTTTGCTAAAATAAATGTAGATAACATTGTTTGGACAGCAAATAGAGATACCCCGGCGCAAAAAGGATCGAAAATTGAGCTGACATCAAATGGTACCCTTGTCCTCACTTCTCCAAATGGTACAGAAATTTGGAAGGCTAAACCCATCAACGATAGTCGAGCTGCCTCCGTTGCAATGCTCGACACAGGAAACTTGGTGCTGAAGGACATTGGATCCATGATCAAATGGGCAAGCTTTGACGAACCAACTGACACAATCTTGCCTACCCAAATACTAGTTCGTGGCAGTAAACTCATCTCTCGGCAAACCAAGGACGACTACTCGTCTGGGAAATTCGTGCTTTTGCTAAAAGATGATGGCAATCTTATTCTTCATCCCAAAGCTCGTCCTATGGATAACAACTACAAAGCTTATTGGGTAAGTGGCACGGTGAATAATGGCTCAGAGGTGGTCTTCAACCAATCTGGCGCTATTTATCTAAATCTCACAGATGGGAGCCTATTAAACTTGACATCGGAGAGGTCAGTTTCATCAAGGGACTTCTACCACAGAGCCACACTAGATTTTGATGGAGTTTTCAGGCAATACACCTACCCGAAAACCTCCTCGAGCACCGGAACTAAGTCTTGGTCTATAGGATGGTTTGTCCCTAGAGACATTTGCACAGCAGATTTCGGAGATGTCGGGAGCGGAGTTTGTGGATTTAACAGCTACTGCAGACTAGATCAGGCCAGACCCGTCTGTGAATGCCCAACTGGGTATAACTACTCGGATCCAAACGATACATTCAAAGGATGTCAACAGAACTTTCGTCCACAGAGTTGTGCAACTGAAGAAGGATCAAGTGTAGCGGATGGATTTGAAATGCAGGAGATTCTTAACACTTTTTGGATGACATCTAACTACGAATGGTTTACCGATGTGGACGAAGGCTGGTGCAGACAAACTTGCTTGAATGATTGTTACTGTGCTGCTTCCGTCGTTTGGAATCGAGATTGCTATTTGAAGAAGTTCCCGCTATCGTCTGGGAGGATGAATCCCAACTTTAAATCAAAGACTCTCATCAAGGTGGGTTATTCTAACTCTTCTCCTCAAGCTAATCTTCCTCCTCGATTCGGTGGAAATAAGAAGAATAATAGAGACAATAGGATCTTGCCCGGATCGATTGTCTTAGGCAGCTCTCTGTTTCTCAACTTATTGGCAATTTCTTTGGCTATTTATTATGGCTCAAACCGTAAGAAACAGCCAAAAGTACAGCCAAATTCCAACACAGTTGGAGTGAACCTAAGGTCTTTTACTTATAAAGAGCTTGAAGAAGCTACAGATGGGTTCAAGGAAGAACTTGGTAGAGGTAGTTGTGGAATAGTTTATAAAGGACTTATAGAATCATATACTGGAAGTCTTGTTGCGGTTAAGAAGTTAGACAGATTGGCGCAAGAAATCGACAAGGAATTTAAAATCGAAGTGAGTTCAATCGGCCAGACCAATCACAAGAATCTAGCCAAACTAGTCGGATTCTGTGACGAGGGCACCAACAGGATACTTGTATATGAGTTCATGAGAAATGGTTCCTTGGCAAGCTTCCTCTTTGGAGGTTCAAGGCCTGAGTGGCATCTAAGGATTCAAATAGCCTTTGGGATTGCTCAAGGGCTCACATATCTTCATGAAGAATGCAGCACCCAGATCATCCATTGCGACGTAAAGCCTCAAAACATACTTTTAGATGACACTTTTGTTGCACGAATTTCAGACTTTGGATTAGCAAAACTTCTGAAGAGTGGTCAGACTCGAACTAATACAGTTATAAGAGGGACTAGAGGGTATGTTGCACCTGAGTGGTTCAAGAAGATGGCGATCACAGCTAAGGTGGACGTCTATAGTTTTGGAATCATGTTGTTGGAGATCATTTGTTGTAGGAGGAATGTTGAATTGGGATTGGGGAATGAAGATGCAATTATGCTGTCAGATTGGGCTTATGATTGTTGTGTAGAAAGGACGGTCCATTTGTTAGTGGAGAACGATGAGGAAGCAAAGAATGATGGTAGGAGGTTAGAAAGGATGGTCATGGTGGCTATTTGGTGCATTCAGGAGGATCCAATTTTAAGGCCTTCAATGAGAAAGGTGACACAGATGCTAGAAGGAGCTGTTGAAGTTTCCATGCCCTCTCATCCTTCCTCCATTAGTTAAATTCGATAAAATCCACTCTCCTCTCACCTTCAATCAATGGTGAATTTTTTTTTGTTAAGGGTAGAATAGTCGTTTACCTTAATATTATTGAGTTATTAGTATTTTCAGTCTTTGTAAGAGGGTATTTTTGTTACTCGAAATTTATCCTAATATAAATAATTTCTTGGAGACATGAGATCATTTTATGCTCTCCAGTTCTCCATTCTTCTATTTTTCCCCACGATCTAATTTCAGATTTTGTTGGGTTATGTCTTCAATTCTTGTATATGAAGAGTTGCCATGGATTCAACTCGGATCTTTTGATGATTTGTTAATGACCCGTTTAATCCAGTCAAAATATTGGACTTATTTGATTTGGATTTGGATCCGACCCATTTACTCTCTTTGTAACCCTAAGTATATAAAGGGTAAGAGATGAAACCCTAAGGGGTTTAGAGAGAGAGATATACAAGAGGTAGAGAGATTATAATCCTGTTCTTCTTTGGATTATCATAGTAAAATTGCCGTTTTCGCCCATGGGCGTAGGTCGATGCTTTAACCGAATCATATATATCTTGTGTCTTGTGTAAGATTATTTGTGTTCTTGTTGATTTATACTTTAGATTTGAGGGTTCATTCTAACAGATTTCATCACTTACAATTTGGAATTAGAGTAGATCAAAGTACAGAAGACAAAAGGGACTAGAAAATCTCACCAAAGAAGTTCTAATACTTTTGATGTTACCATTTGTACTGCTGACGTCAACAGTAAAAACTCTAATTTTGCGTTTGGACCTAGTGTTAGAAAACCTATTTTTTCTGGAATTGTTGGTGATTTCTTCGGAATTTTTTGAGACTATCTTGCAAGTGTTTTTGAAGATCAATCAATATTGGGGGTGTTTTTCAGATTTTGATTCAATCGATCACCACGGTCTATGGAAGAAGTTTTGATGTCTTAGACCATCAAGTCTAGACTCCTTTCAAAATTTCGAACATTTCAAGACCTGTTTCTAGTCGATTGGAGTCCGATTGAGAGTGTGGTGATGAAAACACCATTATATGTTTTTCTCTAGCTCCTGTGCTTTTTTTTTGGGGTTGTGCTACTATGAATTTTGGTTTATTAATTGGTTTTTTGGGTTGTGAAACCCAATTTAATGGCTATACTGCTCCCAGTTTTAGTTTATTAGTTGACTTTTGGGTTGTACAACACATTTCAGTGGCTATGCTGCTCCTATTGGGACTTGTGTGTATCCCTGGCTTTGTTTTGACTATATTCTGTGGTCGGGTGACCTATATCTGTTGTGTGATTGCCTTCTTTGGCCTGTTTGGTACAAAGCAGATCTTATTGTGGTAAGTTTTTGTTATCGCCCTAGTATGTATTGTTGGCTCTTGCAGTCTCATAGTTGGTGAGAAGATTGATGGCGACTTCCCGAAGCTCCGAAGTCATGTCAGTTGCTTCCAACTTTCTAAAACAGCTGTATGTTCCCATATAGAATCCAAATATTGATGATTAATATGGTTAAATTGGATGGAAAAAACTACTGGTGTATATCGGAGTCAGAGGCAGAGGCAAACTGATATGTCATTGGAAAAGTTACTAAGCCAGATTAGATGGATGTTCTCTATGACAAGTCGGAAACTAAAAATCTCACTGTCATGTCTTGGTTACTACATTTCATGCAACCAAACATTAGTCTTGGTTTCTTGTTCCTCTTGGACAAACAAAGGAAATTTGGGATTCCGCAGCCTAGACATACTCTCAGCAAAAAAAAAAAATAAAAAACATTGTATGAGTTTGGATATATCTCATATGCGCCAAGGAGAGAGTACCTTGGCTGAGTATTTTGTTTCTCTCAGAAGCATGTAGGAGAAGGTAAACCATTATAAGATGTTCTAGTCTTTGGGTCATGGGGATGGAAAACAATACAATAAGTTAGTAAAGCAAAATAGAATATTTGAGTTTCTTGCAGGACTCAACTCGGAGTTTGAGTTGGCTGGGTCCAAATCCTCATCAGGGATGATATGCTAACCCTTAATCAAGTATACTCCTATGTCCAGAGTAGAGAGTAAAAGGCATGCTATGAATCATGTTCCAACCACTAAAAGATTTGTATTGATTTCGCACTCAGCTCCTCAATGGATCGAATATTAGAAGTAGGGGCCAGAAATTCAGAGGTAAAGGAAACATAAATTCCGGTGATCGAGATAAGCTCAAATGTGAGCACTTTGGCAGGAAAGGGCATACTAAGGAGAAGTATTGGGATTTGATTGACTGCCCACAAAAATTTAATCGGTCAAGATCCCCATAACTCACGCTGCTACCATGGATACCTCTACATTGGGAGCAGGAGTTTCATCACAGCCTTCCTCCAATGATATGGTCACTATTCCCAATGAAGAATTGGAGTAACTTCTCCAAGCCTTGACTTAGTTGGATCAACCATTAGCTACCTCTTCCTTTGCACAGTCAGGTATCATTGGTTATGCTCATCATGTGTTCAATTCTTCTCCTACTCCTTCCTGGATTCTTAATCCTGGTACTTTCGCATGCATGACGGGTATGTCATCCATGTCTCCTCTAATTCGGTTTGTTTAAGTAGAGATAAAGTTAGGATTGTAGATGGTACCCTTTCTTCCAAGTCCGGAAAAGGGAATATTAATATTTCACCAAAATTTTCTTCATCCTCAGCCCTCCATGTTCCCAATTTTTCTATTAACTTATTCTCACTCACAAAAAAATTGAATTGCAGCATCATTTTTTAGTTATATTGGGTGTTTCAAGACTTTGGGTATGAGGGAGAACTATTGGCACTAGGCACAAAACTAGTGGTCTTTATCTCCTTGACAAGACTTCCACTCCTTCAACAACACTTCTATTAAGAAAACACGTGCAATCGAAACAAGAAAACGAGTTGAAAACAAATACAAGATGCAATCACACAAAGAAATATAGAGATTTTACATGGTTCTCTCAAGATTGAGGTACGCTCACAGATCATACCGATTCCACTATGAAGAGAAAACTCGCAGTTACAGATTGCACCCTTTCATGAAAATGAGAAATACAATAACACCCCACGAAACCAAACTAGGGTTTTACATAATATTGAAATTACGAAAAATACTCTTTGGGAAAATTTCTTGTTGATCAATACTATCAAGCTCCACAAATCACATCATTTCTTTCTTTCTCTTTGAAGACCAACGTGAAGGCGTGACTTGATTTAAAATACCTCCTTGTTGACTAGTATTATTAGGCTCCACAAGCCACAACAACTTCAAGCTACTAGTAGTAGTAGTCAATAAGGAACATGTTATGTGTTGGCATCCACATCTTGGTAATGTATCGTTTCAATATTTAAAGTTCATATTTCCAATTGTATTTTCTTATTTGTTTCCATCAGATCTTCATTGTGAAATAACATTGCCATGTGTCTTTTAGCACTAGAGGTAATAAAAGTAATTGTATTTTTGATATTGTGTATACTGATGTTTGGGGATCTTTTCCTGTTAGTTTTGTGAAGGGGGGCATAGATTGGGGTATGTCAGAGGGGGGCATCATATTATCACAACCCTTGTTAGCAATTTCTCATTTAATTCATTAATTTTTCATTTTTTTTTTCAATGAAAGTATTATTCTCTAGATTATTGCACTATTATGAATAATTCACAGTTTTAAGTTTGAAAAGAATAAACATGATTTTTATGAATTTTTATTACTCATTGTAAAAAAAAAAAATGCTCCTATAACTTGTTGTATGTTGCAAAGTGTAAACTTGTAAATTGTGACGTGTAATACAAATTGACTTTGAAGTGGGCATGTTTCAAAATTTTGGAGGAATCCACATTTTTACATGACAAATGTTTATTTTATCTTTAAATAAATAATGACCTAACCCTTTACATTTATTTGAGATTACACCTTAATTTTTTAAATTGATGATTTATCCTTTGACTTTGGTCTTTTAAAAAAAATCAATGGAACAATAACCTTAATGTCCTCATTATCACCATCATCATTATTACCATCACCTTCATCATCACCATCACTATTACATATGGCCAAATATTTGATTTTTGAATTTGTGAAATGAAATGGATAATAGACACATAAAGCATACGCAGTATATTTTTCATTTATCGAATATTTGACCAAATTGCTAACAATATCACGACTCTTATAATAAAGAGGTTAAAGAGGTGTAGAAGTCCAGCAAGTGGACCCTTACGTCCAGTACCTTGACTGCAACGTTTACAACACTCTTTGCAAGGAAAGAAGTCTTTTGGGTCAGCCTAGCCTACTAAATTACCTTTTCCCTTGGGATACGTTAAGACTTAGTTTTAGGTTTCAGTTTAGACTCAAGATCTAATACGGTATTCCATTCCAACAAAATAAGTTCGGTGTCTACGTGGCATGCATTTGTTGGTGTTTAAAACACCTTGGACTCCTAATCAAGCCGTTCACGCAAAAATGTTGAACCCCAATAAAAACATGCCACGTAAACACGTAGTATTGTTTTAGACGCGGGACACCGTTCTCGATCGCGACCGCAGTTTCATGTTGCTGCTCTCTTTTCAAGACTTTCTTGTACTTTGACTTTTGTCACGTCTACATTGACTTTTTCAATTGAGACTATAGAATTAGGTACGGATTTATTAGGGATAATTACTTGGAGGATCCTCAAGGAATTTGTTTTTAAATGGTCCTTGAATTATAATCGATAGGTTGACGGTCCATTTAGTAAACTTTTTTAATTTACTACAGAGAGATTTACTGGCAGACCCAACTGTTGCAATTTTATTAAAAAAAACTCCCTTACTGTATCAAGTTTGTTACCTGACCAAACCTTACTTTATGAAACATATTAGAATGACTAATTTAGTAAGATTTCTTAAAATCTTACTAAGAGTAGTTGGGCCCACATGGATTATCAAATTAACAATCCAACACCACAACCTTTTAAATTTCATGGAAAAAAATCAGATTTAAAGGAAAATATTAAAAAAAAAAAAAAAAAACTTTTTGAGCTTGATCGTAGGCGTTGAAAATGGATGATTATCAAACTCCCAAATTTAAAATTAAAATTCTATGGTGAAAATAAAAAAGAAACAATTATATATATTTTTAAAATTCTTAAAATATTATCCTTTATAACCAAGGGCTATCACATCATATTTTTAGGTGCCACAAATTGATGCAATTAGAATCCACTCTAAGGTATGTTAAGTAACAAATTAACCCCATAAATTTGAATTTTATGACGTGGATATGGATTCAAAGGTTTGCTGGGTAACAAACTTTATAAAGTTAGGTTCCCATGGAGTTGTCAGAACTCCAAGGGAGATTTTGTAATAAAAGTGCAACAATTGGGTCTGTTGGGTAAATCTTTATTTTTAATAAACTCTCATAATTGTGAGATCACCTCTTTTATTGTGGAGCTCACTAATTTTTATTTACAATCCATTCGGATTATGGTTACCTAATTCATTGGTGAGTTACCGAAGCGTGAATCGATTCGAACCAATCTAGTTCGCAATACGGTTCGCTCTCAATTTGTGAAATGCAACAAACTCAGTGAACTGTATTTTTCATAAATTTGTTAGATGCCCCTCCACATGTTGCTAATATTTGAGACATTCCTCAAAAATCTTAAATTGATAGCATGTCCCTTTGATTATGGTCCTTATTTAATAGAATAATGAAAAATGACCAAATACCCTCATCTTCAACCTATAAAATATAAAAACTTGATTTTTCTTTTCTTCCCAAAATCTGTCATCTTCAATCTCTTTTTCACCTTACAAATCACTTCAACCTTCAAATTCCCTCACTTATGTCTATCCTAATAAATCGGGTTCATTTTCGAGTGGCAAACCACGAACCCAAATTCAAACCAAGCAACCCATGAATCAAGTAACATAGATTTAGATCGAAATAAATAGAGAGAAGAGAACAAAATGCAATTTTCTCTCCGCTCTGTTTGGATAGATAGAAGAGAAAATAATAGAATATGAAGTAATTTTTTTCTATTTTCTCACTTTCTCTCCAATTTGGGGAGAACAAAATTGAATATTTTTTTTCTCTATAAACTTTCTATTCTCTCCTCACTTAACTTCCCAAACAAGAGAAATGGAGAGAATATCTTCTCTTCTCTTAATCCAAACAAAGTGTTATTGTCGAAGTTAATAATTTTATTGCCGAACTCACCACTTATTATTGTTGAGTTTGACATTTTTTTTATTGTTGAACTTGACAATTTTTAAAAATTATCTAACTCGACTCTGTAAAATTCACCCATTTTGAAAATTTTCGACTAAAATATACGGGAAAATTGACTAAAAACTTTGTATAATGACTTGTCTAGATGATTTCAAAACAAAAGAACCACCTTTGATCGATTTTCATCTAAAAATGAATAAAATTTTTGAAAAATTCTTAATTTTTTACATTTGTCTACAAAATGATTGAAAATGACTTTTTCTTCCTTCTCAAATCCTTTACGTCCAAATGGAGTCTCTAAAACTCAATTGGGATACCAAAAATCCATTTTTTAGATGAAAATGATGAATTCGAACGATTATGGCACATTCGACATTTCAATTGTGAGAAATGAGGTTCAAGGACTGACTAGAAAGAATCTTTTTACTAAACAGATTATTAAGAGAAGCCCTACAACAAAAGGATTAATTAGAAAGAAATCCCTTCGTCAGGGTCCTCCAAGTAAATTTTTCAATTTATTTATTATGGAATTCAGGTTTCAAATCAATTTAAATCTTATCTAATAAAGGAAAAAGTGCACAACAAATGTAAACATATAATTGAAGACTTTTAGCATGAAAATTCCATAGGTTTATGACAATGGTAAAAAATGGCCGTCTTTTTTTTTTTTTTTTTTTTTAATATTCAAAATAGGACTATTTGCTATAATAACTCATGTTTTTGGATAGAAATGCCCTCACCAATAATTTCTCTAATAAACCCTTGAAAAATAATTTTCTAAGTTGTAACTTCCTTCCTCCCAACATTTAATACCATCGAAATACAAATAGATATTCATTTTCTCTACCAAAACCAACCAAAATGTCATTGAAATACATCAAAGATGCTATAGATTTGAGGAACAATATATCTACGTGTTGAAATAGAAAGAGGAATGTTGAGAGACAATAGCTTAACTTTTCTATTGATCAAGAATGAATATATATACAGAAAAGTTGGGCATTGCCATGAGTTATCCAAAACACAGAAATAGGAAACTATCCTAGAATTAGGGGATTACAACTAATTACAAGGATATTACAACTAATTACAGAAAACACAGAAATAGGAAACTATCCTAAAATTAGGGGATTACAACTAATTACAAGGATTTAAAAGATAAAGAAAATCTGTTGTAATTTATTCTCTAATATGCCCCCTCAAGATGGAGCTCCGGAGGAGATGCCAATCTTGACTCTTAATTCTTGAAAGCAGCTTCGTGGAAGAGGTTTGGTAAGAGCGTCTGCAAGTTGATCTGCTGAGGAAACATGAGTAACACGAAGAGCACCTGATTGAACTTGATCCCGAATAAAGTGATAGTCAATTGCCACATGTTTCATGTGCGAATGAAAGATTGGATTAGAACAGAGATAGGTGGCACCAACATTGTCACAATAGATAACAGGCGGTGTAGAAAGAGTGACGCCAAGCTCTATGAGAAGGGAACAAATCCAATTAATTTCTGAAGTAGTAACAGCAACTAATCGATACTCAACTTTTGTGGATGATCAAGCAACTGTACGTTGTTTCTTGGATGACCAAGAAATAGGGTGACGACCAAGATAGACAATATAGGCACTCGTAGAGGTATAGTCATCTTTGTTGCCAGCCCAATCTGCATCTGAGAAGGCATGAAGAGAAAGTGGATTTTCCTTATGAAAAAATAATCCATGGGTCAATGTGCCACACAGATATCGAAGTAGTCGTTTTGCAGCATTCCAATGTTCAGACGTCGGGCAATCCATGAATTGGGAAAGCTTGTTGACAACATATGCTATGTCTGGGCGAGTGAGACAAAGATACTGTAGACTGCAAACAATTGTTCTATATTCTCTATAGTCATTCAGAGCTGTACCTGAATGAAGTGTGAGATTTCCATCTGTAACAAGTGGTGTAGCACCAGGTTTTGCACCAAACATTTTTGTCCGAGCAAGAAGATCAGTGATGTAGCGCCTTTGAGTAAGCAACAGACCAGATGGAGTGGTGAGAACCTCAATGCCGAGAAAATAAAACAAGGCACCAAGATCCTTGATTGAAAATCTTTGTACTAAGAGGTCAATGTAACGTTGAATAATATTGGTGTTGGTGCCAGTGATAATAATGTCATCTACATAAACAAGTAGATATATAGTAATGTCACCTGAGTGGAGAATGAATAGAGAAGTGTCTGCATGAGAGTTTATGAACCCAGACTCAATGAGGAACTAGCGAAGTTCAAGGTACCAAGCTCGTGGGGCCTGCTTGAGTCCACATATAGCCTTCTTTAATTTGCATACATGTGTTGGATTATCTCGATCAACAAATCCCGGAGGCTGGGCCATATAGACATCTTCGGAGAGATGGCCTTGAAGAAAGGCATTATTAACATCCAATTGGCGCAACTACCAACCTCTACTGATTGCCAGGCTTAGAACAAGGCGTATTGTTGTCAACTTGACAACCGGACTAAAGGTGTCATGATAATCCACTCCAGGTCACTGATGAAAACCTTTGGCAATTAATCTGGCTTTGTACCTATCAACAGAACCATCAGGAAGCCGTTTAATATGAAAAACCCACTTACATCCAGCAAGATTTTGTAGAGAAGTGGATGGAACAAGCTCCCAGGTTCCATTCCGAACAAGAGCATCAAATTCATCATTTATAGCTTGTCTCCATTTGGGATCTTTTAGGGCTTGGTTAACAGTATGAGGCTCAATGTTTGATGGTTGTGAAAGGACAACAGTGAGATTCATCTTGGTTAAGGGTTTGTGGATGTTGTTTTTCGCTATAGTGGTCATGAGATGGGTATTTTGATGGGTGGGTTGAGCTGTGGGTGAAGCAGAAGAGGTCTCAACATTGTGTGGTTCTGGTGGTAAACGGTCGACCGTTTGGGCATTTTGTGACGGATGTTGACACAAGGGATCCCTTTGTGGAGGCGGATTGAGTGAGCCACTTGAGATGGGTAGAATTTGGACCTGGGGAAGCCATTTGGAAATGATTTCTGGGGGTGGGATGAGATAGATGGGATTTGTGAGTGGTAAAGGGAAATGAGTTTTCAAGAAATTTGACATGACGGGATATATATATATTGTAGAAGTGGACAGATCAAGACAGATATAGGCACTTTGTGTTGAAGAGTAACCAAGAAACACACAATGAGTGGAACGAGAGTCAAGTTTATGTTGAGAATAAGGACGAAGCCACGAATAGCATAAGCAACTGAACACCCGAAGTTTAGTGTAGTTGGGTTGAGACTCCAGGAGTTTTTCAAAAGGAGATGAAAGATGTAATGTGGGTGTGGGCATACGGTTGATAAGATATACAGCAGTGGCAAAGGCATAAGTCCAATAAGTTAAAGGCATCGATGCATGAGTGGGAAGAGATAGACTGGTTTCAATAATACGGTGATGACATCATTCGAAAAGACCATTGTGTTCTAGTGTATGAGGTGGTGTAGTAAGATGGGATATACCATTGGTGGAGAGAAAACTATCAAGGGCTTGATATTCACCACCATTATCTGAATAGAAGGTAACAATTCGATGTTTAAATTGGGTTTCAACTAATGCCTTGAAGCGCATAAAGACATCATACACATGGGATTTCCGTTTAAGTGGATAATACAAAATACACCGTGTATAATGATCAACAAAAATAACATAGTACTGAAAACCATCAACAGAATAAACAAGAGAGGTCCATACATCAGAAAAGATAAGTTCAAGCGGATGGGATGAGGTTAAGGTAGAAGAAGAAAATGGAATTTTATGACTTTTATTACATGAACAAGCATTACAATGTGTGGAAGAGGATAACGAACTAGACAATGGAAAAGAAAACTTGGAAACAATATTTTTCATAGTAGTAAATGATGGATGACCTAGTCTAGAGTGCCACTCGGACGAAGTTGTCTTGACACTGGAAAAAGCAAGCAGCAGTGAAGAGGTAATTGAAGGGGATGAAGTCGGCCACTCATATACGCCATCCTTAGGTTCACCCATCAAAAGGATTGCCCCTGTGTGTAGATCCTTCACCTGAAAAGCAGAGGGTAAGAATTCAATCAAAACATGGTTATTAGTGCAAAATTGATAAATTGAAATTAAGTTCTTTTTCATGGAAGGGACACAAAGGACGTTTTGTAAAGTAAAGGTGCGAAAAGAAGTAGGTATGGTGGTAGAACCGGTATAGGTGATGTGAAGGGCTGATACATCGCCGATCATGACATCGTCAGATCCTTGATACGGGCTATAAAGAGAGAGATTGCTCAAGTCAGATGTAACGTGGTGAAATGCTCCACTATCCAACAGCCAAGTAGGAGTAGTGTTGTTGCCAAGAACAACATGATTGGCTCGTGGTTGCCATGGTGTGGAGGGGCGATATGCCTGAGAGCCTTGAGGACGAGGTGTTGGGGATTGTTGATTAGTGACAAGCCGAAACTTTGCATAATGACTAAAATACCTTTGATCGATTTTCATCCAAAAATGAACAAAATTTTTGAAAAATTCCTAATTTTTTACTTACGTCTACAAAATGCTTGGAAATGACTTGTTCTTCCTTCTCAAATCCTTTACGTCTAATTGGAGTCTCTGAAACTCAATTGGGATACCAAAAATCCACTTTTTAGATGAAAATGGTGTGATTAAGGCACATTCGACATTTCAATCGTGAGAAGTGAGGTTCAAGGACTAACTGGAAAGAATTTTTTACTAAACGAACTATTAAGAGAAGCCCTGCAACTTAAGGATTAATTAGAAATAAATCCCTTCATCAGGGTCCTCCAAATAATTTTTTTAATTTATTTATTATGGAATACTGGTTTCAAATCAATTTAAATCTTATCTAATAAAGGAAAAAGTGCACAACAAATGTAAACATATAATTGAAGACTTTTAGCATAAAAATTCCATAAGACAATGATAGAAATTGGCCATCTTTTTTTTTTTTTCTTTTTTTTTTTTAATATTCAAAATAGGATTATTTGCTATAATAACTCATGTTTTTGGATAGAAATGCCCTCACCAATAATTTCTCTAATAAACCCTTAAAAATTAATCTTCTAAGTTGTAACTTCCTTCCTCCCAACATTTAATACCATCGAAATACAAAGAGATATTCATTCTCTCTACCAAAACCAACCAAAATGTCATTGAAATACATCAAAGATGCTATAGATTTGAGGAACAATAATGAACTTTGTAGATCTACGCACTCTTGTGTTCGATCTACGATCTATTGAAGATTTCCACCAAAGATTATCAATCTCTTCTCTATTTCTTTTATTTATTTTTTTAATTATTTATATATTCTTATAAGCTCAATACATTTCTCATCCATAGTTATATAAATGAAAAATGGTAGCACAAGAAAACAAAAAAAAGATTTACAAAATTTTTATGGTTTTGTTCATAAAATTTACCCTATGTCAACCATTGGTGTTGAAATGTATTATAGCATCAAGACTCAACGATACCTATTGTCAAGGTTTGACGTTGTGAATATTTTTCACTTACAGAAACTTCTATTAGACAATTTCATTGAGGTTTGACAGAAGGTACTGTTGAGCCTCAATGATATAAGATGTTCCCACGTCGAGGTTCGACATTAGGTGAACCTTATGAACAAAATCATAAAATTTTTGTGAAATCAATATTTTTTTTATTTTTTTGCTACCATTTTTTATTTATATAATTGTGGAAGAAATATATATAAGGATTATAAGAATATATAAACGATTTTAAAAAAATGAAAGAAATAAAGGAGAGATTGATACCTTTGGTAGAAATCTTCGTAGATCTACCGGGTTTCTTATTGCTCCTCAAATATAAAGCCTCCAATGACTTTTTGATAGGTTTTGGTAGAGAGAATGATTCTCTCTCTCTCTCTCTCTCTTTGCTGTAAAATGTTGGGAGGGAGGAAGTTACAATTTAGAAGATTATTTTTCAAGAGTTTATTAAAAAAAATTGCAGGTGAGGGCATTTCTATAAAAAAACATAGGTTACTATAGCAAATAGTCCTATTTTGAGTATTAAAAATATAAAAGTGGTCATTTTTTTTGCGTTGCCTTAAACCTATGGAATATTTACACTAAAAGTCTTATAATTAATGTAAATATATATTTATATATATAATCAGATCAAAAAAATTTTGGAACCCCAAAACTTGATTTGAATCTTTAATTCTTGGATCATATTAAATCATGAATCAGATGTGAGGTACGTCTGAATTTAACTTTTACTTGGATCAATAGAATTACAAGAAAATCATATTGGACAATCTATTATACTATTATACATTATCGTAAAATGATCAACATAGCAAACTTTCTGTCCACTTTGAGTTTAGGGACATGAGCATATCAAGTTCAGATCAAATCATGAGGAATTTTGAAATGATGCAATAGTAATTAGATTTAATCCGATGTATTATCATACATGTTTGTTTTAAGATTGGACTCTGTATGCATCAAAATTTTGAGGAAGTTTTCATAAATTTTTACAAATCAATTGAAAGTCCCTACATAAAAAATGGACTCACACATCCAATAGAGTCCTTATTTATAATGAGTCTCGTATGGTTATGATTTGAGTTTTCACAAATAAAGCCCATGATCTAAACAAAGTCAAGTGATCTACATTAAGTATTGAGACCTACACCCAAATAAATGGAGTTGACTCACCAACAATCCATAGAATTCTTAAAATTAGATTTGGACGAATTTTTCCTTTAGATGAACCAATCAAATCTTTTTAAGTCGTGTCATAATTAGAAAGCTAAATTATACTTAAGTCTATAAATACCAATGTCTCCCTCAATTAAAAGGGGGATCTGGATCACTTTCTCTTAGAAGACAGTAGTTCTCTTTCTAGAGAAGTAAAAACTTTCAAGCCCTCCTCTAAAGATGAAGTAAAGCTCTTCAAGAGAGACTTGGATTCTGATTCAAGAGAAGATCAAGCTCAAAGTCCTTCAGAAGTCAAGAAATCATTTTCAACTGTAAAACGCAAAGTCCAAATAGAAAAAAAATCTATATAAACCTCTATAAAAGATTAAGTTCAAAAATCCTTCTTCAAAAGTTAAAAAATTATTCTCAACCAATACAGGATGAAGTTCGAAGAGAGAGAAAAAAAATAATATAAACCTCTACAAAAGATCAAGCTTAAAAGTCCTTCTTCAGAAATCAATAAATCATTCTCAGTCGATAAAACAAGAAATTCAGAGATAAGAAAAATCAAGAAAAACCTCTACAGAAGATCAAGTACAAACAAAATCACCGTCAAAGCAACCTTATTAGTCGATCATGCATGAAGCTTGGAGAGAATAAAGTTACACATGTGTCACCATTATTTTTGTACTTGATTGTTAATCAGAGGAAAATACTGATATTTGTATATCTATTTCATTAAAATCAATAAAATCATTTGCGATCTTATTCTAAAAATCTTGAGGTAGATTTGTAAAATTTATTGTCAACAGACCCTTTTCTAAAAACGAAAGGTTGATTGTCAAGATTATCCCTTCCTTTGATTGTCATTTATGTCACAATTTTCCATTTAGTTTATTTTTAGGTACTTTTAGGTTTTAAAAATAATTTTGTAATTTCTTTTGAGAGACATTTTCATATTTCATCTATTAATATTTAATAGTTAGAGTTGCAACTCAGATGGGTTGGGGATCAACCTGTACCCAACTCATACTTAACAAACACCAACCCGTGCGCCCACGCCCAACACCACCTTGGGCATGAAATATTCAACCCAATCCTTACCCAAGTCGGGTTGATTCATTCCTCATTACTACTAGATAATTTGATAATAATAATGACATATATAAAAATAGGTGGTATATAAAATTATATAAAATTTGCAATTATTTGTCATAGAAATATATTTCAATGTTCATATATATAAAATCATAAGTACATGTAAAGAAAAAGATGATGATGATCATCTAAAGTTTGGAAATGTGAATTGTGAATGAGAAAGAAACAAAAATATTTTTAAATTAGAATCATATTAAGTTCAGGTTCACGCAAATCTGATTACCTGATGTCTATACCTGAACCCAACTCAATTTAATTTGGTCAAAAATTTGTTTTACCCAAATCCTAACTAACTGTGCTCAAATCTGACCCAAGGTTCGATTCAACCCATGGGGTTTAGGTTTCGCCGGCCCAAGTTTCTGCGCTAATATTAGTCCTAATAAATAAAACCAAGTTTAATTAAGAGAGCTTCTATTGCAGCACTAACTTTTGCTAATGCCACCCAAGAGGTGAGCTAATTCTTTGATGATTTAATATGAATTGAGGTGGCATTAGCAAAAGTTGGTGTGACAATAGAATCTCACTTAATTAAATATCCAGAATTTTCAATTTTAGATGAAGTTTCCATTAAAACAAGGAAAATAAAGAAGGGCCGAATTTTCAAAAGGTAGTCCCCACCGTTCGAAGTTTGAAGTGCCGTGCAGTGACATTGACCCCATCATCGTGGGGAAAAATTAATAAAGGACATTGGAGAGAAGTTTGCAGCACAGACTCCCTCCAAAAGAAAAAAAAAGCCACGTGGAATACTTTCAGACCCCTATCTGTAGATCATTTGCTCTACCTCTTTGTGAATCATCAATCAGGCAGGTTTTGAATTTATGGGTCCACTAGGACAGAGTGCCACGTGGTAATTCTATGAGGGATTTAACTTTGCTGCTCCACCTTTGAAGGAAAGTTCTTTCCTTAGATTTATCCAATCTCATTGGCTCTTTTACATGAAATTCCTCAAAAAGATGATTACGACAACAAACAGTTTTATCCTTCTTCATACACCAACCATCTTCTCCATCTATTGATTAAAAAATCCGATCCATCTTCTCTATCCATTCTCTCATTCTTCTCCACCACTACTTCTCTCTCTCCCTCAATCTTCTTATTCTCATATTCATCAATTTTTGAATTTTGTGAGAGGTTGAATCAATGAAGATTAGTTTTTAGGATATTTTTTTCTTTCAAAAATCTTATTTTTTATTTTATTTTATTTTTGTATTTAATCATCAAAGAAGATGAAAAAATTACTATTAAAATATTCACAACGACGATTTTGAATTGAAGAACTCAGAATTTTTTAACAGATTTTATTTGGTAAGTTTAGATCAAACTTGTTTTAACCAATTCAGTGGACACCTATCGATTTTTTTTTTCTTTTTCGTGTAAGCCTAACACTTTCAATCGCCTCTACCGAATTTATTTTGTAATGTTCGATAGTAAGTTAAGTCAGGTAGGATACTTATCGAATATTCTAAAATAAGTTTTGTCTGAACTTACTGAACAATATTTATAATAATAAAAGAAATCTATGAATGCTTCGGTAGGTTCCCACGGATTCAATTTTGTAATGTTCAATAAGAACTTATGTTCGGTAAGATACTTATTGAATCGAATAAAATAAATTTGACCTAAACTTATCGAACAAAATATATCAAAAAACTCTGAGTTCTTCGATTCGAAATCGTCGTTTTAAAGGTTTTAATAGTAATTTTTTCATCTTTGATGATTTAATGTAAAAAAAACAGAAGAAAAATCAAAGAAATAAGATTATTAAAAAAACAACCTTAAAACTGTTACTCCATTGATTCAACCTCTCACGAAACTCAAAAAAAGATAAATATAATGAAGAAGAACAAGAACAAGAAGATTGAGAGGGATGTAGATGGTGGAGAAGAATGAGATAATGAATAGAGAAGATGATTGGGATTTTTATTTTGTAGATAGATAGATAGATGGAGAAGATAGAGGGTGTGTGGAGTAATTTGATGAGGGTATTAGTGTAATTTTATTTTTTATTTTGTTTATTTTTTAAACTTAAGTGGGTAAGAAGAGCATATAGGGTGGGTACTAGTAACCAGACTCTAAAAATAAATAAATAAAACAAAAACAAAAATTGAGAGGTATCTACTTGTGATTTGCTTAACAATGAAATAGCAAAAAAAAATTAAGCATATATGAGGTATTTATTTGTGGGCATGTTTTCAAATCTCATCCATGACTAAGATGACTCTCTCTCGGTATTTGTTCAATAACAATTGAGATAGTGTATATGAATCATCTCGCACAATGTCTTACTTGACAATAATAGATGACTTGGACAATATTTTGAAAATCTTGGTTAAATTGGTAAAACTTGACTGAGTCAAGCTTTTTTTTTTTTTTTTTTTTTTAAATTAAAACAAATATCTTTATAATTTAAATATTTTTCATTTAAATGAAAATATAAACTTGTGACTACTAATCTTCTAATCCACTTTACGTTACTGAAAAATTTATAATTATTACATATAAAAATATATATTAATAAATAATTATAAACAAGAGTTATTTAGATTGGTGGGGGTGATCAGAAGAAATACTGAGCTTTAAAACCATAGTTGTTTTGCCCTTTAATCCCCACCCACCCAACCAACAAAACTTGATTCCATGATGTAGAGATGGGAAGATAGTAAAAAAAGTTGACCGAAAACGCGTCTGAGTTTTAATAAGACATTGACATGTGGAGCAAATGCTGGGACAAGGAGATTGACTTGACTAATCTCGATTACAAGAAAATTCTGGCCCAGAAAAGAGACGTATATGACACACCATGAAATGACTGGATAATTGTGGAAATCCAATACCAACTTGGAATATAGTAAGAGCAGAGAAGTATTCAAATCCTATCTTCTACACAATTAATGGCCATAGTTTGATCAAGAACTCCATTACCCTTTCAAAGACGAGCTGAGATTCTTATCTGGGTTTCTCTTTGATTTTCATTTCCCATTCATAATCTAGAGATACAATTCTCATCCCTAATTTAGCAAATCAGCTAAATTTGGCAGAATTTTTTTGTGTCTGAATTGTTCTCTTGGCATTTCAGGATTACAATTCACCTTTAGTAACAATCACCCCATAGGCTTCTTTGTTTTGCATTTCCCATTAAGATTCTAGAGAGATAATTCTCTATTTCTCACCTATAATTTAGCAAGAGCAGCTAAATTTGGCAGAAAAATGTTCATCTGATTCTTCTCTTGGTTTCAAATTCAGATTTAGTAACAACCCCATAATTCCTTCAATGACTTCTCTGTTTCCTCATCTTCTTGGTCTCTTACTTCTACTGCTCCCTCTCTCCACTTTTTCTCAAACTTCCTGCAATTCTCTATCAACTCTTGATGCAAACCTATACTGCTCTTCGCCTTCCGGCGAATTCGCTTTTGGGTTCCATCCTATTCAAGGAGCAGATCACTTCTTGGTAGCTATCTGGTTTGCTAAAATTCAAGTAGAAAACATTGTTTGGACAGCAAATGGAGGTAAACCAGTGCAGAAAGGTTCCAAAATTGGATTAACAGCCAATGGTGTTCTTGTCCTCAATGCTCCAAATGGTACAGAACTTTGGAAGGCCGAACCCACAGATGGTACCCGAGCTACCTCCGCTGCTATGCTCGACACAGGAAACTTGGTGCTGAGGAGCTCACAATCCGATATCAATTGGCAAAGCTTTGCTGTACCAACAGACACAATCTTGCTTAACCAGACACTAGGCCTTGGTAGTAAACTCGTGTCTCGACGAACCAAAGACGACTACTCGATTGGAAGATTCGAGTTTATTCTACAAGATGATGGTAATCTTGTTATGTATCCCTTAGCTCGGCCTAAGGAAAACACTTACGATGCTTACTGGGAAAGCAATACTGTGAGTAATGGTTCAGCGGTGGTCTTCAACCAATCTGGCTATATTTATCTAAATCTAAAAAATGGGAGCCAATTCAGCTGGACATCAGAGAGGCCAGTTTCAACAAGGGACTTCTACCATAGGGTCACCCTTGATTTTGATGGAGTTTTAAGGAAATACACATACCCAAAAACGTCCCCAAGCGCTGGGACTGCGTCATGGTCTGTGGCATGGTTTGAACCTGAAAACATCTGCACAGCAAGTTTCGGGGATGTTGGGAGCGGAGTTTGCGGATTTAACAGCTACTGCAAATTAGATCAGGACCGGCCTGAGTGTATTTGCCCATTTGGGTATACTTATTTGGATCCAAACAATACATTCAAAGGATGCAAACAAAACTTTGATCCACAAAGTTGTAGAATAGATGGATCAGGGATAACAGAAGGTTTTGTTATGCAGGGAATACTTAACACTGACTGGCCGACCTCTGACTACGAATGGTTTAAAGAAGCAAACGAAGATTGGTGCAGTGAAACTTGCTTGAATGATTGTCTCTGTGCAGTCGCGATCATCCGTGGAGGGGACTGCTGGTTTAAGAAGTTACCGCTGTCGAAAGGGAAGATGGATGCCAATGATAGAGGAAAGGCTCTCATTAAGGTTGGCAATTCAAGTTCTTCAAAATGTATTTTTCAGAAGGAAGATAAAGACAATCGGATCATGCTCGGATCGATTCTTTTAGGAAGCTCTGGGTTTCTGAACTTATTACTCATATTGGTAATTTGTTTGGCTATTTTCCATGGATCATACCAAAAGAAACAACTGAGAGTACAGCCAAATCAAAGCATGATTGGAGTGAACCTAAGGTCTTTTACTTACAAAGAGCTTGAAGACGCAACAGATGGGTTCAAGGAAGAATTGGGCAGGGGTGCTTTTTCGACAGTTTATAAAGGGGTTCTAGAATCATATACTGGAAGTCATGTTGCGGTTAAGAAGTTAGACAGATTGGCGCAAGAAATCGACAAGGAATTTAAAAACGAAGTGAGTTCAATCGGCCAGACCAATCACAAGAATCTAGCCAAACTAGTCGGATTCTGTGACGAGGGCACCAACAGGATACTGGTATATGAGTTCATGAGAAATGGTTCCTTGGCAAGCTTCCTCTTTGGAGGTTCAAGGCCTGAGTGGTATCGAAGGATTCAAATAGCCTTTGGGATTGCTCGAGGGCTCACATATCTTCATGAAGAATGCAGCACCCAGATCATCCATTGTGACATAAAGCCTCAAAACGTACTTTTAGATGACGCTTTTGTTGCACGAATTTCAGATTTTGGATTAGCGAAACTTTTGAAGAATGACCAAACTCGAACAAGTACGGGTATCAGAGGGACACGAGGGTATGTCGCACCTGAGTGGTACAAGAACATGGCGATCACAGCTAAGGTGGATGTCTACAGTTTTGGCATCATGTTACTGGAGATCATTTGTTGTAGAAGAAATGCTGAATTTGAACTGGGGAATGAAGATGCAGTGATACTGTCAGAATGGGCTTATGATTGCTGTGTTGAAGGGAATCTCCACTTGTTAGTGGAGAATGATGAAGGAGCAAAGAATGATGGCAGGAGGTTGCAAAGGCTGATCATGGTGGCTATTTGGTGTATTCAAGAGGATCCCTCCTTAAGGCCTACCATGAGAAAGGTGACACAGATGCTAGAAGGAGCTGTTGAAGTTTCCATGCCACCTGATCCTTTGTCCTTCATTAGCTCAATCGGATAAAATCTATAAGATCCTCCACAAATTTAAGCATCTCTACTACTCTCATATGTTTTCTACGAAGCCTATGATGTTTGAGTAAATATGTTGAATGGTTTATAATTTAGTTTCTTTATGGAGTTTGTATTGGCTTGCACATAAGTACCTAAATAACATAATGAAGTTGGTGATTTGGATCACAATCCTAACCTAGGTCCCCATTAAATCTATCATTTGCATCTGATCTATACTTAAGATGAACTTTACCTATTGAGGTGGAATTAGATTTGATTTGTAATCAACTTTACCGCGAAGTGAGTCGTAAGCTTAAAACATTTGATCATTATCATTGTTTACATCCTATTCAAACAACTAGTCGTATTTCACCATTTAACTATATCATGAACTATCCCTTTAGTCAAAGCATGTTCCTTCATATATTATCTTACTATTTTCATCCATGTCACGTTAGTCCTCTTGCCATTTTAGGATCTCCAAGTTACCCTGAAACACTCCTCATCAGTATTGTTGCCGGTTTGCTTTGCTCATTCCCAAAGCATCTCAAACTACTAAGCCTAATCCTATTGGAGATATTTCTGAATTTCCACAAATATATTCATTTTTTTTCCTTTCCTAGTTTTAATTACCACTCAACGCCTCATCCTGCTAGGAATTTCACTTATTGTCTACAAAAGGGATCGAGAAAACTAAGTTGCGGATGCGTTGTCACGTCAATTTAAATAACCAATTGTTTCAGCAATATCAAGAGCTGTATGGGATGGCACAGACCATATATGAGCATCTTACAGCCAAGACCCATCACTGCAAGCGATACATCAGAAGCTTGAAAATAATGAGTCCATGAATTCCAAATATTCCCTCATCAAGGGTCTCCTACGTTACAACCATTGTGTAGTTCTAACCCCCATATCTCCTATTTGCCAACAACTCATGTATGAGTCACATAACACAGCATCAGCGAGACATTCAGGGTTTAATAAGACCTATAAATGAATCCAACGCACTTTTTATTAGAGTTGCATGAAGAGTGATATTTAAAAATATGTAGCTGAGTGTGAGGTGTGCCAAAGAAATAAGACACAAACTCTACTCTCTACGACCACTAGGAATCCTCCAACATTTACCTAATTGGTACTGGCAGATATCTCCCTGGATTTCATTGATGGGCTTCCTTAATCAAAAGGTAAAAGTGTTATTTTGTTGTAGACCGTCTCTCCAAATATGCACACTTCAAAAGTGGCTTAAGTATTCATTGAAAATGTACTCAAACTACATTATGCACCATCATCTATTTTTAGTGATCGAAACCCCATTTTCACTAGTAACTTTTGGAAGGAAATTTGGTGTTTGAATGGTATTACGTGTAAAATGAGTACTTCCTTCCACCCACAAACAGACTATCAAACGAAGGTTGTTAATTGATGCATTGAAACCTGCCTAAGATGTTTTGTAGGGACCAAGCCAAACCAATGGACTGAATAACACCTGATAAATACATGCATTATTATTATTTACCCTCAATTTATGGTGATTAATTAAAATATTAATTAAACATAATTAATTGAATTTTCATTTTTTGTATGTGTTGAAAGTTCCATGGGGAGAAAAAAGGTTAAATTTGGATTTTTGGTGAAGAAAATTTACAAAAGGATGGAGGAGCAATTATGGTACAAGTTGAAAGAATGACTAAAGAAATAAAAGTTTCAAAAAAAAAAAAAACCAGGACAATCTCTATTTTATCTTATTCTAAAAAATCTCATATATCTCATATTTTGTCTTGAACGACAAATAGTAAAACGTCATAATCAGGCAGTTACCAAAGTTTTTGGTCCATTGGGCCCGGCCCATTCATCGTCTAAAGACTCCACTTGGTAAAAGTGGCATTTGTTGCAACAAAGGTTCCCTGATTTCAACCCTTGAGGTCAAGCATTTCTTTAGGGAGTAGGGAATGTTATGGCCCAAGATTTGGATTTCAGATTTGATTTCGTGCCAAAATCTTATCGTAACTTCTTTTAGTTGTCATTTGTATAACGGTATAATGATTCTTCGACCTTTCAAGATTTCAAAATCGTGTTTTGAAGTTGTTTGAATCATAGATCTATTTCTTCTAGATACAAAACTGCACATTTTTTATGGGATTTGCAGTTGTGTAATTCAAGTAATTACAATATTAGCACTCTTCTAGAAGAAGTTGCCATTAAATTAGGAAGGGATGAATTTTCGTAAGGGTTGAAGTTTCAACTGTTGTGTAGCGAATTAACCTCCTTGTGGACTCTACAACTAAAACTAGTTTGACCCCTTCATGATGTTAGAAAAATTAATTGGTACTGGAGAGAAGTTTGCCACACAATTGGAGGAGCAAAGTTTGATCACATTCCATACAAAAATCTGCCACGTGGAATAATTTCAGACCATTATCTCTTGATCATTTGCTCCACCTCTTTGTGCACCACACAGTAAAAAAGACTCACAGATGTCCATGTGTGATTTGCTTAACAGCTAAATTAGCAAAACAAAAGTTGCACTTAAAAAAAGGGATGTGGATGTTCAACTGCAAAATTAAATCCTCACCCAAAAGAAATTGACTCCTTGATGTTGATATATATACATATAGAAATTGAATCTTGATGTTGATCTTTTTTTTTTTTTAATTCTCTTGATGTTGATATATATCTATATATATGGGGATAATTTATGGGGCAATGATTATGACAAAATTTATGTCAATGGTATTTGCCTTATATGAGTTAGAAATTTTCAAATGGAGTGATTTTTATGGTGAAGATGATTTCCTCACCATAAATGTCATGCTCACCAAAACTTAGATCATTCCAAAACTTCTAACCCCATAAAAAGTGGTTTACAAAAGAAATGATGATCCACAATTCGTCAATTTATAAATTGGGGTTAGAAGTTTTGGATTGGGTTGATTTTAGTGAGGATGATCTCACCATGGAGATCATCCTCACAAAAAATCAACTCATTATGAAACTTCTAATCCCGTCAAAAGTGGTTTACAAAAAAATATTATTATAGATTTTGTCACAATTATTCTCCCATGAACCGCCCTTTATCTATATATATGGGTCAGGATATGTAGATACATAAAGTTACTCATAAAGTTACAATGCCTTTTGTCTTATATGGGTACAAAAGTTAGGAATGAGCTGATTTTTTGTGAGGATCATATTAATAATGAGGAGATCATCCTCACAAAAAATCAGCCATTTTGAAATTTTTAACCCCATGTTTACAAGTTGAAAATTTTTAGATTATTCATTTTTTGTAAATCACTTTTGATAGGGTTCGAAGTTTCAGAATGGGCAACATTTTTGCAAGGATGATCCCCTCACCATAGAGATCATCCTCACAAAAAATAAACCCATTCCAAATTGTTTTGCTTCATTTAAGAGAAAACACATTGTAGTTTTATGAGTAATTTTTTAATTGTTTACGGATCCTGAACTTATATATCAGCCATGCCCATGTGTTTGACTTTTGCTTCTTTTGCATAAAATTTTATCTATAAAAGGTGACCCAAAAACGCGTCTGAACTTTATTAAAGATATTGACATTTTAAACCTGTGGACCAAAATTTTGTCTCCATCAAAACCAGTCAGATTACAAGACAAAACCTGCCACCCCAGCAAAGACTCTTCTGGTGACACATCATGAAACCTATTAGTAATTAATTGTTGAAATCCAATTAATCAAATCCTATGGACTGCAGACTTTTAATACCTTAGTTTGAAGTTGACCTGAAGTCAATCAAAAGGAAATGATTCTATCTTCTACACTATAATTGGCAATAGTTTGATCAAGAATTCTCACCTCTAATTTAGTAAGAAGAGCTAAATTTGGCACAAAAAGAAAAAAAAAAAACAATGTTCATCTGATTCTTCTCTTGGTTTCAAATTCAGCTTTAGTAACAATCCCATATTTCCTTCAATGGCTTATTTGTTTCCTCATCTTCTCTCTTTCTTACTTCTACTGCTCCCTATCTCCACTTTTTCTCAAACTTCCTGCAATTTAAGAACTTTAACAACTCTTGATGCAAACCCATACTGCTCTTCGCCTTCGGGCGAATTCCATCCCATTCAAGGAGGAGATCACTTCTTGTTAGCAATCTGGTTTGCTAAAATACAAGTAGAAAACATTGTTTGGACAGCGAATGGAGGCAACCCAGTGCAGAAAGGTTCCAAAATTGAATTAACATCCAATGGTGTTCTTGTCCTCAATGCTCCAAATGGTACAGAACTTTGGAAGGCCGAACCCACAGACGGTACCCAAGCCACCTCTGCTGCCATGCTTGACACAGGAAACTTCGTGCTGAGAAACGCACAATCGGTAAACAATTGGCAAAGCTTTGATGCACCAACAGACACAATCTTGCTTAACCAGACACTAGGCCTTGGGAGTAAACTCGTTTCTCGAAGAACCAAGGACGACTACTCAATGGGAAGATTCGAGTTTATTCTACAAGGTGATGGTAATCTTGTTATGTATCCCTTAGCTGGCCTAAGGAAAACAATTACACAGCTTACTGGGAAAGCAATACTGTGAGTAATGGTGCAGCGGTGGTCTTCAACCAATCTGGGCATATTTATCTAAATCTAAAAGATGGGAGCCAATTCAGCTGGGGGTCGTTAGAGACGCCAATTTCAACAAGGGACTTCTATCATAGAGCCACCGTTGATTTTGGAGTTCTCAGGACATACACATACCCAAAAACCACCCCAAACAATGGGACTGAGGCATGGTCTTTGGAATCATTTATACCTTCAAATATCTGCACAGCACCAGTCGGAGATCTCGGTAGCGGATTTTGCGGATATAACAGCTACTGCATGCTAAACCAGGACCAGAGGCCTGAGTGTAAATGCCCAATTGGGTATACCTACATGGATCCAAACAATACATTCAGAGGATGCAAACAAACTTTTGCTCCACAGAGTTGTGATAAAGAAGTATCAAGCATGCAGACGGATTTGAAATGAGGGAGTATATTAAATCTAACTGGCCGTTCGGTGATTATGAATCGTTTCAAAATGTGGATGAAGATTGGTGCAAAAACACTTGCCTGAATGATTGTTTTTGTGCAGCTGCCATCATTGGGGGGACGACCTGCTGTTTGAAGAGGTTCCCACTATCAAATGGGGTGAAAGACAATAATGCTCTCGGAAAGGCTCTCATCAAATGGGGTGATAGACGATACTGTTAACGTGAAGGCTCTCATCAAGGTAGGAAATTCTAATTCTTCTCTTCAACCTCAACCTGGTTTTCCTCCTCCAGACTTGGGTGGAAATAAGAAGAACAGAGAGAATTTGATCCTACCTGGATCGATTCTTTTGGGAAGCTCTGGGTTTCTCAACTTACTACTCTTATTGATAATTTCTTTGGCTATTTATTATGGCTCATACCACAAGAAGAAACTAAAAACAAAGATATATCCCAGCAAACTTGGAGTGAACCTAAGGTCTTTCACTTACAAAGAACTTGAAGAAGCTGCAGATGGGTTCAAGGAAGAATTAGGTAGGGGTGCTATTTCGACAGTTTATAAAGGGGTTCTAGAATCATATACTGGAAGTCTTGTTGCAGTTAAGAAGTTAAACATATTGGCACAAGAAATCGACAAGGAATTAAAAAACGAAGTGGATTCAATTGGCCAGACCAATCACAAGAATCTAGCCAAACTAGTCGGATTCTGTGATGAGGGCAACAACAGGTTACTGGTATATGAGTTCATGAGAAATGGTTCCTTGGCAAGCTTCCTCTTTGGAGGTTCAAGGCCTGAGTAGTATAGAAGGATTCAAATAGCCTTTGGGATTGCTCGAGGGCTCACATATCTTCATGAAGAATGTAGCACCCAGATCATCCATTGTGACGTAAAGCCCCAAAATATACTTTTAGATGACACTTTTGTTGCACGAATTTCGGACTTTGGATTAGCAAAACTTTTGAAGAATGACCAAACTCGAACAAGTACGGGTATCAGAGGGACAAGAGGGTATGTCGCACCTGAGTGGTACAAGAACATGGCGATCACAGCTAAGGTGGATGTCTACAGTTTTGGCATCATGTTACTGGAGATCATTTGTTGTAGAAGAAATGCTTAATTTGAACTGGAGAACAAAGATGCAGTGATACTGTCAGAATGGGCTTATGATTGCTGTGTGGAAAGGAATCTCCACTTGTTAGTGGAAACTGATGAAGAAGCAAAGAATGATGGCAGGAGGTTGCAGAAGCTGATCATGGTGGCTATTTGGTGTATTCAAGAGGATCCCTCGTTAAGGCCTACCATGAGAAAGGTGACACAGATGTTAGAAGGAGCTGTTGAAGTTTCCATGCCCCCTGATCCTTAGTCCTTCATTAGCTCAATTGTATAAAGCCTATTCTCATTCAATAAATGGAATCACGATCCTCCACAAATCTAAGCATGTGTACTAGTCTCATATGTTTTATACAAAGCCTATGACTTTAGATTAAAAAATGTTGATTTAGTTTCTTTGTTGGGTTATTAGTATTGATTTGCACATGAGTACTTCAATAATACAGCAAAGCTAGTGATTTGGATCAGAATCCTAACCTAGAACCCCACTAAATCTATTATTTCCATCTCATCAATACTAAAATTGAATTGGAAGTAGATTTGATTTGTTTATCAACTTTAAACAAACTGAGTCCCAAGCTTAGGAACAGACGTCTAAAACGGCGTTAAGCCGTTTTTATTTAAAAACGGTATTAAACCGTTTTACATTGTAAAGCCGTTCTATTCGTAGATTAAACGCCTCAATCGCCGTTCCATTTGATTGGAACGAACGCTCCCTCTCGATCTCTCTCTCGATCACGAATGCTCCCTCTCGATCTCTCTCTCTTTCACAGCTGCTCCCTCTCGATCGCTCCCTCAGTCAATCTCATCTCTCGATCGAACTCTCTCTCTCGGTCTCATCTCTCTCGATCTCTCTGTCTCGATCTCATCTGTCTCGATCTCTCTGTCTCGATCTCATCTCTATCGATCTCTTTCTTAGTCGATCTCATCTCTCGATCGAACTCTCTCTCTCGATCGACCTCTCAATCTCTTCCCTATTTAATTCGTTGGCTTCATATCTCTCTCTCTCTCACAGTCGGAGAACTCGAAAACCCCCAAAATCTGAAACTTCTCCCTCTCTATCAATCGGAGAAAAACTCCCCCAAAATCTGAAACATCTCTTTCGATCTTTCTTTGACAACATTTGGGATTATTCAAATTGAAAGGTATGTAATTCTATTATTCGATCTAAATTTTAATTTAATTTTTAAAGTCATATATATTTATTTTAATTCAGATTCTTCTTCGATCTGAATTTTATTTTAATTTTTGAAGAATTTCGTTATGTGTGGTTGGTACAATTCTATAGAGGACTTAGTATAGGTCATAATCCATGATCCAACTTTTTGGAGACAACTTAGACGAGTGATCTTTGACTTTGAGGCATCCGACTGAGATTTCCACTATGAATCAGCCATCCTAATGACTGGTCCAAAACACTAGTTATCTTGTCCAAGAATTTGAAAAACTCGACCAAGTCGACCAGTATAGAACAGTTCTATATTTAATTGATTTTTAAGAATTTAAATATTTGTGAGTCATATAAAATGAGATTTTGTGATTTTAGCATCTAATATTAGTTTACATACTGTCAGAGTCATCTTGGTCTCGGTGGTTGCGGAGATGATTCAAAATACTGAGATTAAATGTTTTTCAGTTCATGCAAGAGTTCTGCTTGCTGTTATTGTGTTGTAACAACTTGATTGGGTATTGTAGATGACAAAGATCAAGGCAATTCTTGACCAAGAAACTTGGGTTGCAGTTGATGTCCTTGATGAAGTTCAGGCCATTGTATCCTTTCTAATCCCTTGATTCTAGTCTATCCTTTGATTGTTTTAAATCGTTGTTATCTTTCTTGGTTTTGGATATTGGATAATGAATTTGCATGGCTCATTTATAATTTTAGATACATCATAACTACTAGGATAATATGTTTGTATAAGCTAAATTTTGTCTAAACTTAACCCACTTTGTGTAGTTGTGGTTGGATTGGCACCAAAAGGATCACATGTTGAGGCTTGTCAATATGATTCCAAGATGAGGGAATTGTGAGTTCTTTTGCATTGATTTGTTCTTTCTCCATTTTCTATTGAAGCATTGACTATGTTTGAATACTATATTTAATATTTATTTTTGTTCTTATGGATTTTGCAAGAGAACCTCTTAAGAGGCATTTATGCTATGGGTTTGCAGACTCATGTATTGCTTCTTTCTCAAGGTCTAACTCTTTCACGGTCCTCCATTCTGATTAGTCTCTCTTTCACTAAGGATCAAGTTGAAGCCACTTGAGGTATTTCTTATGTCCATAAATACTTAAAATATTTATATGCATGAGTTCCCCCTTAAGATATCTTACTGAAATCTTAGAATGGTCATAATATGATTCAAGGTTTGCTGTACATGCTAGGCCTTGAGGTATCAACACTTCCGAGTCACTTGGCTTAGGTATGTACAAAATATTTATGTGCATATTTTTTTTTGCCTTTAGGTAACTACTACAAGGTTCTTATACACACAGATTGATCTTCGGACATTTGGAAGTCTACCAAATCTGAAGTTGCACGTAATTTCTTCTATTGTATTGTTTGGTTTCTTTAATAGTAGTCACATTAGATCTATGGATGCATAAAAGGAGTTAGATATTTAATATGTTCTACTTGATAAACCTCGTGTTAGTTTGGATAGATTTTTAATTTGTTGGGGTTGGTTTTAAATGCGGGTTTCCACTTGAAATGGGAATTCTTCTATGAACTTCCTTTTCTTCTCTTCTGAAACTCATATTCTTGTTTGCCGTACTTTGTTTATATAATTATCATTCTTTTTAAAATAAAGTTATTGGATGTGTACTTTATGGTTCATGCTTTATTCCATTTGGTTTTATGTTTGTTCTTGTATATTCATGGGTTTTTAATGTTCCATTTTTTTCATAAAAATGTCTTTTTGGTGTGTTCAATTAGCTTCTTCAGGTATTTCTAAATGTGTTAATTCATTGGATTTCTCCCTTTTGATTGTTGTTTGTTTGCAACTTGTAATTGTATCTTCTCTTTCAAAACTGTTTTCTTGAGAGTTTTTGCTCCATTGACATTGGAACTTTGGGAAACCAATTATCCTATGGTGAAAACAAGGAAAAAGGAAGTGGTGGTTGTGTTTGATTTTCAAGAAGACTGTTAGTTGCAGAAGTAGCCACTTGCTCATGCTTTTGTTTTAAAGAAGTGTTCTTCCATAGAGGTTTGTCATATTCTTGGTGCCTTTGGGACTAAAGTTTTCCTGCAATGTTTTTTGTATTGCTTCTTATTTTAGATACATATGTGTTTCATAAGTTTCTGAATAGAATGGAAACCAACATGTCTAGGTTAGTGGCATATTAGAGTGTGTGGATGATGCAAAAGGTCTTGTTCTATTTCTAGAAACAGTCACCAATGATACAATTGTATTGTTTATTCAGTTATTCTTTTAGGCTATATTTTTTCAGGAAAACAAGATGAATGGGTTGAAATTGGCCATATTCTGATATAAAAAAAAACTCAAGTTTCCTCAATGGCATTTCACCTCATTAGGATACTTCTTTGCCCAAAGTTTGCCCTTCTCTTCCTTTGATAAAACGTATTTTTTTTTTCAGTGTCCTCATGTATTTGATTCATGCTTTGGTCTAGCATTATCCCTTGGAAACTTGATGGTTGTTGTGGTAAGAAATCTTATATCTTGAAATTGTAAACTTTTTGCGACTTGTTGATAATTTGATGTGCTATCTTTATTCTTTTACCTAATAAAAGTCTCACACGTAATGATCATATCGATTAAATCTCATATTGAGTCTTGTGGAAGTGGAAACAATTTGGTATATTGTGTGGAAATATGTCAAACTTTGATACCATGCTTTGATCTAAAACACTTATTCAGAAAAAACTCTATTGTGAGCTTTCCAATTGGAATGAGGTGTTGTTATGCTACCATCTTCCCATTAGTTTAATGAGTTTGGCAGTGCTTTGATACCTCAGCCTCCATTATAATTTCTAAATGTCATGAATGATATGTGAAATTCATGATTAAGGGGTTTACTCTTTTTTTCTTTCTTTCTTTCCAGATGAATCAAGGTGTCAAGGCCAAGACTTTATACTGTTGCCATCATGGGATGATGGAAGTGCTTTTAATGACCCGTTCGATGATGGAAATTTCCATAGTGATGGGGATGACTCCAACACACTTGTCTCTCAGCCTCGTCAGGTTTGTTTTAACTTATTAGTGCTACTTCTGTTCACAGGTTCAGTCACTAGCAGCACCCTTAATTTTGAGGTATCAGCCATTCAGTATCAAGGGTTCTATTTTAGCAATCTGTTTTTTGTCTCTATAATTGATTAGTTTGTTATAGTGACAAGGTGACTATGTACAGAATATTATACTCCATTAAATAAAATAATCTGTTGGTATCAATTACCTAATGTTACCTTCCTCGTTTTTTTTATCCTTATCAAATTGAAGTTCTTTGCAATTCATGTGATTCTTGTTCTCTTTTCTGAACTATCCAGGTAAATAAAATCGAAGTCAAGTATGACAGAACCTCTAAGCAAGTTGATGTTCATGTATTGAAAGAAACACTTTGGAATCATATGCAAGAATCTGCTAACATGCCTGGAATGGTAAGGTGATTTGTTTCTCTACAGTTTGTCTGGATATTGCTTCTATAATTATTCACTCTACCAAACTATTTAAGTGATGGACTCATCTTTTATGTTTTAACTTGAGAGCCAAATAAATAAGCAAACCAAATTTTTTGGAAGATTTACAAGAGGAATTTGAAATATTATTTTTTTATTGGTTAATATGAATTCAACAACAGGAAGCATTTCATCCCCCCCGAAGCAAAACTATAGTACCAAACTATATTCCTACCAATGGTAGGATCATACTTTTACGTACTTTTCACAAAAAGGTTTCTTATTTAGCCTTTTCATGCATATTTTTTAAATATGTAATATTTGAAGTTTTTGTAGCATTCTCAATGGCGTTGTCCTGTACATACATCTTAGACACCTAATCTTCATCAGTTCTATCGGCTTTTGGGCCGATTGTTCTAATATGGCATTTCAGGATAAGTAACAATGTTAGGCGATGATTATTTGTACAAATGGTATTTTGACTTTGGATTCTTGCAATGAGTTCAAGGAAGTTACTGAGACTTCTTTATCTTATGTGTTGATATGCTGATTTACTTGCATTACAAACATTATACTTTACGAACTCACACATTGCATAATTTACCCTTCTATTTCTGTTCTTCACTCACATAAGTGGAAATTATAATCTAACTATGAAGGGTGATTCTAGTTGTCAAGAGAAATTAATTCCTAATGGGTGGTTACTTGTTTTTTGAAGATAATGCTGATTATGTGTTTTCTATTGTTATGGAAGTGTCAATTCTTAATCCTTACACCACATATTCTCACAATATACAATTGGCAGATCATCTAATTGCCTTTTTTATTGTTGGCATATTTTCAGATGTTAGCCGCACTTAAAAACTCCCCCAATTCAATGAGCATGCACTATAAAATTTTAGGTTTTTAGCGGGGTAAAAAACCGTCGCAAATACCAAAAATCCGCCGCTATTCCTAATAGTGATGGCCACGTGTAACGCCACTATAGGTGGCATCGCTAAAAACCATATCAAGGCCTATAGTGACGGTCAAAAACCGCCGCTAATTATTGTATTACCGTCGCTATAAATGTAAATGAGGCTTATAGTGACGGTTAATTAATTGTATTACCGTCGCTATAGATGTAAACCATGTACATTTGAACGCCTATAATAGCGGTAATGACCGTCGCTAATAAGATTTTTTTAATTTTTAATTTCTTTTATTTTAAAATTATTTGTAATTAAATACCTATTTATACAACCTATTAATTAAACACAATTACTTAACAATCTTTGGATACAATGCACTTATAATCAACCCGAACTAATTAACTTTAGAAATTCTCATAAATTACAAAGGAGTACACAGTAAGTAACTTTTGATACATCTCAAGTCTCAACCAAACAAAGCAACCACCTCATTACAACAACTCTATAAAAATAAAAAACCCTCTCCTCTTTGTAGACTCTTAGATTACAACATTAATTTTAACTTACAACATAAAACCTAGTAAAAGCATAAAAGCAAATGTGAATAAGAACACAAGTTCTTTTATCAGGACCTTCAAATGGTTCCCAGGTGCCGTTTAAATCGTTATGCTTTAAATTCCTGCCATCACATTTTCAAACTATCAACTTCCAAACATTTATCTATATATTATGAGGATACATATAGTTCATTTAAGTAGATTTGCAATTTCTTTTTTTTTTCCTTGTATGGTAATTATAACAACCAAGTTCGGATTCGATAGTTATGCAATGGGGTTCAATTCAGTTTAATTTGGACAAATCAAGAAAAAAAATTTGCAAAAATTTTGGGGATTGTTCAAAGCCTCATAAGATCTTTGGCACATGTTCCAACTTGTGCCAAAGATCATGGAAAATCTAGCCCACAACATGTAATAACATATGCATTGCACTTAGATTCATTTGTGAACTATTTCATATTATTTTGAGAGTCGGCAGATACTTACACTGTTTGTAATTGAGGGGAACTGAACAGGTGATGCGGTACTTCTCCTCGAAGTTGAGTGTCTTCCATGGCCCTACATGACAAGATTTGTAACATCAGGAAAATAGATTGAAACCTTCTTTTTTGTAAGAGATCTTGTGAGATGTAGAGGGAGAGAGATACAACGTGGTCAAGGACTTAAATATAACAAGCACTTACATGGAGATAACACGTGATTCGTTGCAGTGGATTCCCACCCAATTATCACCACAAGGATCTGAACCCACCCAATTTGGTGGAGTGTTCTCCTATACATCCTTCAAGGAGTTTAGAGCAGCAACTACACAAGGAGAAGCAAAAGAGTGTACACTATAAGCCTAGTCACATAAAACTGAATTGGATCAATCAAAACCAAGTATGGATCACTGATTAGATCTTAAGATAAATGCCCATGGGATTGTCTTCAGAGTCAGCAAAATGTCTGGCATAACAATTACATATACTTAATCAAATTGGCAAGTTTTTCTCTGTGTCAAATTCGTTCTCAACAGTATACAAAGTATGATCTAATAACACAAAACATACCATATTTGAATTCTCTAATGGATAATTGATGACAAACTATAGACGACAATGATACTACATACCATCCGACATGTCAGTCACCACCATTACAGCCGAGAGTTGGAGCATAAGAGCAAGTAGTGAGGCATGGATTGTTCGGTCCATTGGTCGAATAAACATCCTGAAAATCATTGTATTTGATTGGTTGGTAAACATTCTTCAAAAAATACTTCTATTACAATTGCTTTTGGCATATAACCAATTCTAAAAAACAAAATCATTTCAACCAATAATGATTTCTACAGGCCCATACAAAAGAAATTCTTTTTTCTAAAAAAAAAAATGAAAGCTGTAGCCCCTCATGTTTAAAAGAATACATATTGGATAGGTTCTTGTTTAACAGAATATTAAACCAATTATAGGTATAATAATTCAAATAGAATATTAAACTAATATAAAATACTTCAAAATGGGCTTACATGAGTCCGATAATTCAGTTTTATCTGTAAATACCATTTTGATGGCACCTTGACCATGTCTCTGATTACCCAAATAACATGCAAGTTATTATGACACCATGAACCGTCCCCGATTAAGCTATTAGCTCAATCCCATTCAAAAGTCATAGAAGAGAAATTAAGTCAATTTTGTTGACAAGGAGCACTTCATCTAAGAAGTAATCGATACCAACTTAAGCGTACAAGTCTTTCGAAAACCTAGTGGGGAGTCAGTACTTGTGGCAAAGCATGTATTAACATGGAAAAGCAAGTAGAGATAAGTAAATACACCAAGTTGTGCACTCAGTTGACCAGACAAACCCACATTTCCAAAATCACTAAAACAAGACATGTGAAGATAATCACATTCACCATCATGTATGCTATACCAATCATAAGCATTTAATATTGCAAAAGTGGTACAATAAAAAGTTGGTAAAAATACATGGCATAGATAGAAAGAAGTAATATTCTTTAAGGGATGAAGTACCTGCTGTAAAAGGAGTTACACCACTTAGTAAATGGTATAAGGTAATTCCAGCACTCCATACATCAGATTCAGGTCCATAATTCTTTTTCAACACCTCCGGTGCATCATAATAGGAACTTCTAACTGGATTAGAGAAAGTGTCCCCTAAAAGGAGAAAAAAAGAAGAAAGAAAATTAGCTCTAAATTGTGTTGGAAGTTATGAACCTATAGTGTACTGGGTAACAACATTGTAATCCCAAATCACAATTCTTAGTTGCGTGGTACTACAATTATAAATATTAAATCCATTTGATCCAAGTCCAAGAAGATTTTAGAAGGAAAGAAAGAAAGAAAGAAATGGATTCATTTTGAAACAAGATGAGGCACAAGAATTCCATAAACTTTGAAGCACAACGCAACTTGTTTTCTATTGGTTCAAAGATTTTGCTTTCAGATGGCTTGTAAGGTCATAGGGTCTTGATAACTGAAAATTTTATTAAGAGAAAGAATGTTCACAGCAAAACAACAGAAAACCCAGATCTCAAGCATCACCAATCCTATTTTCTCCAAAACAGAACTCAACTAATGTCGACTTATTAGATTTCCACAAAAAACTCAAAAGTATTCAAAGAATTAACAGATGATGGAAGCCAACATAAACAAATCATTCAAATTAATTATGAATTTAGTACTATTCTGGTTCAAAATTCTACCCACTAAACCTCCCAATTCAAAGATTCAAAAGCATCATCAACCCATAATGAACTAAATCCAATTCCTACAAAAAGATTATGCCAACTTAACCACATCAAAACAAAAAAGATGACACAAAAAATTATCTAACAGAACCTAGAATCAAGAACTAAAAACAGAGAAAATTTGGCAATAATGAACCAAATTGATTTTGGCAATACTGATATTGTACAAATTAAAAAGAAAATAAATTTCTGCAAAACACAAAATTTTCAGAAAGAACTAAAATGTGAATATTTATTTAAAAAATTTATACAACGTCAAGGGATCTATGAAGTTTCAGATCAAATGATTAGATCCTATGGAAACTAAGAAAGTACCAATACCAACTAGGAACCAAAATATGAGGAAAGGATACAAACCCGCGTTGTAGCTAAAGCAAGGGAAGATGATTCCTGTGCTACAATTGGCTTGGAACTAGTAAAACTGAGTTTTGTTGCACCATTGGTGGATGCACCAGCAGAGGTTGAAAAAGGAACACCTGTAAAACAAGTTGGATGATAAAAAATAAAAACTTCAGCAATGAAGCCTCTATATTCCAGTAGGTCTAGGATACCAAGCATTTCAAGAAATATGCAAGTGATTAAGAAGCAAAGGGCAGCACTGAGTAGGGAATCAAACAATCAGACACCAAAGAAAAAAATATTTATATCAAGTAACCAACGTTACAGAAACAAGTTTTCTTTACTCTTACCAATCTCATCTTTTCAAGCATTTCCCCAAAACTTAATACCTTAAGCTCTGCTTCATCAGTCTACAAAATGAAACTTAGTGAGAAAAGTTCCCTACCAGATTTTTAATCATATAGCTGATTTTACACTTATGAAACTTGTGGGAATTTCAGTATCAAAGTTTAATGCCCAAAGTCCACATATGGTGTACCAAGAATTGGAAATCTATGCTTCTATACTGTTTTTATTAAGCGATTGTGTTTACAAATGTTTGTGTTGTTTCTAGGTTTGTTGTAGTAAAAAAAGAGACTCTTAATTGGTTTTAAGAGGATCAGAGTCTAATAGGTTATAGGAGCAATATTAAGGTTCTGTTCTAAACTGGATGCACATGATCTCACAAGTATATGCAGAAATTGAATAACAGAATTGTCGTCATGTACCACCTTCATGTCAATTACTAACCTCACCTTGCTTGCCTAGCAAATTAGTCATTCCATAGTCCAATAGATCTTTTAAAGAATAGACTAATCATATGAGAATAAATATAAGTCCCATTCCACATATCAGTACTCAATATCAACTATCATTTTAGGGACTAGAATGAGAGGTAGTGGCAACTACAATTGCTTTGCCAAGAGCTGCTGCTAGTATTGCATGACTAGAGGCAAAAGTATATATTGCCATAAGAATGGGAATCCCAAAATGAAATTTTCCTGTAGAATACCTTTGTGGCATGGCAAATCCATCAGATATACATACCATGTGCCAGAACAAGTTTTGACACAAACTTTTGTTATCATAGATATTTCAAGAAGGACATCATACACCAAATTCACAAGACACATACTTATTGGAATATGATTGCATTGTGGTTCTATAAACCTTACAAATTTTGCTTGCTTAACATCCAAACACAGATTTCAATGATTTTGATGCCATTTATTTTATATAGAGGTTTGTCACCTCAACATCTAATACTGTGAAACAGGCTATTTCACTAAATTATTTAAAAGACCATGCAATTGCAAAGTGTTAAGAGAATAAGATGCATCGCAATAGACACATGAGGTATTATATCTTTGTCAATTCTCAAATATTTATACAGGGCTATGTCAAAATCAACAAAAAAAAGAGAAAAAAAAAAGAGAAGGATGGTTGCACCCAACCTAACCACCCAATTAAATTTGATACTTTGGGCATTGTAAGAAAAGTTGATGTGCTTAGAAATTCTCTATTTTTGTTTTAGAAAATAAGACATTATGCTGGAGTAACAAGTATTGAAATTAGAGTCATGCTGGAGTAACATTGAAATTGATATTGTTTCGCACAGAACCATAGATGCTTCTCACCTCGTATTTCAATGAAAAGTATTTATGGTTCTGTACACATCCATATCAGCAATGTATGAAACGATGTCAATTTCAATGTTACTTCAACCTTTTCCTTCAAATTAATCCAATCTGTGGCATGCCCCAAGGGTGTCAAAGGGTACTCAAACGTAGTTGGAACCAATTATGTGGTTTTTGGATAGTGGAGTGTTGTTTCACTTATAACTTGTTTCTAAGGTTACTAAATGGTCTAATTAAATATTAATCAAGAAGATACTTAGGTATAAATGTACTATTAACTAAAAGTAGAATCCAAGGTTAATGTAAAATCTGTTTTTACTTTCTTCAAGAATATAGAGAGCAACACTGTGTGAATACTTAGCAACACTGTGTGAATTTTTCACTTTGGCTTAAAATCATCAATCTTACCTGGTTAGCAATGTGGATGTAATTCACAATAAGAAGACAATCACCAAAAACTAAAATATTTCTTCATATCCAGTACCCTACTTATCAAGCATTTGGAGGATCACTTGTGGTTCCAACTTCTAAGGGTCTCATACCTAGAATCAGGTCGATAAGCACCCAAACCGATGTCATATTTAAGATAATTGAAGTATTTGACCTTGGATTGACTTGTTATTAGGAAAATGATGAGTCAGACTGGTTTCTATAAAAAGAACATCACCTAATTACATGAGAAACCCCAAAAATTGCATAATTTTCATTCAAAGAACTTTAAATTGGTTAGCTGAACCCATCTCATAATCAAAATCGAATACAATACATGATAACTTACAGAAAAAATAAAGGAAACATTCATTGTTATAGGAATCATACATGGTTCTGCGATTTGGATTCTCAAAACCTCAAAGATCTACGAAATTTGCGATTTCGATTATCAAAACCTCAGAGAATGTGAAGAGGAGATGAGACGAACTAGAGAGAGAGAGAGAAATACCCTTAAGAGGGAAAGATTTCCTCCATACATCGAAACCCTAGATGTAGAGGAGATGAGACGAAGTTTTACAAAATTTCGATGATACAGGGAGAGAGGTTTTTCGCGAAATTTGTTAGTTTTCGCGCGCAGATAGGTTTTAATTTCTATTTGACCGTGTTCTATAGTGGCGCCTATTTTGGCCGCCGCTAAACATCTGCCGCTAAATGTAAGCATTTTTGTTGTGATGTCAAGCTTGAAAGAATGCATTGATCCAAATTTGATGGACTTATATCCTCATGATTGTGTATACAAGGTAAGCATTATCTTTATGCAAATAACATTGTCCAAATAAATTATTGGAAAGGGGTGTTTGGCCTGCTAAGTATCCCAGCTGCACTGGTCTTTTTGGTTGGAATGGTGTTGAACAAACCCCATGTTCTCAAGGAATTCTCAAGGATGCTGGATAATCAGGTATGAGTAACAATCATTGGTGACTAGGTGAAATTGAATATGTTAAGATTAACATGCTGGATACAGTTGTTTATAGAAGTTGCACTCAATGTTCTGTTTGGTCTGACTTATTTTAACCTTTTCAGATTGCAGTTGCACTCAATGTTCTGTTTGGTCTGACTTATTTTAACCTTTTCAGATTGCAAGGCATCAATCCATTGTTCTAGTTCTGCATTTATCCCATAGAGATGTATGTATGTTCAACCGTTGTTGTAAAACCTACTATAGTAGGTAAATTGTTTGCGTAACCTCCAATTATTTTCATGCTAGCTACAACTTCTCATGTGTTCTTATTTCTTTCTTAATAATCATCATATTAGATCTCTAGGAACTCCATTGTATGATTCCTCTTTGTCAATAAATCCATGTGAAAAATGTTGTTAGTATTTTTTTTTTTTTGTATGTCACAATTCATATTCATAATTGATTTTATCTTGATTGTTCTAGGGCCTGATAGCTTTGATATCTTTCAAGGACACTCGAAAGCTACCATGCTTTTGATATTAAACAATGCAGCTCAGGGGGATTTGTCCTCATTTTTCTTCAGATATGCAGGTTAGATTGTTCTTCTTCAACTTTCTTATTCTTCACCAAATCTTTAAGTAGGATATATTGCACCATGTATCACGAACACTAAAATGAGAACAAAAAATTCCCATGTCAGACATCTTGAGAAAGTTGTAGGGGAAAATGCCTAATAAATTTATCTTTTTTGTTTTATTTTTATTGTTTATGCATTGTTGCTTTAGTTTTTACATACAACTCCCTAGTACACTCATTCTAAATCGGTGACTTTTATGAACTAGTGTTCTATACATTAGTAAATATTTCTAGGTCCTTTATATTAGGCACTTTCATTTGTATTCAACTTATTTATGCTTCTGATTGGACTGTCTTTGGAGCTGAATAGTGGACATGAAGGTTTCTCACCTCATAGTCCTTGGTTCTTTGGTTGATCTGGAGCACTTGCTTCTCGGACACTCCTTTAAAGGTGCGGAAGTTCATCGGGAGAGTATGCAATGTGGTGATACGAAAGGCTGCTCGATTGACAGTTGTGGGCATTGTGGGGATCTTAAAGAAGATAGGGAGGGATGCAAGTGAAGGCATTGCTTCTTTGTAGGCACTTGTACTTGTGTAACGATTGTGAAAGGTTTATCGATGCATTGTAATTTTGAATTTGTAAATTATGACTCATTGTAACTCTTTTTGTGTATAAATTAATTTGATAGAGAACCTCGATGTCCTCTATTTTGAATGTGGCTAATAGGTGCGCAGAAGAAAAAAATTAAAAATTAAATGTTTTTTAAAAGTTCAGATATCAATTTCTGATAATTTTAGATATCGATTTGTAACCGTCGTCTAAAGTCTCAGACTTAGGACATTAGTCTTATAAAATCTGATGTCTAAACTATTTTTTTGGGTTATATAAACTCAGATTTGGCGGTTTTTAGCCGTTCCAAATTCTGTGTTATAGAACGGTTTTTAACCGTTCCAAACCCTGGGATATAGAACGGCTTCCAACCGTTTAAATTCATTAACGACGCCTCGATTAAAGACGGTCGATAAACCGTTTCATACTGGCTTAGGAACGGTCATACACCATTCCTAATTACCATATTTGTTGTAATGTCAATGTTCCTTCATATATTCTCTTACTATCTCTATCCATGTCATTTTGGTTCTCTTGCCGTTTTAGAATCCTCAAGTTGCAGCCAAACACTCTTCAACGATGTTGTTATTGGTTTGCTATGCAAATTCTCCAACCACTATGCTTAATTTTATCTCCAATTGGAGATATTTCCAAATCCTCTAAGTATACTCGTTTCTGATTTTGTTTTTCCTAGTTTTATAGGTCAACGTCCTCTGCTACGCTTCTTATACGAACATGTTGGTTGTCAATACAAACATGTTGTTTGTTGATAACCAAATATTCAGTTACATATATAATGGCTGATCTTGATCACATAATACTCTAGAAGCACTCTTCCACTTTTCCACCCAACATTAATTCTATAGGTCACATTCCCACCAATTATTCCATCTTTTTGTATAATAATTAACAAGTGTTTCATCATTGACTATATTCTAACTTGGTCCAATTTATATTAAAATTTTGAAGTCACTTAGCAAGGTCTTAGGATGAATTAAACATTCCATCCATTAAACAAGAAATGTTCTCTCATACGGATAGTAGAAATCGGTCTTCTAACTGGTGAGTAATAATCATCATCGTGAGGGGCTCTGATGATGGTTGTTCGAAGGTTCAATCACTACAGAAAAATAGGACTATAGTGATGGCTGTGACTGTCGTTCTAGGGAAAAACACTGTTGCAAAATCATATAGCAACGGCCATGCTGGCCGTTGGTGGTCATTGCTAAAAGCCCCATTGCTGTATGTATTATCGACGACCAACTATTCCCAAAACCGTCGTTAAGCACATGACTTATAGTGACAGCTGTTATTGGTTGTCGCTATAAGAACTTCTGAAAAAAAAATTGATTTTACACATACCCTCGCCCCCTCATGTGTTGCTGAATATTGGTGATACCCCAATGTTCTGAAATTGATGACCTTGACCCCAACTACCAACATGAAAATACCCAAATGCCCCTCGTATTCAACTTTCAACATGGCTTCAACAATAGAGTCATTGCTAACAAAATTAGTTGAGTTGATTTGTGAAAAACAGTAGTATGGTTGACTTGTGTAATCAACAGTATAGTGCAGTTAGATTGGTTTGGGTAAACCAGAGGTGTAGTATGGCACATTTGCGTAAATACGTTGAGTTACATTAGTTCACAATGATCATACATGTCCCTTTTGCTCTTTATTTTTGTATTTGTATTATAGCATATTGTAACTCCCTCTGTGCATGCTTCCAAACATTTGGGGGCATTCTTGCACTCTGCATCTTTCTTTCCAGGGCAACAACATCATCCTCATCATCATTGTGGAGGGATAAAATCGTCTCCTATCAGGATCGTCCATTCACACCATCAATGCGTATCTCGAGGTGGACACATGGCATCATTTAAAGAGAGGTCTATCTTATTAGGGAAGATTTCAAATTTAAAAGGATTATTCTCCTTGTTATGTAATTGTTAATTTGAATAAGGGGCAAGGTGATCAATTGTAATTAATTAGTTAAAACTCTAATTAGGGTTTCTCTATTTAAAAACCTAGAAGCTATTGTAAAGGAGGAAGGAGGAAAGATGGAGAGGGGGAGATGAGGCTATGTAAATCTGAGATCTATAGTGAAACGACTCTCCGAGCCCGTGGACGTAAGCACGTTTGCCGAACCACGTAAATATCTTTTTTGTGTTCTTTCTCTCTTTCATTATTTTTTCATGATTTCTATGATTTATTGGTGAATGATCATGTTAAAAATTAGATCTCGAGGTCAATCACAAAAATGACCTCCACAATTGACGCCGTTCGTGGGAACGAATAATGAACCACGAAAAACCACATAGTTCGGTCAAGAGTCTCAATCAGAAGTAGGAGGTTATCGTGAATATTGGCATTTTTGTGTTTAGGATTTTTTTATTTATGATCGGATCTAGGATTTTCATAGATTGAATATTTGAGTTTGCCGATGGATGCATCGTTGGAACCCAAAGTAGGTCAAGGAAAATCGCACAAAAATGGCAAGTCTACTATTGCAAGAGGATGTTATTTGATTTTAACAATAATAAAAATAAATAAAAAATAAAAAATAAAAACAAAAGAACCGTGTTCAAGGGGAAGTTCGTATGGGCGTTAGTGATAGGAGAGAGATAGAAGGGACTTCAATGCCGGAGGATCAGTGGCGGCGCCATATTCATGGAGGATACCATATTAGGGTTCTTCTGCCCAAAATTTAAAACCCTAAACTCATTCTTACAAGCTGATTCATCTGATTCGATGGACGTTTGATCGAGGGATTCGAGAGCTCCCCTAGAACTTTTATGGGTTTTCAATGGTGTTTCTCTCTCAAGCTTCCCTCGTATATGGTTCTACTATTTCCTCAATTTGCAGAAGGAGTTCGAATCGAAGTGAACCTCTTGAAGGGATCCTTTTGAAAGTGGTTGTCGGACAATCAGATAAAGAAGAAAAATCGGAGAGATGGTGGAGGATGGATTGGTTGTTGTGTTGATGGAGTCGTGGGCTGGTAGGGGTTGTGGCATGGTACAACAATATGCCTTTAATGGTGGTTTCAAGAACTACTTATTGCGTCTAGGAGGAAAACAGAGAGGAGAGGTGCAAGGCAACCATTAATGGTAGCTCTGGTTGTAGGAAAGGTGAAGATCGATCGGATTTATGAGTTGGGAGCGCTACCGACTTATCTTTTCATTTTCGTTGGACACATGGGTTCGATTGAACAATGGAGGAACACAACAAGGCTTCGAGTTCTCTTGAATATGAAGGAATCCTAGGAACCATATACAAAAAGGTATTAATGGCGTTAATGAAATCAACCCATGTCAGGTACTTTTTTAACCTTACATTTTTCTTTCCCAGTAGATAGTAATAAGGGAAAACGAGTTAAATGTATCCTACGTGCATCAATTTTGATGATAAAAGTGGGACTTGATTTTTGTATCTATGGACATCAAGTATGATGTTAAAAAGAACTTCAAATCGATAGATAAAAAGTAGAGGGGTAAAAGACTAAACTTTGATGCATGACTTATACATCAATCTTGATGTATAAATGATATTTAAAAATGATGAAAGATATTTTCAAAGGCTGAAATTTAGTGCATGGCATACACATCAATTTTGATGTATAAGACCCTTTTTCTTGTTAAACTCAAGTAATTAATAACATTGAAAGGATAATATTACTCAATGCTTGACCTACACATCAATTGTGATGTACATTAAAATCAACATTGTTGTATAAAGGTATAAAGGACTTGAGTACAAGTTTATGCATTGGGATTTCCAATTCTCATTGAATTGCGTCGAACAATTGTGTTGCCTAGGGGCTCAGGTCGTGCCCATAATTGAAGGTCCCACGTGACCTAATTTGTTATACGAGTTAACTCATCATGAAATTAGTGTGGGGGCTAATGCTTGGGGACTTAGTTTAAGTCCAATTCATTAGGAAATTTGGTTAAATACTGTACTTTGAGGCTTATTTATGTCGAGCCAAATTCTTATTAGAAAGGTGGGATTGACAAATAAATTTGGAGGATAATTCTATGCCTAATTCGGTCGAGTCTACAGATTTCGTTGAATTAAGTAACTTAATTTATAATTCAATTTATTGTTGTATGATTGGGGGATTAGTTCGAGCTCGTAATAAGGGTCCTATGTGACCCAATTTGTTACTTGAGGAGACTCGATTTAAAAGTAATATGGGGGCTAACCTCGTACCCAATTTGATTGAATTTAAAGACTCCATTGAGGTGGGAGATTCAGCCCATAATTCTAATCCACCAAGATAAAATGATTATATTCTATGAATGTTGTGATCTCTGTAGGTTCAAGTTTTTCAGGTCGATTCAACAAATTTTTATAAGGCAAGAAGGTCAGTTCCCTCTGTGGACCCGTGTGTCACTCTATGATGTGAGATACACAAAACTCTAATAAGGTTGGTTCCTTCTACGGACCTGTGTGTTACTCTATGAGATGAGTGGCACGAACTCTAATAAGGCCGGTTCCCTCTATGGACCCGTGTGTCACTCTATGAGGTGAGTGGCACGAAACTCTAATAAGGTCAGTTCCCTCTGTGGACCCGTGTGTCACTCTATAAGGTGAGTGGCATGAAACTCTAATAAGGTTGGTTCCCTCTGCGGACCCGTGTATCACTCTATGATGTGAGATACACAAAACTCTAATAAGGTTGGTTCCTTCTACGGACTTGTGTGTTACTCTATGAGATGAGTGGCACGAACTCTAATAAGGCCGGTTTCCTCTATGGACCCGTGTGTCACTCTATGAGGTGAGTGGCACGAAACTCTAATAAGGTCAGTTCCCTCTGTGGACCCGTGTGTCACTCTATGAGGTGAGTGACACGAAACTCTAATAAGGTCGATTCCTCCCGAACTCGAGCGTCACTCTATGAGGTGAGTGATGCGAAATCCAATACGGTCGATTCTTCTATTATCAAAGTCTTTGATCGTTTTGGGATCCAAGCCCGATCTGGGACTTTGATTCCTCCTGGACTCGAGCGTTACTCTATGAGGTGAGTGATGCGAAATCCAATACGGTCGGATCTTCTATTATCAAAGTCTTGGATCGTTTTGGGATCCAAACCCGATCTGGGATTTCGGTTGGTTCTGTGGTTATTTATCAAAGTCTTGGATCATTTTAGGATCCAAGCCCGATCTAGGATTTCGGTCGGTTCTTTTCTTATTTATCAAAGTCTTGGATCATTCTGGAATCCAAACCAGATCTGGGATTTTGATAGGTTCTTCTATCACTTGCCAAAGTTTTGACTCATTATGAAAATCAAGACCAGCTTGCGGTCAATTATATTATTGAAGCATTTACTAATTATGGGAACTCAATCGAGTTGGATATCAAGTTTGCAAAAAATAGGCTTAGGGGATCAAGAATCATATTAATTCAAAAATCAGGGATGGAGTTCACTCAGGTTAGAAGTATTTCTCGAAGGCGGATCTCAATACATCGATTTCCACCCTCGAGAGGGGGATATGTGGAAGGATAAAATCGTCTCCTATCTAAATCGTCCATTCACATCATCAATGCACATCTCGAGGTGGACACGTGACATCATTTAAAGAGAATCCTATCTTATTAGGGAAGATTTCAAATTTAAAAGGATTATTCTCCTTGTTATATAATTGTTAATTTGGATAAGAAGCAAGGTGGTCAATTATAATTAATTAGGGTTAAGACTCTACTTAGGATTTATCTATTTAAAAACCTGGAGGCTATTGTAAATGAGGAAAGACGAAAGATGGAGAGGGGGAGATGAGGTTATGTAAATTTGAGATCTATAATGAAACGGCTCCCCGAGCCCGTTGACGTAGGCACGTTTGCCGAACCACGTAAAAATCTTTTTTTGTGTTCTTTCTCTCTTTCATTATTTTTTCATGATTTCTATGATTTATTAGTGAATGATCATGTTAAAAATTAGATCTCGAGGTCAATCACAAAAATGACCTCCACAATCATCATTATCACCAAACTCTTCTTTTATAGCCCTCATCTGAAAAATATTATTTAAAGAAAAATTTGGCAAAGTTAAAGAACAATTTCAGAGAATATAAAACTATAATTTTTTTAGTAGTCAAGCTAGACTAAAAGAAATTTTCAAAGTATCCTGAGAAACAACACAAGCACGCTGAGAAAAACATAATGAATGAAGCAAATTTTTTAAACTAAAATTATGAAATATGATAAAATAATCACAAAACATGAAATATTTTTTTTTATAAGCAAAATTTTTATTGAAAAAGAGGAGGCGAAGGCAGTCACCCAACAGTACAAAAGAGGGGACAAGAGAAATAGACTAAACATCAAAAAGACCAAAACTATAATACTCTCATGCATCACATAGAGAATCCCGATTAACATGAAGTCCTCAGAAAAAAAAAAAAATCCTTTAAACTCCTTAAAAATATTGCTCCAAGAGAAGAATAATCCCAAAATTGATGCAATGACCTCATGATGAGGATGCACCTCTCCATCAAAGATCCTAAAATTTCGCTCCAGCCAAAATGCCCCAACAGATAGCAAAGAGAGTTATAGACTATAGGATTCTTTTTATATAAAAATAACTTTCAGGTGCCAACATTGAAAAAGATCCAGGGCTGAGGACGGAAAGCACCAATGAAATTTGAAGAGCGATAGAAAATGGCTAAAGCTTCTCTTATAAAGGGACAGTGAATAAGATTGCCCAAAGCATGGTATATTTGAGATAGAGAATGCATGAGTACTCAAAAAATACAGGTATAGAACTTCAAACTAATAATCTCCATTTGAAATATTAAGCAACCCAGTAAAATCCTTAAGAACCAAACGATCTATAAGCAAACTTTATGTATTGTCCAACTTCTAGGGCATGCTGCATAAGGCTCCAGCCCCACATGAAGTAACAATGATGCTAAACAAAAACAAACTTTTCTAATGAAGCAGTTGCCAACAATCACTATATGAAAAAAGCCCATATTTGACGGACCCTCCTGTCAAATATTCTCTTGTAGAATTTTTTTTTTGGACAGCCTTAGACTATCAAATTATTGGAGAATGGGTTCAAAAAAAAATCCATAGAGTATGACCATTGAATTTGGAGGTTTAACAAACAATAGCACGGTTCTCTAATTCACCAATCACATGAATAAAAAAAATCAGAAAAATAAAAAACAAAACAAAAATCATAAAACAAGTTCCAAATTAAATTAAACAACTCAAAATTCATTTTATATATTGAAATTTCATTACTAAACAAGCTCTAATTGAAGCAATTGGGCACTTACATATGACATTGAGTCAAATATTGCTTAGAAATAAAACACAATTAAAACACAATATTGCCTTTGATCTCTTCTAGCTCTCTCTGCTCTATCGTATCCTCTTACCATGTCTAATCATTTCCTGAACTTCAGCTTCAAACTCAGGTAAAGAAAAAGACCTTCGCCATGCCAAATTTCATGGACCCGAATAAGAAGGTTATTAAAGATAAAATCACAAATACAGTAATTCACGGGTCTCGACAACGCATTTCCTTGAAAGATAGTGGAGCAATTGTTTCTCCAAAACATCAACATGGGTTGCCTATACAACCAAAGGCAACTCTTAACATAGAAATAGAAGATTGCTTGAACCAATGTTTATATGTAGAATTTTACCTAAGAAGAAAGATCATCAGTTCTATAATATGAACAAACTGCATATAAAGGAAAGAAAACTAGCGTCCTGTTGATATGGAACATCTCACTGTCACTTGTTCACTGCAAACCATTACACATGCTTACAACTATCAAAGCTCTGTTCATACAATAAGAGGGATATTTTCCCCTGTACTTCCTTTTCTTGTATGATGTTCACAGTGCTAAAAATTCAAGGATTTTTCACAAGAGGTTGGAGACGTGGTGGGGGCGCCACGGGGGGAGAGAGAGTAATATGGTCATTTTCGATTAGTTACTCGTAGAAAACTATGGGTCAAGAGGGGAAAATCAGTTTGAAAGTGCAGGGGCATCTCAAATATTCACCAATATCCAAAAGGGTATGTCTAAATTGCCCAAAAAAATATACGGAACTATAACAACTTTTCTTAGGTGAAGTTGAAGATAACTTACAAGAACAACTTGGGCACCAAGAGCTAAGGCTTTGAAAACATCTGTTTCACGTTGGACTCCTCCATCAAGGAGGACAGGAACTCTTCCTCCAACAGCTTGAACCACCTGCACTTAAGCATCCACAAAAAAGCTTATCAAGGCTTGTTTTCAATCATTCGGAAGTTTTCTTGACAATGATCCTAATAATCAAAATGTTTCTAAAAGAGAAATTCCCTGATTGATATTCCATAGCTTACCAGCACCATCATCACTTCCACTAGCCAATTTTGTTGGATCTGCTAATGAAAAATCAAACAGATTTTACTGAATGCAATGGAATGCCATGCAGATTTATAAGTAAATGTGCCTTTTGCATTAAGCTTCCAAATAGTGTTTAATCCTACTTCTCATTCAGCCTCAATAAAGGGTGAGCCTCCACATCTCATTCAGTCTTTTAAGTTATCCGGATAGAACAAATTTTGAAACCCAAGCATTAACATTGTTGCCCATACAAAAGATTGGTCGTCTACCAAATTGCTCAATCAAAGACCCTCTTTCCAGCCAACGATATTTTAAAAAATCTCTTGTTGTACCATCTCCAATTATGAATTTTATGTGCCTCCCAGCCAGATTTCTCGCCCTTATTATACCTCTCCAAGCCCAAGAAGCATCTCTAGGAGGAATACATCTCCATAGATCTCCATTTTTTTTTATGTATCTAGCTCTCACCCATGTTGACCACAAGGTCTCATTTTTAACAACTTTCCATAAGAATTTCATAAGGCCAATAGTATTCCAGAATAATTTCATAATTCCATGTCACCTACTAATTTTCAATAATCCCATAAGGGGATTAGAGAAAATAAATTGTCCATCATATTCTGTCCATAACAGATTAGTGACTTAAACTTCAGATTAGTGAAAAAAATTATTTAATAGATCCTACAAGAGGGGTGTCTTTATAAATGCACCATGAATTTTGGGGTAGTATCATAACACCCCAGTCAGTAAAATCTTAGGACAATGACGGTAAAAACTATTTCTTTTACAAATATGTACCAAAAAAGGTCCCTTCTAAAACATTCCGACTGTCAATCAAGGAATTTCTTAAAAACTGAGAAAAACGAAATCGATTGGTATTGAAAGAGGTAGGATTCAAACCTTCCAACAGATTTACAAACTGTCACTTTTGATCACTCGGCCTCCTCTCCCCCTTCCTCCACCACCCGTCTTAGTGGGTGAAAGGTACTCTTCCTCTGAACTAATATCGTAAAAACAGTGACCTTACGAAAATTTGTGGTCCAAAAAATTCAACATGTAAACTTGTACTCCATAGCCTAAAACTGAAAAGGAATATATACTAGTGTGGTGCAAGTTTATTGGGAATAAGTCTACAAAGTTATGGTTCATTCACATTAATATATAATTGAAGAAAGGACCTCACGAATACAATACATAAGAATAGTGTACATAATGAAAATAGCTAGGAATATCTCCAAATAGGCAATTAAGCAAAAATGTCAATTGTTCCAATCATGTTTTTCATTGTTAAAATTCTAAATCCTTGAGATATTTCATTTGAATAAATTTAAGATGAAGCACTTACTTGATGTGGGTTGTGGAGACTAGATAGTGTTGGAAAGCAAGTGAAAAATAAGTTAGAAAATTCAGAATATCAATCTGAATACTTAGTTGCCTAATTATAAATGAGAAAACTTGATGTGTTGGTCATAAATACTTAGTCAATTGTTATGACCAACCAAATGTAGCCAAGTGGTTCACAGTTTTGGGCCAATTCTTACCCATATCTCGACTTGATACTTGATAGTGACCCCAGCCATGTCTCCATCATCGTCAGTCGTAGACCTGAAGAGCCATTCAAATAGTTAGAACGAGAGCAAAACAAAACGTAGCTGAGAGGGAAATTGATGGAAGATGGATGACAACTTGTCGAGTTAATGCAAGGAGATGACCTTTAAATATGCGTTATTGATTGCTGTTCTATTTCGTGGTGGACCTGAAAACCCATTCCAATAGCTAGAATGCCTGAGGTGAAAACAAGAGGAATTCATCAAAATAACCTTGTCGGCTGTGATTATACACCTTATTTGTTCAAAACTGACCACAATTGCCATCTCTCGGCCTAATATTGTAGAAGGATAATTGAACATAGGATCCAAAAGCCGAAAATCTCTGGGATTTAGGGAACAATGTCAGTGGCCTCTAAAACCTTTGAATTCCCATCCTGTTCGATCCGTATCCAAGAACGACCTCCATGGCCTCTTTTTTTTTAGGCTCGAATAACCAAATCCCTGATTGAGATGATTTTCAGGCCCTTTTATATCAATTCTTGCAGTTTGAGAAGAGGAGGGCTCGGTAAGGTCAGGGGAAAGAAATGGAACTCGCAATTCTTCCTTTAGATCTTATCTTTCTTGACATTAGAACAACCTACCCCAAGCCAGAATTCTGATTCGTGTCAACTTGTTGGAGTAAGCTGAGAAGCAAATTATTCAATTTAACAACTCTAGCGATCATTACTCGCCTGGCAAGTTCAAAAAACAACAGACCCAAAAAAAAATTGGTAAGTATATGATCTTCTAGAACATCCGTGAGTTGAAAAATAGTAAAATTCAAGGTTGAAAATTCTAATCCTAAACCACACTCTCATGCCAACTACTCATCCATAATGCATAAAGTAATTAATTTCACTCAATTGATAACTTGATGACAACTAAAAATACTTTACCTTCAGCTAAACAAATTATGTTCCAACAAAGGCGTGTTGAAAATTTGGGATCAGCTGAACGAATGTTAATTCACAAAGGAAAAGATGAAATGTGGTGATATTCCATCTGCCATTTACTGGAATTCTCCTCCAACCTTCGACAAGGAAGCATGGAGTGACATATCTTCAAGCATACACTGGGAATAGAGGAGAAAGAATAAGAAAAAAAAATTGTCATGGAGTTTTCCATATTTCTGCAGCTCAAATGTCCCAAATACATAAAAATCAAACTAAATTTGAAAGTAGTTGACCCAACTAACCTGCAGTCTGGTGGAACACCCTCTTAGCCAAGTTTGGAAGAAAAGCAAGCGAGAAGGAAAAGCACGAACAAATAATCCATTTTAATATACTAGACAAGCACTCATGCATGCCAAGTTATCAGTGAAATCCTCCATAAAATGTGTAGTCTCTAAGACTCCTGAAATTCATTTTACAAGGGGATCTGTTCAGATTTCAAAATGGAACTATTCTCTTGAACTTAAAATATATATCTAACTCAAAATCTTTAAAACACATCATGATATTTTCAATGTTCTTTCAATACTCTAGACCAGTTGCAGGGAAAGAATCATTTCGATACTAATTTGCTGAAATAGGTAATGCAATGTCCGTGGCCAAACCAAAAAATATCAGTGGCAATAGCAACATCCAGACATAAAACTGTGCAGAAAAATTGAATTTATAAGAAACATAAACTGCAAAGCAACCATTTTTCTCAGGACAATGCTTATTTGACATTTTAAAATACAAGAATGACATATAACTGAATATATATATATATATATATATATATATATATATATATATATATATATATATATATATATATATATATATATATATATCTGAAGTCTGAAATTTTGAAAGAAACTATTATGAAAAATAAATAACCATGGAAAATATATTTCGTATAGAAATGATTAAATAATCATGGGAGGAAAAAGGAAGAAAAACAAACTTTTCTCATTTTCACCAACAACCAAAGCATTCAAGACAAGTTTAAATGACTCGTAAGATTCAATGACAACACATTTCATATATCCGTTATCCACTCTTTACTTGGAATCATCGGCGTCGAAGACATCTACAAGTTGAATGAATCGAACGACATAGTTTAATGAAACTTTCAACAAATTGAAAACAAAATGTATCTTGCCATAATCTCTTATAGTGACAAACTATCTAATTTTGTAATAGGATAAGATTTGAATAATAATGTTAGTGATAGGAATCTAACCACAACCAATCCAAAAATGGCAAATAACATGCAAAGTAAGAATAGTATATAGAAATTATGAATAAAGAGTGAACGATGTAAGTACACGTGGTCTGGATTCTCTATACAAGCCTTTTCTGGGTTGCCAGAGTTCTTGAAGTTATCTAAAGCTTCAGCTGTTATGCTCTGTTTGGAGACTTGGTATTTTCAGATTCTAGTTTTGATTGCTGGGTTGCTCAAGAATCCTGAGCTGGCGTTGGATTCTCTCTCTATTTGGTAAGAAAACTTGGAAACTTTTTGATGTGTAGATTCCAATAAAAAAATGCCACGTGTTCTGATGTTGGACCTAAACACAAAAAAATCATCCTGATTGATGATTTATAGCCATTTGATCTTGGTATCTTAAAAAAAAGCTTGAAAGAATTTAATTAAGATGATCTTTTTATGTTTCTAAACATCAATCATACCTTGCTGCCCAAGATTCTTGCAGCTGAAAATTGACCTTGCTGCACCATATTGCTGCAGAAAGTGACTTTTGTTAACCATCCCAGCCGATCCCCCAATTTCAGTCCTAAAACCCTGCTGTCCCAAAATCACATACTAGCAGTCCTCACATACCCAAATACCCATCCTTTTTAACACTAAAATCTAATTGTAAGGCATGCTAACCCAAAAATCTAATTTTAAGGCATCCATACTTCCCAAAACCCCTACACATACAGTCCTTTGCACCAACCAAACCCAGTATACCCCTTCCACATAAATTCCATCAAACGATTAACACCTCTAATAAACCAATTGACCATTCCTTTGAACATAACTACTATTAATACTGCTGGGTTCTTTATTGAATGTTTACTACATGTTCACAATTGTAAAACTTTATATTTACTCAATCACACATAGCCAATTGAGATTATGAATTCACTTCCTTACGATCAATCCACGCAAGAGTACATATTTCAAGCTCCATTAATCAACATAGTTGTGTTGTTAATTGATGAAAGATGTAATGAAGATCACCGCATGCACATGCTTGCAAAGAATGTGAGCATTTCCCAGAAATAAAAAAATTAAAATAATTTGCACAAGAGTAGGGCTGGCAACGGATCAGTTCACCATATAATCTAGATCTGATCCGAAAATTTCACCCTACAATCCAAATCCGATTTGAAAATTTCAGCCTACAATCCAGATTTGATCCGGTTAAAATTTCATCAATCCTAATCCGATTCAATCCAATCGTTTTTTTTTTTTAAAGTAATCATGTTTGGTGAAAATAACACCTACAGTTAAGTTTTGAGAGGGAAAAAAAGAAAGAGATTGGGGAAGAAACCCTCGTTGAGGACGATGAATTTTAGGAAAAAAAATAATTTAAGAGATCGTCTATGGAGATGCAGATCTGCACTCTGCAATTGAAAAAAGAGGAGAGAGAGAGAAGTACCTGCGTCGATCTATCGGCCGAGATAGAGACTGTGAGAGGTCGATCGATCGATCGATGACAGTGAGAGAGGGCAAGGTCGACCAAGACAGAGACTGTGAGAGGTTGATCGATCGATAGATGACAGTGAGAGAGGGCAGAGAGAATAAGAAAGAGACGAAGATAAAGAGATGATGCAGTCGATTGATGAGAAAGACGAAGAGATCGATGACAGTGAGAGAGGCAGAGATAATGAGAAAGAGGCGATGCAGTCGTTCGATGAGAAAGACGAAGAGATCGATGAAAACGTCAGAGAAACAGAAGACGAAAATGTGATCCACGGGCCGCGGATTTTGGATTTTAAAATTCCACGGGCCAAGCCCAACAAAAAAATTTTATATAAATTCGGGATTTTGACGTAGTGAATGTAACATGTTTGTTCAGAGCTATTTTCATTGGCCACCTATTTTCAAGAAAATGGAAATCACTTAAAAAGCTTAAGTGAGTGAGCAAACCTGCTGTCTCAGAAGAAGTTCCTTCTATGATTATGACAATTGTCCTTCAACCTTTTGTGTTATCTTCTTAGCTACACAAATTGACTGTTACAAGGAAACTATTATATGCATGCAAAGTATCTCTATCTGTAAAAGTCACAGGTGCACTAATTCACGATTGTAATTTAACCCAATATTTACCTGTAAATGTCTGTCAACTAACTCAGTGGCTTTTGAAAGCCTTATTTTCAAATCTACTGATTCCAACATAGATAGCTTCTCCTCGAAGCTTATTTCAAAGCTAGCAACAAAAATATCCACTAGTCTGTGTACAAGAACAATCTTGAGATGAACTTTTGGTGCAAGCAATTTGAGGACTGGGACTATTTTGTTTTGAGAATTTTGTTCTTTAAGTGACATCTTGTTTGTAATGAGCATAACTAAGCCATATTTGGCCTTTTTTGTGTTTTTGCTTTTGTGTGTTTCATGCCCTCATTTGTTTTGGTTTATCTTGCTGGTAGATTTTCTCAACCTCCTTTCTTTTAATAATATATCTTGTATCCATCTAAAAAAAAATATTAATGTTCAAATCAAAAAAAAATTCCTGAATGTTTTCATTATTTCCTCCAGGCTGTTGCCCTGTCAGAGGTTGTTGCCCCCATGGAAAACTCAACAAGAATTTTTTCAAAAGGAAAAAAACAAAGGTAGATAGAAACTTTTTATAAGCATGGATTGACTATTCCTTAAGTTATGTAATTTCTTTCATATAATATAACACAGTACAAATTCATTATTTACCCTAAAAATATATGGGTGATTTAGAGATACCCCCTCCACATTTTGGTGAAAACATAAGGGAGTATCTCAAATATTCACCAAAATGTGGAGGGTATATTTAAATCCCCCAAAATATATCAATCACAAAAAAATAAAAATAAAAATACACAAAACTGGGTAATAAAGGTCAAGTTATTGGAGTCAAGGAAACAACGGAGAAAACAAAGCCCTGGAGTGGTAATAAAATCCTAATAGCAGGAATGGCATCTCCAATGAGTAAGCTGGACACATTGAGAAAGCCTAGAAAAGACCGTTGATGTAGGATGATAGATGATAATCCCCCTTAGTAAGTCAAAAGGTAAAATGATAAAGAACACTTTGCATGGAAATTATGGGCATTTCAAATGTTTTACCTGCTCAAGAACAGAGATTAGCTCCAAGGCAGTAGCTTTGAATTGGCGAGACAATGCTACAAGATTTGGGTCTTGTTCTGCTTGGTCCATCTCTAAATAAGATTACAACATAGTTTTAGAACTCATTAAGAGTTTAAAAACTCATCCTATTCGACACTACAAGATATATTCGATGAGACTATGAAGAATGTCTTGCAGTTAGCCACTCTATTCTATAGTGAGCTATATCATCATTAAGAGTTTAAATGACTCAACCTAACCATCATACTGATCTCTCCAAGGTCTTTCATAACAAAATTTTGAGACAATAAATTTTTAGTCTCTTTAACTACTAAATTTGAACAAAAATCAAAAGGTCATATACATAAAAACAAACCAAAACACATAAAATTATTTTAATATTTAAAATAGACACATTTATCATTTTCATTAATTTTAAATATTTGATAGAACTACCTGGTCATATTTCTCATGCTATTGTTTGGGAACTTGTTTTAACCCCATACAACGACTTTACGAGTTTACACACTTTCTGTTCTTGACCGAAAATTTTAAACCCTTCAAGTTGGTCCATGTAGATATCTTCTTCAAGATACCCATTTAGAAAAGTTGTTTTAACATCCATTTGGTGTATAACCAAATTATAGATGGCAACTATATTGATCAAGACTCTAATGGATGTAATCCTGGAAACTAGAGAATACGTATCAAATAAATCAATATTTTCTCTCGACTTGATTCCTTTAGCTACCAACCTAGCTTTAAATTTATCTACAGACCTATTAAGCTTTAATTTCCTTCTAAGAATCCATTTACATCCTATGGGGGGATTTGCACCCTGATGGTAAATCAACTAATACTATTGGTCATTATAGATTCTATCTCATCATTGATGGTTTCTCTCAAGAAATGAACATCTGAAGAGGACACGACTTCTTTTATAGTTGAATGATCCCCTTCTACAGTAAAAACATAAAAATCTAGACTAAAGTCTTTAGCTACTCTTTCTCTTTTGCGCCTCCTAGGTTCCATCTTATAATCTCTAGAATCTTCAATCCTAAGTTCTTCTATCCTATGATGAGATGGCCCTTCTAATCTAAGAGATTGAGAACCCACCCCCATTATTTTTGTATTTAAAAGGAAACCTATCTTCAAAGTAGTTAGGATCTAAGGATTCACTTATAATATTGTTGGATAAATCAAGAAATCTACATGCCTTTCTATTAAACGCATACCCTATAAATACACACTTAGAAGTTCTATTTACAAGTTTAGGCCTCTTTCGATTAGTCAACCTTACATAGGCTAAACACCCCCAAACTCCATAATAACCTATATTCAGTTTTCTACCTTTCCAAAATTTGTAATTAGTTATTTTAGTCTTAAAATGTGGAACTCTGTTAAGAACGTAACAAATTATTAAAAGTGCTTCCCCCCATAAGTTATTAGGTGCTCCTGAACTAATTAGCAAGGCATTTACTAACTTAGTATAAGTTCGATTTTAAACTCAGCCATTCCATTCATTTCTTAGGGAATACGGAGCTGAAGTTTCATGTATAATATCTAAAGACTCCAAAAACTTTATAAAACCTATGGAATCATATTCCATACCTCTATTAGTTCTAAGTCTATTAATTTTTGTGTCTTTTTGATTTTCTATTTCTAAGAAAAATAATTTCATAATTTGAAATGCATTACTTTTGTGTTTCATTAAATATACACAAGTATATTTAGAATGATCGTCTACAAAAGTTATGAAATAAATTTTACCTCCTCTAGTGAGAATTCCTTCCATTTCCTAAATATCCAAGTGGTCTAATTCTAGAAGCTTAGACTCTCTTTGGACACTCCTATGAGGTGCTCTAGTTGCTTGACTACATGATTCGCACTTATAAAAACTATCATTGCCTAAGGATGGAATTAGATCAAGTGTGTTCATATTTTTAACATATTTTTTGTTAACATGACAATACCTAGCATGCCACACATTAATGGAAGACAAGGTATAAATATAAGAAGTAGAAGCTTGATTAGGATTTTCTATATTCAATTTAAACATACCAGCACAAGCATATCCCTTACCCACAAAGACCCCGTTCTTTGTGATTATATATTGATCAGCCCCAATGGATTGTTCTTATTAAGTGAAAAACCTGAACTAAGTTCTTCCTCATCTCTGGGGTATGAAGAACATCTTTTAGAACAACAGTCTTCCCAGAGGTAACTTTAGTTCAATGTCCCCAATGCCTTGTACCTTGGCTGTATATGAATCTCCCAATAGTACCTACTTGTCGCCGAACGAGGAATAGGACTTGAACTAGTTTCGATCAAAATAGACGTGTCGAGAAGCTCTAGTGTCTGCCCGCCACCCTTCGGAACCACCGAACATATGTATTTCAGCAATCATAGCTACTAGCGGCTCTTCCACCATATTTACCTACTTAGCAAGCTTACGTGTCCGACATTTCTGGCCTAGATGTCCGGTTTTGTTACAAACATAGTAGAGCATCACCATAGTCCTTACCTCATCTTGAAGGGTTTTTGTTCTTGTAATGAACATGGTTAGACTTCTTATTATGTGTCTTTTTTTACTTTTCAGTTTTTTCTTAACTGGTTTAAGCTATACCTTGGATTTAATCTACTTCTCTGACAATTGGTTAATCTTCATAGAAGAACCAATTTTTTTTTTTGGTCTTGACAACGTGCCTTTTCTTCAATTCAAAGACAAATAATAAGACTCTCCATGGAAAACCCTTTCAACTTGTAGCTAAGAGTATTCCTAAAGTCTTTTCAAGAAGGTGGTAATTTATCGATGAGCACAACAACTTGAAATTGTTCATCGATAACTATTTCTTCTAGTAGGATTTTATGAGTAATTATTTGTAGGTCATGGGACTATGAGACTATGGATTTTTCATCCACCATCTGAAATTTCAAATAGTGGCTTACCTCATATTTCTTTGATCTAGCCTCTTCCAAGCCATGTTTTTCTATGTAAAACATCCCAATTATCCCTAGCAATCCAGTATGAAGCATAATAATCATAAAGATCATCAGGTAACCCATCCGAAAGGTAATTTTTGCACTAAAAATCAGCTTCTCTCCAACATCGAGAGATCGACGATCTAGTAGGTTCATACTCACAATTTTTTACAGGTTCATCTTCTAAAACATAAGCAACTCTATGGTTGTCAGATAGAAGAACATTTTTTGTTTCCACCTTTTGTAATGAAGTCCTTCAAACTGAAAGGGTTTGTTGTTGTCAAAGGAGTTATTTTGTCCAGTTGAGTCCATTATCTCAAATTTGCAAAATAGTCTTAAAATTGTTATGATATAAGAAAAAAAATTCAGAGATTATGAAATTTAAAAATAGGTAAATAACATTTTTTTGGATAATACCTGAAGCAAAAAATCCCAATCCCCAATTCGTGTAAATATGTTCTGACCTATACCAAAAAGTTTTCCGGATTGATATCGAGTTGAGGCACGTACAATGTCATTCTCTTTAAAACATTTCACGCCTCTGCAACAATTTGGAATATTTGCAACTAAATTTGTGGCAAGACTCCCCAAGATACAACAAATTGATCTCAATTTATAATCATTTACCTTTCGCACAAAGGTAGGAATCTACCAATTCACAGTACAAACTTTTTCCCAAAAAACCCAATATATAAAGTTAAATATTATGTAGAAAACAAAAATTTAATAAAGAGGATGAGAGAGCAAGCAATCGTTTTTCTGTAAAATAAAAGTATCTGTTTCTTCTTCTTGTGTATTTCTCTTAGAAGGAATGAAATATTTATGAAGGAAATCTAGTGTATCTGCATAAATAAAATTAAATAAATATTAAAATAGAGTAATAACATAACGTTATATAATTGTTACTACATACGAAAGGTTGGGTTGAGTGCACTAGACACCTCACCTCGCCGCACATCCCGACTTGGCACGTATTTTATTGAGTTAACTCGCTGTAGCATTCCCCACTTGGAGAAAATACTTGGGTGCCCCTTAGTGCCCAACCCAAGTTCCAAAACCACCCTTTATAAAGTTTAGTACACTTCTACTTCTAAGCAATGTGGGACAAAAATATCTAAGAAGATTCAAGAGTAAAAAGACGAGAGATAGTTTAACAAAGACATGCACCATCAATATTTCTCTCTCAGGTACAAGTTTTACTTTAGATAAACAATAAATATAGAGAGAACTCATTCAAAATAAAAAAATAAAACTTTTAGAAAAATATATTTTTTATTTTATTTATTAAAATAACCAACACTTGCTGGTCAAAGAGGTTCCCACTATCGAATGGGATGATAGACGATAGTATTGAAGGAAAGGCTCTCACCAAGGTAGTCAATTCTAATCCTTTTGCTCCATTACCTCAACTTGATCTTCCTCCTCAAGGCTTGGATGGAAATAAGAACAATAATAGAGACAGTCGGATCCTTTCAGGATCAATTCTTTTAGGCCGCTCTAGGTTTCTGAACTTACTACTCTCTTTGGTGGCTATTTATTATGGCTCATACCAAAAGAAGCAACTAAAAACACAGCCAAATCCCAGCACGATTGGAGCGAACCTAAGGGATTTTACTTACAAAGAGCTTGAAGAAGCTACTGATGGTTCAAAGAAGAATAGGGTAGGGGTATTTGTTCAACAGTTTATAAAGGAGTTCTAGAATCAGATACAGGAAGTGTTGTTGCTGTTAAGAAGTTGGAAAAAGTGGCACAAGAAGTCGACAAGGAATTCAAAATCGAAATAAGTGCCATCAGTTGGACCAATCATAGGAACTTAAGTCCAACTGCTTGGATTCTATGACGAGGGCACTAATAGGATGTGTGGAGTGATAAAATTATCTTTCATATGGACCATTCATTCGTACCATCAACACACATCCTGAGGCAGACACATGGTATTGTTTGAAGATGACTCTATTTTATTAGAGAAAAATCCCAATTTAAGAGGATTCTTCCCCTTTTAGATAATTATTAATTTGGACAATGGTTAATATGGTCAATTGTAATTTAATTAGGATTAAAATTCTTTTTAAAGTTTTTTTATTTAAAAGGTTAAAGGCCATTGTAAAAGGGGGGACAGAGAGGAGGAAGGGGGGACACCGAGGTGAGGAGGTCACCTAATAAATTCAAATTTATATTGGAATGACTCCCCGAACCCGTGGAAGTAGGCATGTTTGTTGAACCACGTAAAAATCTTTGTGTTTATTTTTTATTTCCAATTATTTTGTGAGTTCAATAATGGAATCGTGATCAAAGCCGATTTATCACAAAATTGACCTTTACAGGATGTTGGTATACGAGTTCATGTGAAATGACTCCTTGGCAAGTTTCCTTTTGGGAAGAAATTTAAGGCCTGGCCTGGCACCAAAGAATTTAAATGGCCTTTCTGATTGCTCGAGGGCTTACATACCTTCATGAAGAATGCAGCTCCCAAATAATACATTGTGACATAAAACCTCAAAGCATACTTCTAGATGAATTTTTGTTGCGAGAACTTTCGACTTTGACGATTGGCTAAACTCGAACTAGTACAGGTATCAGAGGGACTAGAGGGTTTGTGGCACCTGAGTAATTCAAGAGAACGGTGACAACAACTAAGATCATGGCAAAGGTAGATGTTTACCATTTTGGAATCGTGTTAGTGGAGATCATTTGTTGTAGGAGAAATGTGGGAAAGGAAGATGAAGAGGTACTATCAAATTGGGCTTATAATTAACCCCAAAGGGTTGGCCTAGTGGCAAGCCTTGCCTTAGGTCAAGTGTTCGAAACCCCACAAAGCAAAAAATTCCTTAGGGCTACCCTCCAGGGTTTGGTTGACGCTCAACTCAACCAGTTGCACGTAGGACTTTCCAAGGGGGCGGTGTGTGTGATAGTGGGATAGTCTCACCCGAAGGCTGAGGATACCCACTGTGGACACCCCAAAATTGCACATCTCGAGATTGGAGAGTCTCGGATTCTCCCACGATAAGCAAAAAAAATGGGCTCATGATTTTTTTTGTAGAAAGGAAGCTCCATTTGTTGTGGAGAATGTTGAAGAAGCAAATAATGATTGTAAGAGGTTGGAAAGCATTATCATGGTGGCCATTTGGTGTATTCAGGAGGATCCATCTTTAAGGCCTTCAATGAGAAAGGTGACACAAATGCTAAAAGGACCTATTGAAGTTTCCATGCCCCCTGATCCTTCCTCCATTAGCTCGATTGGATAAAAGTGTTTCATCTACTCAGCACTAGTTCTAAACTCTCCCACCAACTAATATATATTGTATAATTGAACCTAAATAACAGAAGTAATCCCTTTGGGACATTGTTTTTCTGTCAATCTTAAGGAGTGCTTCATTACTAAAAGTGTTTCAAGTGACTCAAATCCTTAGTTTCTTACGTGTCTAAAATCCTTCGTATCTGTACATCTATTGAACTTTGTGAGAAATTTTTGCTCACAGAAAAGTCAAGCTAGGATTTCACAGAATCCTAGATGACCAATCACACAAAACATAATGAGGGTAGTTTTGTAATTGGGGATGCCCTCAATACATGCGTGTTTGTGTGATTGGTCAATCTGAGTTTCTGGAAATCCCCAAAGGATTTTTCTATGAGCAAAAATGTTTTCTAACTTCATTTTAGTTGACTTCTCCTTGAGTTACACTGTACCTTGGATGATATTTACACAATGACATGGACCGTTTCAAAGTAAAAAATTGTTGGCTTAAAATCCTCAAAAGAATCCACCTGTTTAGCATCGCACGTAAAGTTTCGCATTGGATATTTGATGAAAAATTAAAAAAGAAAAGTTGGATCAATATGAGAAAACTTTGTTAATTTAAACCATGGTTTAATATCAGAATGTATCAGGTACAAACATTGACCTGGAAAAATGAATGTTTCAGAAATGTATTAAATTGTATTAGAATGTATCGACCGATATAGTATCGATTTTCTAATTGACCAAAACATTCATTCAATAGATAATTAAAACCTTGGTTCAGATTACATAAAAATATTACTAGCATAGCTACAGAAGGGTTTAATTAGAGAGTTCAACAAACAAAGCATTCCAAGACCTGAGAGCTTGAAGACAAGAAGATAGACATAAGTCGAAGTTTGATTGAGATACTCAGAAGATGAATTTTATCCCACTCATGGGCAGATTCACCCAATATATTATTATAATGATACCAATTAAATGGAAGCACATAATAGTTAATAAAAGTAAATCATGAATTAAAAAAAAAAATGTAGGGCCAAGCCAAAAATAGCGGTATCAAGTATGCAAGGATCTATGACTATCTCGATAACTCAAGAAAAAAGGTTCATAACTGAGGAAGGGGTTCAAATATCAATCTAATCAATGTAGTACATTGCTCGAAAATGCCACAAGAAATGAAATTCCATATTAAATAGAATAGTTAAAGCAAGTATACAGGGCATTCAAAATAGCAAGATCATCCTCACTAAAAATCAGCCCATTCCGAAACTTCTGACTCCAATTTACAAGTTGAAGAATTATAGACTGTCAATATTTTTGTAAATCACTTTTGATGGGATTAGAAGTTTCTGAATGAGCTGATTTTTGGTGAGGATGATCTCTATGGTGAGCAGATCATCCTCACAAAAAATCATACCATTCTGAAACTTCTAACCCATATAAGACAAAAACTGTTGTCATAAATGTTGTCACAATTGTTGTCCCATGAATCGCGCCCATATATATATATATATATATATATATATAATGAGGTGTAGGTAAAATGATTTAAAAACTTGTCCAAGATGAAAATGAAGCGAGTTATCCTAATCAATGTGCATTACCCATCACATTGACATGTTCCGATCCAATAGACTCATCCAATATAATGAAAATATCAGCTAAGTATATGAAAACTCGGCCAAATCAACCAGGTTTTGTGTATTTTGATGTAAAACCATTTACTTTTAATTGAATATTTATTATCCATATAAAAATAAAATTTTGGGTATAAGAATCTACTAATCCACTTTTTAATAAGAAAAAATTATAATTATTCCATATATATATGCTAACATCCAAGACCTCATTGGGATATTAGCTTTCTCTACGACTTTGGATTCTTGAAAATCCCTTATCTTTTTGTCACATAGTACAAGAAAGTAAGGGTATTTTGGTATTTGTTGAATAGTATTTTTGTAATTATAGATAGTCTCAATGGTATTTTGATTTTTTGTACCATAAATCCCTTTTAAAGAACACCATTGAGATTTTTTATATTTAAAAAAAATAATTTTATATTTTTGTATTAAAACACAAAAATGTAAAGGGGTTTTTCGAAAATTCAAAGTTGTGGAGAATGCTAACGTCCCCATTAAAATCTTGGATGTTAGCATTCCCATAAATATATAAGGGAATGCTAATGTCCCAAACCTCAGGAGGATATTAGCATTCTTCAATATATTTTTTTTAATAATACCCCTACCTATTTTGTCTTTTAGTAAAAAAAAATAAGGGTATATTAGTTTTTTTACATAATAAATGATATTTACATAATGAATGCTTGTATTTTACATATTAAATGCTAAGAGCATTTTATTCTTTAGATTTAAATCTAGTGTTACTACTTGGTTGGGGCTTAGCATGGGGCTCAAGACTTAGAACAAGCTAATGGCTCAAGGCATCATCCAGCATTCAAGGTGTTGCTTCTGCAAGAGTGGTAATGAAGATGAAAACCATCTCTTCCTAGGATACAACTTCATTAATGATCTATGGCAAAGACTACTAAAAAGATCGAATATCAACGATGCTAACATGAATTGGAGCGTTGAAGTGGAATGGCTAAGCAGCAATACTAGGGGCAAGTCTCTGACCTCGTTGGTTAAGAGGTTGGCCTTTAATGCTTTTATCCACCACGTTTGGCTCGAAAAATGTAAAAGTTTATTCCAAAACAACTTCAATCCTCCAGATCTATTGGAAAGTTCCATAGTGCGTGATGTTCAATTCAAAGTCCAAAGCTTAGAGGTTAGCACTAAAGACATTGCCGCGACAAGAGCCTTTATGAACTCATGGAATTTGAACCAAAAATTTGAGGCGAGGATGCTAGTGAGGTGCAAATGGATCTCTCTTCTAGAAGACTTCCTGTGTTAAATATTGATGGGTTGTTTAGAGGAAATGTGGGGAAAGTCGGTTCCTTTCCATGAGCTACAAGCGATTGTAAAGGGGTTGATCATGGTTGCCTCCTAAACATAAGAACCTTGAAACTTAGAGCTGATTCTAAAGTTGTTATCAACTATATCAATAGGGCTAACGAACTGCATTGGAGGGAAGACCGACTAGTTAAAGCCATTAAGAATAGAGTGACCAACTTCCAGGGCATTGAATTTTCTTTCTACTTTAGAGAAAATAACCAAGCTGTTAATTTCTTAACTTTTTACCCAAGCTCCTGAGGTAATTTAGCTTTGGATCTTAGGGACCACCCTAGTGATTTATTGAACCTCTTGTGTAAAGACGCTTAAGCATATTTATGTGTAGACACCCCATTTTTGCACTCGTCTGATTAATCAACTCGTCAACCTGATCGCAACAATTCCCAATGATGGATGATTATTCCAATACTTTATTTTGTTACCAGATATATTTCAGAAATCCGGATAAGGTATCTTGAACTATAAAACTATAGAAACTACGCTACGCTAGGAAAATATAACCCCAAAAACGTAGAAATCATCAATTTTCAGACAAAAACAAACTTTACGATAAAAATCACTAAAAATGACCAAATTATCAAAATAAGCTTAACCTCAAAACATTCATAGAGCCTATATTACGCTTAGGAAAACCCATTCAAATACATAAAATAATAAATAAAAACTAAATAAATCATTTCGCCAATTTTCACAAAATTTGACAAAATTACGAAAATGCCCCTCATAAAGTTCATGACCATTTCACACAAAAAAATTCATAAATGATACAAACCAATATTCCCATTGAATTTCTTACGAATATTCGATTCTAAAACATCCTGGAACATCAAAAACCGACTTGAAACGCAAAAGTTCTCTTTAAGGGTAAAACGATAATTTTCCAATTAAAAATTTTAAATTCTGAAATTAATAAATAAAACATTAAATAATGTAAAGTGAAACATTAGTAAATTAATTTAAAATTTTAAATCAAAAAAATCGATCAATCTGGCTCTTAGGCAAAATTGTTGATGGTTGCCCAGATATTTATTAAAGGACCCCTCCATCTACGGGTCCAAAGAATTAAAGATATAATAAAGGGGGGTTTTCCACAAATTAAAGTCAATCAAGTAAGACTAAAGTCAATCAAGTAAGACTAAAGTCAAAATCTTAAAGTCAATCAAGTGAGACTAAAAGTCAAAATCCTAATAGAATTCTAATTAAATAATAACTTTATTTAAAAGAATTCTAATTAAATAATAACTCTATTTAAAATAATTCTAAATAAACAATAACTCTCACTAAAAGAATTATAATTAAACACTAACTCTATCAAACCAAGCACTAAAAAAAATTTATAAATAGGGGTCCCTACAACCTATTTTCGTATGAAAAAATAAACCTTAAAAAAAATAGGTCAAAAAGCTACCCTAGCCTCCCATAAACCTTAATTTTGGAGTCCTAACTCTTTACCTAACATCCATACCCCAACTTTAGCTCGAAAAACACCTAGAAGCTCTTCAAAAACACTCAGAAATTCACAAATAATCAGAAAATTCAGATCTAAAAAGAAAGTACCTCCTCTTGGAGATCTGAAGTGAATTCGATGATAAAACGAAGCAAGGAGTACTGTACAAGGAGTTGTTCTATCAGATCTGAGGGAACAAAACCGTTGCATCCGTAAAGATAACCTTTTTTATTATTTTTTATTATTTAGGTCTTTTTAGCAATGTAGTTTTATTTGAAAATTAGTAGAGACCGGCGTTTGCCAGGCAGGGTTGGTGCCTAACACCTTCCAACCCCGTAATGTGATCCCCGGACTCAGTATTTTTTCTTTGTAATAGATTAGTTGTTCTTTTATCCGTTTCGAGTCAATGTTCGGTTCCTAGACCGCAATAACTAGGTGGCGACTCCCAAACCTCAAAAATCAAAAGTGGATCCGCGTACCCCGCTGATTGAGGGCGCTTTTACTATGATAGATTGTAGCTATCTTTTTTTTTAGTTGTGATCAGCCTAACCCCTCGTTAATCTTCAAAAGAAACATTTATTATGTAAAAAACCAATATACCCTTATATTTTTCAGTAAACAAGATGATTCCGACAAGTCTAACATGGCATTAGTGGTGGATGAGTTTCAAAACCATGGAAGTAACTATCATAGTCATGCTATATTTGAAAGCTTTCAAGATATTAGAAGAGGAAGGTGAATTTGTTTTCTTGAAATCATCTCTTATCAGAAACCAATTAAATAAAGAAACATGATTTGTAACTTTATTGGATAAAGTATTGGCATTATCATATACACCAACAACTACATAATGGAAATTGTGGAGGCCAATTTTGTAAAACCTCGATCACGATTTCGACATTCAATCCACAAAATGAGAAAAATAGCATAAATAAAATAGAGAAGACAAAGATTTTTTACATGGTTCGGCAAACGTGCCATTGTCTACGGGCTCAGGGAGTCTTTCACTATAGATCTTATGATTGCATAGCCTCCTCTCCTTCTTCTTTTACCTTCCTTCCCATTTTTTTCCTCCCTCTTTACAATGGCCTTCAAACATTTTAATAGAAAAACCCTTAAAAGAGTTATAACTCTAATTATGTTACAATTGACCATATTACCCCTTATCCAAATTAATAATTACATAAAAAGGAAAAAAATCTTCTTAAATTGGAATTCTTCCTTAATAAGATAGAATCCTCTCTAATTTATTATGCCATGTGTTTACCTTGGGATGAGTGTTGATGATGTCAATGAATTTTTTTTTATCCCTCTACATAGCCCCCTCTCGAAAATAGAGATCGATGTATCGAGATTCGCCTCCGAGAAATACTTTTGACTTGATTGAGCACCATCGAACTAGTATGATTATTGATACTCTGAGCCTAAAACTTGATATTTAACTCGGTTGAACTCCCATGAAAAGTAGATGTTTCAATAATAAACTTGACCGCGAGCTGGATTTGATTTCCTTAATTAGCCAAAATTTGATAAATGATCGAAGAATCGATCGAAATCCCATGTCGAACTTGGATCCTAAAATGATCTTAGACTTTAATAATAGAAGAACTAATTGAAGTCCCAGATCGGGCTTGGATCTCAAAACGATCTAAGACTTTTATAAATAACAACAGAATCGACCGAAATCCCACATCGGACTTGGATCCCAGAATGATCCAAGACTTTGATAAATAATAAAAGAATCATAACCACCCTTGCCTTGTAAAAATTCACTTTACTCCTCTTGGAGTGAAGTTCAGTTTATGTAAAACTGACCTTCTCGTTTAATTGGATTTTCGCATCACTCACCTCATAAAGTGATGTTCGGGTCCAAGAGGAACCGGTCATGTTAGATTTCGCATCACTCACCTCATAGAGTGTCACTCGAGTCCATGAGGAACTAGCCATATTCGATTTCGCGTCAATTACCGCATAGAGTGACGTTCAGGTCCATGAGGAACCGGCCATATTTGGTTTTCGCATCAGTTACCTCATAGAGTAATGTTACGTTTCCCACAGACGGTGTAAATTGTGGAAACGTAAATTGAACTAGGGTTTCAAGATTTGTCTCTAAGATAATAAAATGGAAGAAAATGTTTTTTAAATAGAAAGAATATTGTAGAATCGAATGAACAACAACGATCGAGCCACGTAAGTACTCGAGATCGAGCGTGATTACTTTATGGACAAGTGATGGATCATAAATCGTAGTTTTTCCTGAAATTTGCTTGTCTCCAGAGTCACATTCTTTAGCATTGCGAAATTTTAGAAGCTATTCTAAAAGAGAAATGATTTACCAAATCAGAGGACAGGATTTGGCATGATAATTTCATGATTCATAACATCTTCACTTGGTAACCTTTCTTCTTTTTCAACTTGAAATCGAAGAAATTAAGCAATCGAGAAGATAGACAGAAATTAATAAAATCTAGGATTCCTTTATGGTATGCCAGTCTGAGGAAGAGACACAGAAGACTCGAATCCTTCCTCTCGTTTTTTATTTTTGATTTTCTTTCTTCAACCCCCAAAAGAACTTTCGGCCACCTTTTTTTCATAACCTCTATCAATTCCTAGATCTAAGTTTTCATGACAGCCCCCAAACGACGGACCACCCATCCATTGATCTCCATGTGTACGTCATGCCCCTTGTTTATTTCCCATGGATAACACCAATTGTGGAGGCCAATTTTGTGATGCATCGACCTCGATCACGATTTTGACATTCAATCCACAAAATGATAAATAAAAAATAAATAAAATAGAGAAGACAGATTTTTTACATGGTTCGGCAAACGTCCTACGTCCATGAGCTCAAGGAGCCATTTCACTATAGATCTCACGATTACATAGCCTCCACTCCCTCTTCTTCTACCTTCCTCCCACTTTTTTTCTCTTTCTTTACAATGACCTCCAGGCCTTTAAATATAAAAACCCTAAAAAAAGTCATAACCTTAATTAGATTACAATTGACCATATTACCTTTTATCCAAATTAATAGTTATATGAAAATGGAAGAATTATCTTAAATGGGGATTCTTCCTTAATAACATAGAATCATCTCCAAATGATGCCACGTGTCTGCCTCAAGATGCGTGTTGATGGTGCGGATGAACGATCTGAATGAGAGACATTTTTATTGTGGTGTCCCGCCAAACGCTAACACAAATCCCCATGTCAGATATCTAGATACTAGGTGACACCTCGAAATTTCGGCATGATCTCCTCTGTTTATGTTAGCATTCCAAGGCGTTCAACCTGCACCTGATAAATGACATACAATCCTGCATATAAACAAACAAAACATAATACTAGCGGAAGCCTATATAGGTCTAATGACATATGATAAATCAGAGTGTGGAAGAATAATCAGAATACAGGATTATACAGAGATTCCTCACTCTAACAAAATTCCTAACGCTCAAAACAAGAATCTATAAGACTACTTGGAGGAATCGACACCACTAGGGGTAATAACCCCAATACTCACCAAGTGACGGACTCTGGCTGTCTATCTGACCCACCAAATAATTCTCACTCGTTTTCTACATCAATCTCGCCAAGCTTCGGATCTGAAACTAAAAAAAATAGAGAAGGAAAGGGTGAGTAACAATGGTTACCCAGTAGGGAATCAAACAATTTCTGCCAATAACCTCTCCTAACATGAACGAATAAACATATTGAATCATTTTAAAATATGAAAAATTTTACAAAAGAAACTACGATTAACTGGTACATATAGCCAGGGATGAGCAACTAAATATTTTAAAACTCACATTACATCGATCATCATTACTCACTATAACATTCACTTTTTATACAAATCTAATTGATCAAATGGAAACATTAAACATGGATTTCATTTTATATATCAAAATAAGACAACAAATACATAATACACAATGGTGGAGTATTGGAATTAGAGAGTTGGGATTCACGACTGGATCGCTCCCAGTCGGGACATGATGTTACAATTCTTCTCTGACTTTTAGTTCCTGATTTTGTGGCTGGTCGCTGTTTACCACGCTTGGTTGACCATTTATCCGGCTCAGGCTGGCCGTTTGACGTGACCGTAAGCAATGGGTCTCTTTTCGATGTGTCAGAACGTTCGACTACTATAGATTGTTAGTGATCACTGACTAATCATCTTCGTCTATGCCTATCAGGCGTGCATGTGATTCCCAAATATACAAACCATTCGTATACGACCACCTTTACATTACAAGTTCACTGGTAAAGATAGAGAGGAATAAACCCAGATTCCAGTTGTGACTCCACTCTCATACGCGTCCCATACCACGTATGAGTTTGATGGTCCCTACCGTACATCCCAAGATAGTACACCACTCCGGATGATATGATGCACTATCCCTTCAGGCATTCACAAACTCTTTAACAGCTCACAAAATAGCTACTTATATATATTATTTTCATTTGAAAACAAAAGAGAAATTAACAATACAAGGTTGAGAATAGATATCCAGTTTCCTACCATGCAAGTGTGGCCACCCCGCCTAAAATAAATAACATAACAGAAACGTAAACAGCGCCTCGCGCTAACAGAAAGTAAATAAACATGCAACCAATAACATTATCCCTGGATATCCGTTCACCAACCTACACACAATACAACAATGTAAAATGCAGACATCACCCCTCGGGTGTGATTATGACATTTTACCGTTTCATACCCTTTTTTTTCCATTTTTCGATTTTTACCATTTTCAATCTTTCAATAAAATATCCATTTTCTGATATTCATCAACTCAATATGAGTTCATTGAATATTAAAGCACATTTTCCAACTATAGAATTTTATTTTTATCAATAATATTGAAAAAGAATACAAATTTTATATCAAAACGGGGTCCGAGCAGCGCACAAGACCCAATTGATGGAAATAACCCGTTAAAATACCCTACCCACGTATAATTTGTTAAAAATACAATTAAACATATCAAACATGCAATTTCTGGCGTGAATTTTTAAATAACAAAAGAATTCTATATTTTGGAAATATCTCAAAATTTTTCCAATAAAATCCTAAATGCAATTTTCACAATCTACGATTACTAATAGAAATTGAGAGTTCCTTACAATCATTAGATGACGGAATTGAAACATGTGCACGGAAATCGAGGCGATCGACACGGAAATCGAGACGAACCGAACTTCGAAGCGGCTGATTTTTGAAATTGACCAGGTGGTTTCGAAGATCTTGATATGCTCGTCTCTTCTCCCTTCTACGACGGAAGACAATTTGACCCAGAAACGGATGAAAATCGAGGTCGAAGTTACGAAATCTCCGTATAAAAATACGGCTGATTTTTTACTATACGGAGTGAAAAAGACGAGAAAACGGAAGGAATTTGGTTGGGTTATGTAGAGAATGAGGCTGCGGACGTTTCTCCCTTCTGCGTCGGAAGACGGTTTGACCCCGAAACGGACGAAATCCGAGGTCAAAGTTTCAAAATTTTCGTATCTAAATACGGATGATTTTTGACGATATCGGGTGAAATAGAAAGTGAAACGAAGAAAGGTTGGGTGGGTTTTGTAGCTGTCAAGGCTGCGGATCGTTTTCTCTTCTGCGTCGGTCGTCGACGGCGAGCCGTTTGCACGAGATCTGAGGTGGAAGTTTGAAAGAAAAATAATAATTTTTTTTTTCGTTTCATATATGTCTCGGCTGAAATGACGAGTTGGGGAAGATGAGATTAAAAAAAAAAAATTAAATATTATTTATATAAAATTTGGGACGAATTCGGTATTTCGCCTATTGTTTTGATCGACGATAACTTGGTCATTTGGTTTCCAAAACTGACAAATGAATACTCTATTTTACCTAATTTTTCGTTCCGGATCTAATGGTATAGTCAATTTCTACAAATTATGTCTCCATCAAAAATTTACATTTTTGGCTTGAGGTGACCCGTAAACTTGATGTCGTTTTCGTTTCTGACGATAATTCGACTTCCTGATCTCAAAAAATGACAAATAAATAGTCCATGTTGAATAATTTTTCGTTATGAACCCAATGGTATGATCGAATTTTAAAAATTATTATTCTAATAAAAAGTTACTGTTTTAGCCTGGTCCGACCCGGTAATCGAGGATTTTGCAACTCTTATATTCGGACTCGCATTTGAGCGTGCTTACAGGCTAAACTATGTTTTTCGATCATTTTGAATCTAATGGTAAGGTTAGATTCTATTAAAAATGATCAAAACAAGGTCCTACAGTTTTACCCTAAGTCCCACTTTTCAGGATTTTCTTAAATTATACTATTTATTTTTTCTCGAGATACGAATCAAAAATTCGGGGTTTTACATTTATCCCTCCACATAAATGAACAACAAGATTTCTAAAGTAATTGAATTATAACAAACAATCACTAAGAAAATAGATTCAAATCCTAAATAGAGATTTATACAATGAAAATAAAGGCAAATCGATCCTGAATTCAGGAACGAAATTTAGTTAATTCAACCTCGAATTTTTTGAATGAGGATTTGATGAGTATTATATAGATGAATATTGACATTTTCTAATGTTGTGCTCTTCGTTCAACATTGGGTGAAATATTGGCTTTATAAACACCCCATTTTCGCACTCGTATGATTAATCAACTCGTCAAACCGATTGCGACGGTTCCCAGTCATGGATGAATATTTTAATATTTTTATTTGTTACTAGATATGTTTTAGAAATTCTGATGAGATTTTTCAATTAAGAAAAACTTTAGAAACCACGCTACACTAAGAAAATATGATCCAAAAACATATAAATCATCATTAGGAGACAAAAAGAAGTTTTACGAGAAAAAACACAAAAAATGACTAAACGACTATAATACTCCTAACATCAAAACATTCCTAGAGCCTACATGACGCTTAGGAAAATCCTTTCGAATACATAAAATAATCAATTAAAATCAAATGAATTGTTTCGTCAATTTTCACCAAATTCAATAAAATTATAAAAATACCCTTTATAAGGTCCATGACCATTTTACGCCAAAAACCCATAAGTGACACAAATAGATACTCCTGTTGAATTTCTTATGAAAAACTGATTTCAAAATATCCGAAAACATCAAAAAACAACATCTCAACCCAAAATTCCTCTTTAAGAGCAAAACGGTATTTTTCCAATCCTAAAAATTTTAAATTTTGAAATTTATAATTAAAACATTAGTTAACGTAAAGTGAAATCTTAATAAATTGAATTAAAAATTTAAACAAATAAAACCAATTAATTAAACCCACGGATCAAATTTTAAGTGGTGGTTCATTTTGACTTGGCCCACATGATATTTATAAAAAAACCCCTACATCTGGGGTCCCAAAGAATTTAAAATATAATTAGGGGGTTTCCCAAAAACTAAAAAATACTCTTTCATTGTACGTAAGAATCCCTAATTCAAGATATATAATTAAACTCTAATTAAACAACTTAACCTTATCTTGAAGTAACCAAGTCAAAATGAAAAACTCCCAAAAAGCTCTATAAAAAGGAGCCTTCATAACCTAAACTCGCAGGTCAAGAAAAATCCTAGGAAAATGAGGTTAAAATCTCTCCCCAACCTTCCCAAAATCCTAAATCTCAACCCCCAAATCCTTACCTAACACCTAAACCCCATTTTTTATTCAAAAACACCCAAAAATCCTCAAAAAATACCTAGAAACCATCAAAACACCTAGAACATCCAAAAATATTCAGATCTAGGAGAAAAATACCTTATCTCGGAGATCAAAAGTAGATCTAGTAATGGAGACAAAAGTAGGAAGACTCACACGAAGAAACGCACTCCACAAATTCTAAGGGAATTGATCGTCACAATTACCCAAAAAATGCTATTGTTTTTATTTTAATTTTTATGTCATTATTTTTGTAATGTAAATTTTTGGAAAAATAAAGACCGACGTTCGCTGGGCAAGATTGGTGGCTAACACCTTCCAATCCCGTAATGTGATCCATAGACCCATTCTTTTTGTAGATCAATACTTTCTTATCTATTTTGAGTCATGTTTCGATTCCTAGACCGTAAAACTAGGTGGCGACTCCAAAACACTAAAAAGCATATCAGCACATGCCAAAAGAAGGCACTTTTAGGCTTCAACAACGTAGCTAAGCTTAAAAGAAGTTTGGAGAAAAAGGGGACCAATCTCATAGGGAGCGGCTAGTTGCACATCACCTAAAACTAATTGCACTCTATCAGTTAAAAAAATACTACTTGCACTCCTATAATATGATTGTACCCCTAGAAAGGCAAAAAGGTTGCACTCCATATTCGTCTTTATTATTCAACAAGAGAGAGCTCTTCCTCTTCGCCCTTCAATAAAAGATAGAGAGAGAGGGTGGGTGCAATTGTTAGGAAATTGAAAATAAGTATAAAAAATTTGATATTCTTTAAGGTTGGGGTGCAACTTTCAACTTTTGATTTGCAACTAGTCATTATTGTTCTCATTGCACCCCCCATATTTTTTGTCTTAGTGTGCCACCTCAAAGATAAAAAAAAAAATAAAAGCAATGGTCAATTGACCAAATTGACACTAACAAAAAAATTTCCACATCCCACCCATTTTTTAACTTTCCATTGAATAAGGAGTTATCAAAAATTTCTAATGTGACTCGGAAGGATTCTGTCGACTTTACCTAAACTAATTCAATAAGAACTTATCAAATCTCTATTGAAAATTTCAATTTTGACATTGAATGAAGGTTTCACTTGATTTATTTTATTTTTTTGTTGTGATTTCTTACCACCTTTTTTTTTTTTTTTTACGACGAGGGTTCCTAACCCGTAGGCCCGACTGGCAGGGTGAGGCAACTGGCCACTTAGAGCACCATATCTCGTTCAAATCCCCTGAGTACATGTGATACCCCGAGTACATGTGACCAACGATGAGGCTTGAACTCAAGATCTCTCTCTTTCTGGAGGGATGCCATGGCCATTGCGCCCAACGCTCATTGGTTTATTTCCTAGCAACTCTTGAACCAACCCAAAGTTGAACTAGTTGGTAGAAAGTAAACTTACTCTCAAAATCTTATGTAAGCCTCATAGATGCAAGAAAATAAGAAGATGTTGTAAGAGTAGAGGTGCAATATCAATTTTGATTTCGGAAGGGGAAGTGAGAGTGGAACAAGAATATCGAATGAGGTTCAATTACTTTGATGAAAAATAATAGGTGGATGCACATAGTAACTCAAATAATAGGTTGGTGTAGAGACTTATCCCTCTAGTCGCACGCCCTGATCCCACAGAAGTTTCAAAACGGCAACAAGATAAGTTAGGAGAACATCGAATTTTAAACACACGAATAGAGGGCGCAAACCCCTATCGCTAGTTGTACTGTTGAGCCAACCCTTTAGAGGTTCGAAAGATAAGTTAATGATTATGGAGAGATTGGAAATGTCTTTTGAGACAAGGGAAAGAACAGATACATAATTGAAATTCTCTTTAGTTATTTTTCTTTTTTACATTTATGCAATCAAATTTCTCAAGCAAATACTTTACACCTTCATATTTTAACTTCATCAAACCCAACAGAAAATATCAGCAAACTGCAACTATTAGGTTCACAAATCTGTGGGGCATATGGTGTTTGTATTCCACAAACCCAAAACAAATCATATAATTGGGAGGATCCAACAACCTAGGTCTAGCACAATTTTAAACCTCATGAATTGACTCGAAACTTGAGCGTGTCAACTCCACTTAACTTGATTGGATTCAAATTGACTCACCTTTAAAGTTTGTTTTGGCTTACTTGTAAAGTTAGTTACAACTCTAAAGGTGAAGGTGGGTTTAGAATCCAGATCGTGGTATCAACATTCACATACTTTAACCAACTTCACAGGCTCCCAATTATATCAATGTTTAGGCTATGTGGTAGAAATGTATAAACACACACGAAATCTCAACTGGTAAACACACAAGATCCAATGGTAGAGTTAAAATTCATATTTTGGAGTTATATCATGCATCCCTTGGGATAAATCTCAATCGTTCGATTTCATGTTTACATGGTCAAGCACGAGTCCAATATCCCAACACTTAGTATTATGGGTGTCAATGGGTACCCAATTACCCGATGTACCCGAAACTGATTAGATGGCAGTTTGGGGTCTACCATTATGGACCTGATTAGTAAATTTATTTTAGTTATAACATTTATTATAAAAATTATTAGTCTAATTAAATACTAATTAACAATAAAATATAATAAAGTAAATGTACTTAAATTAAATTAAAATATAAAGAGAATGTAAATTCTTTAATTTATTTTTACCTATTTTTTTCAGTGTGAACCAACAAATAAATAGTCCTTACCATATGTATCTACAATTTATTCTTAAAAGTTTGATTTGCTTGAAGAGTTCATTGTTGATCTTAACTTTCACTTGAGGAATTACAAGTTAAATTGTTACACTTAAAAAAAAATTTCTCATTAAAAAATATTATCTACCTTAATGGGTATCTGGTACTGGGTATTTGTAAGGTTGGGTTTGGTTCTATGGATCTCATACTTGAACCAAAATTGATAAAAATGGAACTGATCCAACCAAACCATTCACACCCTTACTTCGTATATGACCATCAATGTGTGAGATATTTATAATAACAATAATGATTTTCTGATGCCCCCTTTGACCTATGCCCCTATCATAGAACCAATACGTAGAATAAAAAATCTTTGTTTGTGTATCCCGAGGTAAACTATCTACAGTTTTGTGAAGGGGGGCATAGGTTGGGGCATGTCTGAAAGGGGCGTCATATTATCACAAATCTTTTGGCAATCTCTCGTTTAATTCTTGAAAATTCATGAATTTTTCAATTTTTTTTTTTCAATGAAAGTTTTATTCTCTAGATTATTGAACTATTCTGAATAATTCACGGATTTTAAGTTTGAAAAGAATAAAACACAATTTTTACGAATTTTTATTAAACTCATTGTAAAAAAAAAAAAAAAAAAAAAAATACTACTATAACTTATAGTATGTTGCAAAGTGTAAACTTGTAAATTGTGACGTGTAATACAAGTCGACTTTGAAGTGGGCATGCTTCAAAAGTTTGGAAGAATCCACATTTTTACGTGACAAATGTCTATTTTATCTTTAAATAAATAATGACATGACCCTCTACATTATTACACCTTAATTTTTTAAATTAATGATTTGTCCCTTGACTTTGGTCTTTTAAAGAATAATAACCTTAATGTCCTCATTATCACCTCCATCATTATTACCATCACCAATTTCATCATCACCATCACTATTAACATCATTGTCATATGGCCAAATATTTGATTTTTGAATTTGTGAAATGAAACGGATAATATACGCATGAAGCATATGCAGTATATTTTTCATTTATCGAATATTTGACCAAATTTTAGATTAGATTTTTGCAATCTAAAATTGAATAGAACACAAATTTTTGCCATATTCCAAATTGCTAACAAGGATCACGACTCTTATAATAAAGAGGTGTAGCTGTCCATCTACCGGTTTCCAACCCTCTTTGCAGGGAAAGAAGTCTTTTGGGTCAGTCTAGACTACTAAATAACCTTTTCCCTTGGGATACGTTAAGACTTAGTTTTAGGTTTCCAGTTTCGACTCAAGATCTAATACGGTATCCCATTCCAACAAAATAGGTTAGATGAACCCGTGGCATGCATTTGTTGGTGTTTAAAATACCTTGGACTCCTAATCAAGCCGTTCACGCAAAAATATTGAACCCCAATAAAAATGTGCCACGTAAACACATAGTATTGTTATAGATGCGGGACACCGTTCTTGATCGCGACCGCAGTTTCTTGTTGCTGCTCTCTTTTCAAGACTTTCTTGTACATTGACTTTTGGCACGTTTTCGTTGACTTTTGCAGTTGATACTGTAGAATTAGGTACGGATTTATTAGGAAAAATTACTTGGAGGACCCTGATAGAGGAATTTGTTTTTAAATAGTCCTTGAATTATGATGGATAGGTTGATGGTCCATTTAGTAAACTTTTTATTTAATTACAGACAGATTTACTGGCGGACCCAACTGTTGCAATTTTATTAAAAAAACTCTCTTACTGTATCAAGTTTGTTACTCGATCAAACCTAACTTTATGAAACATACTAGAATGACTAACTTAGTATGATTTAAAATCTTACTAAAGGTAGTTGGGCCCACAGGGATTATCAAATTAACAATCCAACACCACAGCCTTCTAAATTTCATGGAAAAAATCAGATTTAACGGAAAACATTAGAAAAAAAAAAAAAAAAACTTTTTGAACTTGATCGTAGGTGTTGAAAATGGATGGTTACCAAACTCCCAAATTTAAAACTAAAATTCTATGGTGAAAATAAAAAAGAAAAAATTATATATATTTTTGAAACTTCTTAAAATTTTGTCCTTTATAACCTAGGGCTATCACATCATATTTTAAGGTGCCACAAATTGATGCAATTAGAATCCTCACCTAGGTATGTTAAGTAACAAATTAACCCCATAAATTTGAATTTTATGACGTGGATCTAGACTCGAAGGTTTGCTGGGTAACAAACTTTATAAAGTTAGGTCCCCATGGAGTTGTTAGAACGCCAAGGGAGATTTTGTAAAAAAAGTGCAACAATTGGGTCTGTTGGGTAAATCTTTATTTTTAATAAACTCTCATAATTGTGAGATCAACTCTTTTATTGCGGAGCTCACTAATTTTTATTTACAATCCATTTGGATTATAGTTACCTAATTCATTGGTGAGTTACCGAAGCGTGATTCGATTCGAACCAATCTAGTTCGCAATACGGTTCGCTCTCAATTTGTGAAATGCAGCAAACTCAGCGAACTGTATTTTTCATAAATTTGTTAGATGCTCCTCCACATGTTGCTAATATTTGAGACATTCCTCAAAAATCTTAAATTGATAGCATGTCCCTTTGACTATGGTCTTTATTAATAGAATGATGAAAAATGACCAAATACCGTCATCTTCAACCTATAAAATATAAAAACTTAATTTTTCTTTTCTTCCCAAAATCTGTCATTTTCAATCTCTTTTTCACCTTACAAATCACTTCAACCTTCAAATTCCCTCACCTATGTCTACCCTAACAAATCAGGTTCATTTTCGAGTAGCAAACCATGAACCTGAATTCGAAACAAGCAACCCATGAATCAGGTAACATAGTTTTAGATCATAAATAGAGAGAAGAAAAGATAAAAAGAAGAGAACAAAATGCAACTTTCTCTCCGCTCTGTTTGGATAGATAGAAGAGAAAATAATAGAATATAAAGTAATTTTTTTTCTATTTTCTCACTTTCTCTCCAATTTGGGGAGAACAAAATTGAATATTTTTTCTCTCTATAAACTTTTTATTCTCTCCTCACTTAACTTCCCAAACAAGAGAAATGGAGAGAATATCTTCTCTTCTCTTAATCCAAACAAAGTGTTATTGTCGTAGTTAATATTTTTATTGTCTAACTCACCACTTATTATTGTCGAGCTCACCACTTTTTATTGTCAAGTCTGACATTGTTTTTATTGTTGAACTTGACAATTTTTAAAAATTATATCTAACTTGACTCTGTAAAACTCACCCATTTTGAAAATTTTCGACTAAAATATATGGGAAAATTGACTAAAAACTTTGAATAATGACTTGTCTAAATGAGTTCAAAACAACAAAAAAAAACCACCTTTGATCGATTTTCATCCAAAAATGAATAAAATTTTTGTAAAATTCCTAATTTTTTACATACGTCTACAAAATGTTTGAAAATGACTTTTTCTTCCTTCTCAAATCCTTTACATCCAAATGGAGTCTCTGAAACTCAATTGGGATACCAAAATTCCACTTTTTAGATGAAAATGGTGAATTCGAACGATTAGGGCACATTCGACATTTCAATCGTGAGAAATGAGGTTCAAGGACTGACTAGAAAGAATTTTTTACAAAACGGACTATTAAGATAGGCCCTACAACTTAAGGATTAATTAGAAAGAAATCCCTCTATCAGGGTCCTCCAAGTAATTTTTTCAATTTATTTATTATGGAATACAGGTTTCAAATCAATTTAAATCTTATCTAATAAAGGAAAAAGTGCACGACAAATGTAAACATATAATTGAAGACTTTTAGCATAAAAATTCCATAAGACAATGATAAAAAATGGCCATCTTTGTTTTTTTTTAATATTCAAAATAGGACTATTTGCTATAATAACTCATGTTTTTTGATAGAAATGCCCTCACCAATAATTTCTCTAATAAACCCTTGAAAAATAATCTTCTAAGTTGTAACTTCCCTCCTCCCAACATTTAATACCATTGAAATACAAAGAGATATTCATTCTCTCTACCAAAACCAACCAAAATGTCATTGAAATACATCAAAGATGCTATAGATTTGAGGAACAATAATGAACTTTGTAGATCTATGCACTCTTGTGTTCGATCCACGATCTATTGAAGGTTTTCACCAAAGATTATCAACATCTTCTCTATTTCTTTTATTTTATTTTTGTAAAATTATTTATACATTCTTATAAGCTCAATACATTTCTCATCCATAGTTATATAAATGAAAAATGGTAGCACAAGAAAACAAAAAAAAGATTTTACAAAATTTTTATGATTTTGTTCATAAAATTTACCCTATATCAAACATTGACGTTGAAATGTATTATAGCGTCGAGACTCAACGATACCTATAGTCAAGGTTCGACGTTGTGAATATTTTTCACTTACAGAAACTTCTATTAGACAATTTCGTCGAGGTTTGATAGTAGGTACCGTTGAGCCTCAATGATATAAGATGTTCCCACGTTGAGGTTCGACATTAGGTGACCTTTATGAACAAAATCATAAAAATTTTGTGAAATCAATATTTTTTAAAAATTTTTTTTTTTTTGCTACCATTTTTTATTTATATAATTGTGGAAGAAAAATTTATAAAGATTATAAGAATATATAAACGATTTAAAAAAAATGAAAGAAATAAAGGAGAGATTGATACCTTTGGTAGAAATCTTCGTAGATCTATAAGGTTCACTATTGCTCCTCAAATCTAAAGTCTCCAATGACTTTTTGATAGGTTTTGGTAGAGAGAATGAATCTCTCTCTCTCTCTCTCTTTGCTGTAAAATGTTGGGAGGGAGGAAATTACAATTTAGAAGATTATTTTTCAAGAGTTTATTAAAAAACTTGCAAGTGAGGGCATTTCTATAAAAAAAAAAACATAGGTTACTGTAGCAAATAGTCCTATTTTGAGTATTAAAAATATAAAAGTGGTCATTTTTTTTTTCCGTTGCCTTAAACCTATGGAATATTTACACTAAAAATCTTATAATTAATGTATATATATATTTTTATGGGTCAGGTTCAAGGGACATATGAGAAAACATATGTAAAAACAATGTAACATTAATAAATTTTCAAAATATGGGTTAGAAATTTCGGATTGAGCTGATTTTTTGTGAGGATGATCTCTATAATGGGAAGATCATCCGAAAAAAAAAATCAGTCCAATTTGAAAGTTCTAACTCCATTAAAAGTGATTTAGAATGTGGACCGTCAATTTTTTTACCAATTTTTGTCAATAATTTGTAAATCACTTTTGATGGATTTAGAAGTTTAGATTGAGCTGGTTTTTTGTGAGGATGATCTTCTCATCATAGTGGACATCCTTGCAAAAAATCAGCTCAATCCAAAACCTCTAACCCATATTTTGAAAAACCATTGTTTTTTCATATGTTTTTACACATGGCCCTTGAACCGTCCCCTATTTTTATATATATATTCAGAACCAAACTTTTTTGGAACCCCAAAACTTGATCTGAATCTTTAAATCTTGGATCAGATTAAATCATGAATCAGATGTGAGGTACGTCTGAATTTAACTTTTACTTGGATCAATGGAATTACAAGAAAATCATATTGGACAATCTATTATACTATTATACATTATCGTAAAATGATCAACATAGCAAACTTTCTGTCCACTTCGATTTTAGGGACATGAGCAGATCAAGTTTAGATCAAATCATGATGAATTTTGAAATGATGCAATAGTAATTAGATTTAATCCGCCATATTATCATACATGCTTGTTTTAAGATTGGACTCTGTATGCATCGAAATTTTGAGGAAGTCTTCATAAATTTTTACAAATCAATTGAAAGTCTATACATAAAAAATGGACTCACACATCCAAATAGAGTCCTTATTTATAATGAGTCTCGTATGGTTATGATTTGAGTTTTTACAGATAGAGCCCATGATCTAAACAAAGTCAAGTGATCCACATTAAGTATTGAGACCTACACCCAAATAAATGTGTTTGACTCACCAACAATCCATAGAATCTTTAAATTTGGATTTGGACGAATTTTTCCTTTAGATGATGAACCAATCAAATCTCTTTAAGTCGGGTCATAATTGGAAAGCTAAATTATACTTAAGTATATAAATACCAAAGTCTCCCTCAATTAAAAGGGGGATCTAGATCACTTTATCTTAGAAGACAGAAGTTCTCTTTCTAGAGAAGTAGAAACTTTCAAGCCCTCTTCTAAAGATGAAGCAAAACTCTTCAAGAGAGACTTGGATTATGATTCAAGAGAAGAACAAGCTCAAAAGTCATTCTTCAAAAGTCAAGAAATCATTTTCAACTGTAAAACACAAAGTCCAAATAGAAAAAATCTATATAAACCTCTATAAAAGATTAAGCTCAAAAACCCTTCTTCAAAAGTTAAAAAATTATTCTCAACCAATAAAGGACGAAATCTGAAGAGAAAAAGAATCAATATAAACCTCTACAAAAGAACAAGCTCGAAAGTCATTCTTCAGAAGTCAATAAATCATTCTCAATCGATAAAGCACGAAACTCAGATATAAGAAAAATCTAGAAAAACCTCTACAAAAGATCAAGTACAAACAAAAACACCGTCAAAGCAACCTTATCAGTTGATCATGCATGAAGCTCGAAGAGAATAAAGTTACACACGTGTCACCACTATTTTTGTACTTGATTGTTAATCAGAGAAAAATACTGAGATTTGTATCTCTATTTCATCAAAATCAATAAAATCATATGCGATCTTGTTCTAGAAATTTTGAGGTAGATTTATAAAATTTACTGTCGACAAACCCTTTCGAAAAACAAAAGGTTGATTGTCAAGATTATACCTTCCTTTGATTGTCATTTATGTCACAATTGTCCATTTAGTATTTTTTAGGTACTTTTAGGTTTTAAAAATAATTTTGTAATTTCTTTTGAGAGACATTTTCATATTTCATCTATTAATATTTAATAGTTAGAGTTGCAACTCAGATGGGTTGGGGATCAACCTACACCCAATTCATACTTGACAAACACCAACCCATGCGCCCACACCCAACCCCACCTTGGGCATGAAATATTCAACCCAAGCCTCACCCAAGTCAGATTGATTCATTCCTCGTTACTACTAGATAATTTAGTAATAATAATGACTTATATAAAGATAGGTGGTATATAAAATTTGCAATTATTTGTCATAGAAATATATTTCAAAGTTCATATATATAAAATCATCAGTACATGTAAAGAAAAAGATGATGATGATTATCTAAAGTTTTGAAATGTGAATTGTAAATGAGAAAGAAACAAAAATATTTTAAATATTTTTAAATTATAATCATATTAAGTTCAAGTTCATGCAAATCAGATTACCTGATGTCTATAGAATTTAATTTGGTCAAAAATTTGTTTTGCTCAAATCCTAACTAACTGTGCCCAAATCTGACCCAAGGTTCGATTCAACCCATTGGGTTCAGGTTTTGCCGGCCCAAGTTTCTGCGCTAATAATAGTCCTAATAAATAAACACAAGTTTAATTAAGAGAGCTTCTATCCAGCACCAACTTTTGCTAATGCCACCCAAGATGTGGGCTAATTCTTTGATGATTTAATATGAATTGAGGTGGCATTAGCAAAAGTTGGTGTGACAATAGAATCCCACTTAATTAAATATCCAGAATTTTCAATTTTAGATGAAGTTTCCATTAAACAAGGAAAATAAAGAAGGGCTGAATTTTCAAAAGGTAGTCCTCACCGTTTGAAGTTTAAAGTGCCGTCCAGTCATATTATGTGGAAAACTTAATAAAGGGCATATGAGAGAAGTTTGCTGCACAGATGGAGCAGAGTTTGATCACATTCCCTCCGAAAAAAAAAACAAAAAAAAAAGCCACGTGGAATACTTTCAGACCCCTATCTCTAGATCATTTGCTCCACCTCTTTATGAATCATCAATCAGGCAGGCTTTCAATTTGTGGGTCCACTAGGACAGAGTGCCACGTGGTAATTCTATGAGGGATTTAACTTTGCTGCTCCACCTTTGAAGGAAACTTCTTTGCTTAGATTTATCCAATCTCATTGGCTCTTTTACATGGAATTCCTCAAAGTTTTTTTTTATTTTATTTTAAGGAAATTACATTTTTATCCTTCTTCATACACCAATCATCTTCTTCATCTATTGATCAAAAAATCCGAACCATCTTCTCAATCCATTCTCTCATTCTTCTCCACCACTACTTCACTCTCTCCCTCAATCTTCTTATTCTTCATATTCATCAACTTTTGAATTTTGTAAGAGGTTGAATCAATGGAGATTAGTTTTTAGGATCTTTTTTTCTTTCAAAAATCTTAGGGCATATTGGGATTGACTTCTTCAAGTGCTTCTGGGTCCTGTGGGGAGTCAGAACCACTATATCAATTGTTTGGATACATAAGCACTTGGAGAAGTAATTTCGTAAAAGAGTAAAAATAACACTTCTAAGAGAAGTACCGAGACCAATACTTCTCAAAACTATTTTTGCGCGAAGCAATTTTATCCGTCAAATGTAAGTTGTGATTCCAATTATACCCTCACGAGATTTTACATTTTACTCGATATATCCCTCGTCAACTCATCAAAACACAAAACTTTGTCAGAAGTACTTCTCAAAATCTGCATCCAAACACAAAATTCTATCAGAACTACTCCAAACAGTACTTGAAAAAGTATTTTTTGGGAGTACTTATGTTCTAAGTGCTTCTGCCTCCTGTGTCCACACGAGCCCTTATTTTTTATTTTTTTTTTTGCATTTAATTATCAAAGAACATGGAAAAATCACTATTAAAATATTCACAACGATGATTTTGAATTAAAAAACTCAAAGTTTTTTGACAGATTTTATTTGATAGGTTTAGATCAAACTTGTTTTAGCCAATTCAGTGGACGCCTATCGATTTATGTTTTCTTTCTTGTGTAAGCCTAACACTTTCAATCGCCTCTACCGAATCTATTTTGTAATGTTTAATAGTAAATTACGCCCGACATGATACTTATCGAATATTCCAAAATAAGTTATGTTTGAACCTACTAAACAATATCTATAATAATAAAAGAAATCTATGAATGCTTCCATAGGTTCCCACGGATTCAATTTTGTAATGTTCAGTAGGAACTTACGTTCGGTAGGATACTTACTGAATTAACTAAAATAAATTTGACCTAAACTTATCGAACAAAATCTATCAAAAAACTCCGAGTTCTTCAATTCGAAATCGTCCTTTTAATAGTGATTTTTTCATCTTTGATGATTTAATGTAAAAAAATAGAAGAAAAATCAAAGAAATAATATTATTGAAAAAACAACCTTAAAACCATTACTCCATTGATTTAACCTCTCACAAAACTCAAAAAAAAAAGATGAATATGATGAAGAAGAACAAGAAGATTGAGAGAGATGTAGATGGTGGAGAAGAATGAGATAATGAATAGAGAAGATGATTGAGATTTTTATTTTGTAGATAGATAAATAGATGGAGAAGATAGTGGGTGCGTGGAGTAATTTAATGAGGGGTATTAGTGTAATTTTATTTTTTAGATTTTTTAAACTTAAGTGGGCAAGAAGAGCATATATGGTGGGTGCTAGTAAATGGACGTAGTCTTGCCACAAATCTAGTTGCACATATTCCAAATTGTTGCAGAGGCGCGAAATGTTTTAAAGAGAATGACATTGTATGTGCCTCAACTCGATATCAATCCGGAAAACTTTTTGGTATAGGTCAGAACATATTTACACGAATTGGGGATTGGGATTTTTTTTCTTCAGGTATTATCCAAAAAAATATTATTTACCTATCTTTAAATTTCATAAGTACAATTACAAAAATATTGAAATAGAATAATAACATAACATTATATAATTGTTACTACATACGAAAGGTTGGGTTGAGTGCACTAGACACCTCACCTCACTGCCCATCCCGACTTGGCACGTATTTTATCGAGTTAGCTCGGTGTAGGATTCGCCCCTTGGAGAAAATACTTGGGTGCCCCTTAGGGCCCAACGCAAGTTCCAAAACCACCCTTTATAAAGTTGAGTGCACTTCTACTTCTAAGCAATGTGGAACAAAAATATCTAAGAAGATTCAAGCGTAAAAAGACGAGAGATAGTTCTACAAAGACATGCACTATCAATCTTTCTCTCTGAGGTACAAGTTTTACTTTAGATCAACAATAAATAGAGAGAGAACTCATTCAAAATAAAAAAAATAAAACTTAAAAAAAAAAAATTATTTTATTTTATTTATTAAAATAACCAACACTTGCTGGTCGAAGAGGTTCCCACTATCGAATGGGATGATAGACGATATTATTGAAGGAAAGGCTCTCACCAAGGTAGTCAATTCTAATTCTTTTGCTCCATTACCTCAACTTGATCTTCCTCCTCAAGGCTTGGATGGAAATAAGAACAATAATAGAGACAGTCGGATCCTTTCAGGATCAATTCTTTTAGGCAGCTCTAGGTTTCTGAACTTACTACTCTTTTTGGTGGCTATTTATTATGGCTCATACCATATGAAGCAACTAAAAACACAGCCAAATCCCAGCACAATTGGAGCGAACCTAAGGGATTTTACTTACAAAGAGCTTGAAGAAGCTACTGATGGGTTCAAAGAAGAATTGGGTAGGGGTATTTGTTCAACAGTTTATAAAGGGGTTCTAGAATCAGATACAAGAAGTCTTGTTGCTGTTAAGAAGTTGGAAAAAGTGGCACAAGAAGACGACAAGGAATTCAAAATCGAAATGAATGCCATTGGTTGGACCAATCATAGGAACTTAAGTCCAACTGCTTGGATTCTATGACGAGGGCACTAATAAGATGTGTGGAGAGATAAAATCATCTTCCATATGGACCATTCATTCGTACCATCAACTCACATCCTGAGGCAGACACATGGTATTGTTGGAAGATAACTCTATCTTATTAGAGAAAAATCTCAATTTAAGAGGATTCTTCCCCTTTTAAGTAATTATTAATTTGGACAATGGGTAATACGGTCAATTGTAGTTTAATTAGGATTAAGATTCTTTTTAAGGTTTTTTTATTTAAAAGGCTAAAGGCCATTGTAAAAGGGGGGACGGAGAGGAGGAAGGGGAGACCGAGGTGAGGAGGTCACCTAATAAATTCAGATTTTACATTGGAATGACTCCCCGAACCCATGGAAGTAAGCATGTTTGTTGAACCACGTAAAAACCTTTGTATTTATTTTTTATTTCCAATTATTTTGTGAGTTCAATAATGGAATTGTGATCAAAGCCGATTTATCACAAAATTGACCTTTACAGGATGTTGGTATACGAGTTCATGAGAAATGACTCCTTAGCAAGTTTCCTTTTTGGAAGAAATTGAAGGCCTGGCTGGCGCCAAAGAATTTAAATGGCCTTTGGGATTGCTCGAGGGCTTACATACCTTCATGAAGAATGCAGCTCCCAAAAAATACATTGTGACATAAAACCTCAAAACATACTTCTAGATGAATTTTTGTTGTGAGAACTTTCGACTTTGAAGATTGGCTAAACTCGAACTAGTACAGGTATCAGAGGGACCAGAAGGTTTGTGGCACCTGAGTAGTTCAAGAGAATGGTGACAACAACTAAGATCATGGCTAAGGTAGATGTTTACCATTTTGGAATCATGTTATTGGAGATCATTTGTTGTAGGAGAAATGTTGGAAAGGAAGATGAAGAGGTACTATCAAATTGGTCTTATGATTAACCCCAAAGGGTTGGCCTAGTGGCAAGCCTTGCGTTGATAAGCTCCTCAGGAAGGGTAGGTCAAGTGTTCGAAACCCCACAAAGCAAAAAAAATTCCTTGGGCCTACCCTCCAAGGTCTGGTTGACGCTCGACTCAACCAGTTGCACGTAGGACTTTCCAAGGGGGCGGTGTGTATGATAGTGGGATAGTCTCACCCAAAGGGTGAGGATACCCACTGTAGACACCCCAAAATTGCACATCTCGGGGATTGGAGAGTCCCGGATTCTCCCACGACAAGCAAAAAAAAAATGGGCTCATGATTTTTTAGTGGAAAGGAAGCGCCCTCTATTGTGGAGAATGATGAAGAAGCAAATAATGATTGTAAGAGGTTGGAAAGCATTATCCTGGTGGCCATTTGGTGTATTCAGAAGGATCCATCTTTAAGGCCTTCAATGACAAAGCTGACACAAATGCTAAAAGGAGATGTTGAAGTTTCCATGCCCCCTAATCCTTCCTCCATTAGCTCGATTGGATTAAAGTGTTTCATCTACTCAGCACTAGTTCTAAACTCTCCCACCAACTAATATATATTGTATAATTGAACCTAAATAACAAAAGTAATCCCTTTGGGGCATTGTTTTTATGTCAATCTTAAGGAGTGCTTCATTACTAAAAGTGTTTCAAGTGACTCAAATCCTTAGTTTCTTAAGTGTTTAAAATCCTTCATATATGTACATCTATTGAACTTTGTGAGAAATTTTTGCTCACAGAAAAGTCAATCCAGGATTTCACAGAATCCTAGATGACCAATCACACAAAACCTAATGAGGGTAGTTTTGTAATTGGCGATGCCCTCAATACATGCGTGTTCGTGTGATTGGTCAATCTGAGTTTCTGTGAAATCCCCGAAGGATTTTTCTATGAGCAAAAATGTTTTCTAACTTCGTTTTAGTTGACTTCTCCTTGAGTTGCATTGTACCTTAGATGATATTTACACAATGACATGGACCGTTTCAAAGTAAAAAATTGTTGGCTTAAAATCCTCAAAAGAATCCACCTGTTTAGCATGGCACGTAAAGTTTCACATTGGATATTTGATGAAAAATAAAAAATAAAAAATAAAAGTTGGATCGATATGAGAAAACTTTGTTAATTTAAACCATGGTTCAATATTGGAATGTATCGGGTACAAAACATTGACCTGGAAAAATGAATGTTTCATAAATGTATTAAATTGTATCAGAATGTATCGAGCGATATAGTATCGATTTTCTAATTGACCAAAACTTTCATTCAATAGATATTTAAAACCTTGGTTCAGATTACATAAAAATATAACTAGCATAGCTACAGAAGGGTTTATTCAGAGAGTTCAACAAACAAAGCATTCCAAGACCTGAGAGCTTGAAGACAAGAAGATAGACATAAGTCAAAGTTTAATTGAGATACTCAGAAGATGAATTTTATCCCACTCAAGGGAAGATTCGCCCAATATATTATTATAATGATACCAATTAAATGGAAGAACATAATAGTTAATAAAAGAAAATCATGAATAAAAAAAAAATTTAAGGGCCAAGCCAAAAATAGCGGTATCAAGTGTGCAAGGATCTGTGACTATCTCGATAACTCAAGAAAAAATATTCATAACCGAGGAAGGGGTTCAAATATCAATCTAATCAATGTTGAACATTGCTCGAAAATGCCACAAGAAATGAAATTCCATATTAAATAGAATAGTTATAGCAACTGTACAGGGCATTCAAAATAGCAAGATCATCCTCACTAAAAATCAACCCATTCCGAAACTTCTAACTCCAATTTACAAGTTGAAGAATTGTGGACCGTCAATATTTTTGTAAATCACTTTTGATAGGATTAGAAGTTTTGGAATGAGCTGATTTTTGGTGAGGATGATCTCTATGGTGAGCAAATCATCCTCACAAAAAATCATACCATTCTGAAACTTCTAACCCATATAAGACAAAAACCCATTCAGCACCAAACATTTGGGCCAACATTTTAGCCAACCATTTTTGTCCTGCATGGGTTAGAAGTTTTGGAATGGGCTGATTTTTGGTGAGGAGATCTCCTCACCAAAAATCAGCCCATTCCAAAACTTCTAGCCCTATGTTTACAAGTTGAAAAATTGTGGACCATCCATTTTTTGTAAATCATTTTTTATGGGGTTGGAAGTTTTGGAATGGGCTGATTTTTGGTGATGATGATCTCCTCACTGTAGAGATCATCCTCACAAAAAATCAGCCCATTCCAAACCTTCTAACCCATGTTTTGAAAAATGTTTTGCCAAAATGTTTGGTGCTAAACATTTCCCATATATATACACACTGAGGTGTAGGTAAAATGATTTAAAAACTTGTCCAAGATGAAAATGAAGCGAGTTATCCCAGTGTGAGATAATCAATGTGAATTACCAATCACATTGACATGTTCAGATCCAATAGACTCATCCAATATAATGAAAATATCAACCGAGTATATGAAAACTCAGCCAAATCAACCAGGTTTTGTGTATTTTGATGTAAAACCATTTACTTTTAATTGAATATTTATTATCCATATAAAAATAAAATTTTGGGTATAAGAATCTACTAATCCACTTTTTAATAAGAAAAAATTGTAATTATTCCATATATATATACTAACGTCCAATACCTCATTGGGACATTAGCTTTGTCTATAACTTTGGATTCTTGAAAATCCCTTATCTTTTTGTCACATAGTACAAGAAAGTAAGGGTATTTTGGTATTTGTTGAATAATATTTTTGTAATTATAGATATTCTCAATAATATTTTGATTTTAGTACAATAAATCCCTTTTAAAGAACGCCATTGAGATTTTTATATTTAAAAAAAATAATTTTATATTTTTGTATTAAAACACAAAAATGTAAAGGGGTTTTTCAAAAATTCAAAGTTGTGGAGAATGCTAACGTCCCCATTAAAGTCTTGGATGTTAGCATTCCCATAAATATATAAGGGAATGCTAATGTCCCAAACCTCAAGAGGACGTTAGCATTCTTCAATATATATTTTTTTAATAATACCCCTACCTATTTTGTCTTTTAGTAAAAAAGATAAGGGTATATTAGTTTTTTTACATAATAAATGATATTTACATAATGAATGCTTGTCTTTTACATATTAAATGCTAAGAGCATTTAAATCTAGTGCTACTACTTAGTTGGGGCTTAGCATGGGGCTCAAGACTTAGAACAAGCTAATGGCTCGAGGCATCATCCAACATTCAAGGTGTTGCTTCTGCAAGAGTGTGAAAGCGCCCTCGATCCACGGGGTGCGCGGATCCGCTTTTGACCCTTGAGGTTTGGGAGTCGCCACCTAGTTATTATGGTTTAGGAACCGAATACTAACTCTAAACGGATAAAAAAACTAATCTACTAAAGAAAAACTGAATCCGGGGATCATATTACGGGGTTGGAAGGTGTTAGGCACCAATCACGCACGGCCAATGCCTGTCTCTACTTATCCCAAATAAGACTACATTGCTAACAACAAAACCTATATAGAAAAATAACATAAATTTTACCTTCGATACGCAAAGATCTTATTCCCTCAGATCTGACAAAAATCGCTCCTTATACCGTACTCCTTGCTTCGTTCTGTCTCCGGATCTGATTTCTAATCTTCGAGGCAAGGTATCTCTTTCTTGGATCTAGATTCTTCAAATTTATTATGGATTTTGGGGTGTTTTTGAAGGGCTTCTAGGTGTTTTTCGGGTTAAAATCGAAGTATGGGTGTTAGGTAAGGAGTTGGGGCTTCAAAATTAGGGTTTTAGGAGGGTTGTGGAGGCTTCTTGACCTACTTCTCTTAGGGTTTATGATTTGATACAAAAATAGGGTGTGAGGACCCCTATTTATAGATTTTTTTAAGGGTTTGTTTAGATAGAATTAGTGTTTAATTAAAATTATTTTAGTTAGAATTATTTTAGGTAGAGTTGTATTTTAATTAGAATTGTTTTTGGTAGAGTTATATTTTAGTTTGAATTCTATTAAATAGAGTTATTGTTTAATTAGAACTCTATTAGGGTTTTGACTTTTGGTCTTATTTGATTGACTTTAAGATTTTGACTTTAGTCTTACTTGATTGACTTTAGTCTTACTTAATTGACTTTAATTTTGACTTTAGTCTTAGTTGATTGACTTTAATTTTTTGGAGAACCCCCTCTATTATATATTTAATTCTTTGGACCCCCAAATGGAGGGGTCCTTAAAGAAATATCTTGGCAACCCTCAACAATTTTGCCTGATAACCTAATTGATCGATTTTTTTAGTTTAAAATTTTAAATTAATTTTATTAATGTTTCAATTTAATAATTTAATATTTTATTTACTAATTTCAAAATTTTTAATTATGAAAATTGTGAAATTACCGTTTTGCCCTCGAAGAGGATTTTTCGTGTTTTAAGTCGGTTTTTGATATTCTAGGATGTTTTAGAATCGATTTTTCGTAAGGAATTCAATGGAAATATTAGTTTGTGTCATTTATAAAAAATTTTGTGTGAAATGGTCGTGAACTTTATGAGGGGCATTTTCACAATTTTGTCAAATTCTGTTAAAATTGGCGAAATGATTTATTTGGTTTCGATTTGATGTTTTATGTATTCGAAAGGATTTTCCTAAGCGTAATGTAGGCTCTAGGATATTTTAAGGTTAGAGGTATTTTGGTAATTTGATTATTTTTTAGTGATTTTTATCGTGAAGTTTCTTTTTGTCTGAAAAATGATGATTTCTATGTTTCTAGGTTCATATTTTCCTAATATAGCGTGGTTTCTACAGTTTTCTCAGTTCGAGATACCTCATCTGGATTTCTGAAACATATCTGGTAACAAAATAAAGCGTTGGAATAATCATCCATCATTGGGAACTGTTGCGATCGGGTTGACGAATTGATTAATCAGGCAGATGCAAAAATGGGGTATCTACAGAGTGCTAATGAAGATGAAAACCATCTCTTCCTAGGATACAACTTCATTAACGATCTATGGCAAAGATTACTAAAAAGATCGAATATCAACGATGCTAACATGAATTGGAGCGTTGAAGTGGAATGGCTAAGCAGCAACACCAGGGGCAAGTCTCTGACCTCGTTGGTTAAGAGGTTGGCCTTTAATGCTTTTATCCACCACGTTTGGCTCGAAAGATGTAAAAGTTTATTCCAAAACAACTTCAATCCTCCAGATCTATTGGAAAGTTCCATAGTGCGTGATGTTCAATTCAAAATCCAAAGCTTAGAGGTTAGCACTGAAGACATTGCCGCGACAAGAGCCTTTATAAACTCATGGAATTTGAACCAAAAATTTGAGGCGAGGATGCTAGTGAGGTGCAAATGGATCTCTCTTCTAGAAGACTTCCCTCTGTTAAATATTGATGGGTTGTTTAGAGTAAATTTGGGGTAATTCGGTTCTCTTCCATGAGCTACAAGCGATTGTAAAGGGGTTGATCATGGTTGCCTCTTAAACATAAGAGCCTTGAAAGTTAGAGCTGATTCTAAAGCTGTTATCGACTATATCAATAGGGCTAACGAACTGCCTTGGAGGGAAGACCGACTAGTTAAAGCCATTAAGAGTAGAGCGACCAACTTCCAGAGCATTGAATTTTCTTTCTGCTTTAGAGAAAATAGCCAAGCAATTAATTTCTTAGCTTCTTACCCAAGCTCCTGAGGTAGTATAGCTTTGGATCCTAGGGACCACCCTAGTGATTTATTGAACCTCTTGTGTAAAGACGCTTAGGTATATCTATGACAGATTGTAGCTATCTTTTTTCTAGTTGTGGTCAGCCTAATCCCTCGTTAATCTTCAAAAGAAATATTTTTTATGTAAAAAACCAATATACCCTTATATTTTTCAGTAAAAGTCAAATTGGGTAGGGGTCTTATTGGGAAAAAAATGTGTTAAAGATCGCTAACATCCCCATGAGGTCTTGGACATTAGCACTCCCCATATATATATATGGGTCAGGTTCAAGGCCCGTCTGAGAAACCGTCTAAGAAAACTTTCGACGGTAAATAAAATTTTAAAATATGGGTTAGAAATTTTGGATTGAGCTAATTTTTTGTGAGGATGATCTCTATGATGGGAAGATCATCCAAAAAAAAAATCAGCTCAATCTGAAACTTCTAACCCCGTTAAAAGTGATTTAGAATGTGGACCGTCGATTTTTTACCACTTTTTATCACTAATTTGTAAATCACTTTTGATGGATTTACAAGTTTCTGATTGAGCTGATTTTTTGTGAGGATGATCTTCTCATCATAGTGACCATCCTTGCAAAAAATCAGCTCAATCCAAAACCTCTAACCCTTATTTTGAAAAACGAAAGTTTTCTTAAACGGTTTCTCAGATGGCCCTTGAACCGCCCCCTATATATATATATATATATATATGAGTAAGATGGTTTGACCGACTCGGCCTAAACAAGATGATTCCGACGAGTTTAACATGGCATTAGTGGTGGGTGAGTTTCAAAACCATGGAAGTAACTATCATACTCATGCTATATTTGAAAGCTTTCAAGAGATTAAAAGAGGAAAGTGGATTTGTTTTCTTGAAATCATCTCATAACAAAAACCAATTAAATAAAGAAACATGATTTATAACTTTATCGGATAAAGTATTGGCATTATCATATACACCTACAACTACATAATGGAAATTGTGGAGGCCAATTTTGTAAAATCTTGATCACGATTTCAACATTCAATCCACAAAAATGATAAAAAGGGCATAAATAAAATAGAGAAGACAAAGATTTTTTACGTGATTCGGCAAACGTGCCATTGTCCACGGGCTCAGGGAGTTGTTTCACTATAGATCTCACGATTACATAGCCTTCTCTCCCTCTTCTACCTTTCTCCCATTTTTTTCCTCCCTCTTTACAATGGCCTCCAAGCCTTTAAATAGAAAAATCCTAAAAAGAGTCATAACTCTAATTATGTTACAATTGACCATATTACCCCTTATCCAAATTAATAATTATATAAAAAGAGAAAAATCCTCTTAAATTAGAATTCTTCCTTAATAAGATAGAATCCTCTCTAAATGATGTCATGTGTCTGCCTTGGGATGCGTGTTGTTGGTGCGAATGAAAAAAGTTTTTATCCCTCTAGCCCCCTCTCGAAAGTAGAAATCGATGTATCGAGATCCGCCTTCGAGAAATACTTACTTGATTGAACACCATTGAACTAATATGATTTTTGATACGCCGAGCTTAAAACTTGATATTTAACTCGATTGAGTTCCCATAATAAGTAGATGTTTCAATAATAGACTTGACCGCGAGTTAGACTTGGTTTCCTTAATGAGCCAACATTTAATAAATAATAGAAGAACCGATTGAAATCCTATGTCGGACTTAGATCCTAAAATGATCTAAGACTTTAATAATAGAAGAACTGACTGAAGTCCCAGATCGGGCTTGGATCCCAAAACGATCTAAGACTTTGATCAAAAACAACAGAATTGACTGATATCCTAAATCAGACTTGAATCCCAGAATGATCCAAGACTTTGATAAATAATAAAAGAACCATAACCGCCCTTACCTTGTAAAAATTCGCTTAACTCCCCTCAAAGTGAAGTTCAGTTTACGTAAAACCGACCTTCTCATTTAATTGGGTTTTCGCATCACTCACCTCATAGAGTGATGCTCAGGTTCAAGAGGAACTAGCTATATTAGGTTTCGCATCACTCACCTCATAGAGTGTCACTCGAGTCTGTGAGGAACCGGCCATATTCAATTTTGCGTCAATTACCGCATAGAGTTACGTTTAGGACGGTGAGGAACCGACCATATTTGATTTTCGCATCACTCACCTCATAGAGTAATGCTACGTTTCCCACAGACGACGTCAATTGTCGAAACATAGATCGAACTAGGATTTCAAGATTTGTCTCTAAAACAAGAAAATGGAAAAAAATATTTTTTAAATAGAGAGAATGTTGTAGAACCGAATGAACAACAACGATCGAGCCACGTAAAGACTCGACATCGAGCGTGATTGCTATATGGACAAGCGATGGATCATAAATCGTAGTTTTTTCTGAAATTTTCTCATCTCCAGAGTCGCATTCTTTAGCATTGCGAAATTTTAGAAGCTTTTCTGAAAGAGAAATGATTTACCGAATCAGAGGACGGGATTTGGCATGATAATTTCATGATTCATAACATCTTCACTTGGTAACCTTTCTTCTTTTCGACTTGAAATCGAAGAAATTAAGCAATCGAGAAGATAAACAGAAATTAATAAAATCTAGGATTCCTTTATGGTCTGCCAATCTGAGGAAGAGACACAGAAGACTCAAATCCTTCCTTTCGTTTTTTTATTTTTGATTTTCTTTCTTCAACCCCCAAAAGAACTTTCGGCCACCTTTTTTTCATAACCTCTATCAATTCCTAGATCTAGGGTTTCATGACAGCCTCCAAACGACGGACCACCCATCCCTCGATCTCCATGTGTATGCCATGCCCCTTGTTTGTTTCCCACGAACGACACCAATTGTGGAGGCCAATTTTGTGATGCATGATTTCGACATTCAATCAACAAAATGATTAAAAAAAAACATAAATAAAATAGAGAAGACAGATTTTTTACATGGTTCGACAAACGTCCTACGTCCACAGGCTCAAGGAGCCGTTTCACTATAGATCTCACGATTACATAGCCTCTACTCCCTCTTCTTCTACCTTCCTCCTACTTTTTTCCTCTTTTTTTACAATGGCCTCCAGGCCTTTAAATAAAAAAAAACCCTAAAAAAAGTCATAACCTTAATTAGATTACATCTGACCATATTACCCTTTATCCAAATTAATAACTATATAAAAGGTGAAGAATTCTCTTAAATGGGGATTCTTCCATAATAAGATAGAATCTTCTCTAAATGATGCCACATGTCTACCTCAAGATACGTGTTAATGGTACGGATGAACGATCCAAATGAGAGACGTTTTTATCCCTCCACATAAATGAACAACAAAATTTCTAAAGTAATTGAATTATAACAAATTATTACCAAGAAAATAGATTCAAATCCTAAATAAAGCTTTATACAATGAAAATAAGAGCAAATCGGTACTGAATTCAAGAACAAAATTTAGTTAATTCAACCTCAAATTTTTTGAATGAGGATTTGATGAGTATTATATAGATGAATATTGACCTTTTTTCTAATGTTGAGCTCTTCGTTCTACATTGGGTGAAATATTGGCTTTGTAGACACCCCATTTTCACACTCGCTTCATTAATCAACTCGTCAAACCGATTGCGACGGTTCCCAATGATGGATGAATATTCCAATATTTTTTATTTGTTACTAGATATATTTTAGAAATTCAGATGAGGTTTCTCAATCAAGCAAAACTTTAGAAACCACGCTACACTAAGAAAATATGACCCAAAAACAAAGAAATCATCATTAGGAGACAAAAAGAAACTTTACGAGAAAAAACACAAAAAATGACTAAATTATCAAAATATCCATAATATCAAAACATCCCTAGAGCCTAGATGACACTTAGGAAAATCCTTTCGAATACATAAAACAATAAATTAAAACCAAATGAATTGTTTCACCAATTTTCACCAAATTCAACAAAATTATAAAAATACCACTCATAAGGTTCATGGCCATTTCATGTCAAAACCCATAAGTGACTCAAACCGATACTCCTATTGAATTTCTTATGGAAAACTGATTTCAAAATATCCCAAAACATCAAAAAATAACATCTCAACCCAAAAGTCATCTTTGAGGGCAAAACAGTAATTTTTCAACCTTAAAAATTTTAAATTTTGAAATTAATAATTAAAATATTAGTTATTGTAAAGTGAAATCATAATAAATTGAATTAAAAATTTAAACAAATAAAACCAATTAATTAAACCTACGGATCAAATTTTAAGTAGTGGCCCATTTATTTAAGTGGGGCCCACATGATATTTATAAAAGACCCCTCCATCTCGGGTCCCAAAGAAATTAAAATATAATTAGGGGGTTCCCCAAAAATTAAAAAATACTCTTTCATTATACGTAAGAATCAAAATCCTAATTCAAAAGATCTAATTAAACAATTTAACCTTATATTGAAGAAACCTAGTCAAAATGAAAGATTCTCAAAAAGCTCTATAAAAAAGAGCCTTCACAACCTAAACTTGTAGGTCAAGAAAAATCTTAGGAAAATAAGGTCAAAAACTCTCCCCAACCTTCTCAAAATCCTAAATCTAAAGGCCCAAATCCTTACCTAACACCCAAACCCCATTTTTTACTCAAAAACACCCAGAAATCCTCAAAAAACACCTAGAAACCTTCAAAACACCTAGAACATCCTAAAATATTCAGATCTAGGAGAAGAATACCTTATCTCAGAGATCAAAAGCAAATCTAGTGATAGATAAAAGTAGAAAGACTCACACGAGGAACGCACTCCGCCAGTTCTAAGGGAATTGACCGTCGCAATCACCCAATTAAAAAATGGTATTGTTTTTTTTTTAATTTTTAGGTCATTATTTTTGCAATGTAAATTTTTGGAAAAGTAAAGATCGGTATTTACCGGGCAGGATTGATGCCTAACACCTTCCAATCCCGTAACGTGATCCCCAGACCCATTCTTTTTGTAGATCAATACTTCCTTATCTATTTTGAGTCATGTTTCATTTCCTAGACCGTAAAACTAGGTGGCGACTTCAAAACACTAAAAAACGGATCTGCACATGCGAATTGAGAGCGCTTTCAGGCTTCAACAACGTAGCTAAGCTTAAAAGAAGTTTGAAAAAAATAGAAGGCCATTCTCATAGGGAGCTGCTAGTTGCACATCACCTAAAACTAATTGCACTCCATTACTTATAAAAATACTACTTGCACTCCCATGATATGATTGTACCCCCAAAAGGGCAAAAAGGTTGCACTCTATCTTTGTCTTTATTATTCAACAAGAGAGAGCTCTTCTTCTTCATCGTTCAATAAAAGATAGAAAGGGAGGGGGGTGCAATTGTTAGGAAATTGAAAATAAATATAAATTTTTTGATATTCTTTAAGGTTGGGGTGCAACTTTCAACTTTTGATTTGCAACTAGTCATTATCGTTCTCATTGCGCCCCCCCCCCCCCCCCCCCCACATTTTTTGTCTTAGTGCGCCACCTTAAAGAGAAAAAAAATAAAAGAAATGGTCAATTGACCAAATTGACACTAACAAAGAACTTTCCACATCCGCCCATTTTTTAACCTTCCATTGAATAAGAAGTTATCAAAAATTTCTAATGTGACTCGAAAGGATTCTATAGAATTTACCTAAACTAATTCAATAAGAACTTACCAAATCTCTATTGAAAATTTCAATTTTGACATTGAATGAAGGTTTCACTTGATTTATTATATTTTATGTTTTTGTCATGATTTCTTTGCACCCTTTTTTTTTTTTTTTACGACAAGGGTTCCAAACCCGTAGGCCTGACTAGCAAGGTGAGGCAACTGGCCTCTTGGAGCACCATATCTCATTCAAATACCCTGAGTACATGTGACCAACGATGGGGCTTGAACTCAAGATCTCTCTCTTTCTAGAGGGATGCCTTGGCCATTGTGCCCAACGCTCGTTGGTTTATTTCCTAGTAACTCTTGAACCAAACCAAAGTTGAACTAGTTGGTGGAAAGTAAACTTACTCTCAAAATCTTATGTAAGCTTCATAGACGCAAGAAAATAAGAAGATGTCGTAAGAGTAGAGCTACAATATCAATTTTGGCTTTGGAAGGGGAAGTGAGAGTGGAAGAAGAATACCGAATGAGGTTCAAGTACTTTGATGAAAAATAATAGGTGGATGCACAGAGTAACTCAAATAATAGGTTGGTGTAGAGACTTATCCCTCTAGTCGCACACCCTGATCCCACAGAAGTTTCACAACGGCAACAAAATAAGTTAGGAGAACATCGAATTTTAAATACACGAATAGAGGGAGCAAACCCCTATCGCTAGTTGTACTGTTGAGCCAACCCTTTAGAGGTTCTAAAGATAAGTTAATGATTATGGAGAGATTGGAAATGTCTTTTGAGACAAGGGAAAGAATAGATACATAATTGAAATTCGCTTTAGTTATTTTTCTTTTTTACATTTATGCAATCAAATTTCTCAAGTAAATACTTTACACCTTCATATTTTAACTTCATCAAACCCAACAGAAAATATCAGCAAACTGCAACCATTAGGTTCACAAATCTGTGGGGCATATGGTGTTTGTATTCCACAAACCCAAAACAAATCATATAATTGGGAGGATCCAACAACCTAGGTCTAACACAATTTTAAACCGCATGAATTGACTTGAAACTTGAGCGTGTCAACTCCACTTAACTTGATTGGATTCAAATTGACGCACCTTTAAAGTTTGTTTTAGCTTACTTGTAAAGTTAGTCACAACTTTAAAGGTGAAGGTGGGTTTTGAATCTAGACCGTGGTATCAAAATTCACATACTTTAACCAATTTCGCAGGCTAGCACCTTCAGCCTATACTTGATACATTGGGCCATTCTATCCTCTTTATATTCAAGTCTGGGTTCCCAATTATATCAATGTTTAGGCTATGTGGTAGAAATGTATAAACACACACGAAATCTCAACTGGTAAACACACAAGATCCAATGGTAGAGTTAAAATTCATATTTTGGAGTTAGATCATGCATCCCTTAGGATAAATCTCAATGGTTGGATTTCATGTTTACATGGTCAAGCACGAGTCCAAATATCCCAACACTTAGTATTAAGGGTGTCAATGGGTACCCAATTACCCGATGTACCCGAAACCGATTAGATGGCAGTTTTGGGTCTACCATTATGGACCTGATTAGTAAATTTATTTTAGTTATAACATTTATTATAAAAATTATTAGTCTAATTAAATACTAATTAACAATAAAATATAATAAAGTAAATGTACTTAAACTAAATTAAAATATAAAAAGAATGTAAATTCTTTAATTTATTTTTTTCAGTGTGAACCAACAAATAAATAGTCCTTACCATATCTACAATTTATTCTTAAAAGTTTGAATTGCTTGAAGAGTTCATTGTTGATCTTAACTTTCACTTGAGGAATTACAAGTTAAATTGTTACACTTAAAAAAAAAATTTCTCATTAAAATATATTATCTATCTTAATGGGTATCTGGTACTGGGTATATGTAGGGTTGGGTTTGGTTCCATGGATCTCATACTTGAACCAAAATTGATAAAAATGGAACTGATCCAACCAAACCATTGACACCCTTACTTCGTATATAGCCATCAATGTGTGAGATATTTATAATAACAATAATGATTTTCTGATGCCCCCTTTGACCTATGCCCCTATCATAGAACCGATACATAGAATCAAAAATCTTTGTTTGTGTATCCCGAGGTAAACTATCTTCAGTTTTGTGAAGGGGGCATAGGTTGGGGTATGTTTGAGAGGGGGGTCATATTATCACAACCCTTTTAGCAATCTCTCGTTTAATTCTTGAAAATTGATGAATTTTTCATTTTCTTTTTCAATGAAAGTATTATTCTCCAGATTATTGAACTATTATGAATAATTCACGGATTTTAAGTTTGAAAAGAATAAAACACGATTTTTACGAATTTTTATTAAACTCATTGTAAAAAAAAAAAAAAAATACTACTATAACTTGTTGTATGTTGCAAAGTGTAAACTTGTAAATTGTGACGTGTAATACAAGTCGACTTTGAAGTGGGCATGCTACAAAAGTTTGGAAGAATCGACATTTTTACGTGACAAACGTCTATTTTATCTTTAAACAAATAATGACATGACCCTCTACATTTATTTGAGATTACACTTTAATTATTTAAATTGATAATTTGTCCCTTGACTTTAGTCTTTTAAAAAATAATAACCTTGATGTCCTCATTCACTCCATCATTATTACCATCACCAATTTCATCATCACCATCACTATTAACATCATTGTCATATGGCCAAATATTTGATCTTTGAATTTGTGAAATGAAACGGATAATATACGCATGAAGCATGTGCAGTATATTTTTCATTTATCGAATATTTGACCAAATTTTAGATTGAATTTTTGCAATCTAAAATTGAATAGAACTCAAATTTTTGCCGTATTCCAAATTGCTAAAATGGATCACAACTCTTATAATAAAGAGGTGTAGAAGTCCACCAAGTGGACCCTTATGTCCATCTACCTTGACTGTTTGAAGGGAAAGAAGTCTTTTGGGTCAGCCTAGACTACTAAATTACCTTTTCCCTTGGGATACGTTAAGACTTAGTTTTAGGTTTCCAGTTTAGACTCAAGATCTAATACGGTATCCCATTCCAACAAAATAAGTTCGGTGTCTACGTGGCATGCATTTGTTGGTGTTTAAAACACCTTGGACTCCTAATCAAGCCGTTCACGCAAAAATGTTGAACCCCAATAAAAACATGCCACGTAAACACGTAGTATTGTTTTAGACGCGGGACACCGTTCTCGATCGCGACCGCAGTTTCTTGTTGCTGCTCTCTTTTCAAGACTTTCTTGTACTTTGACTTTTGTCACGTCTACATTGACTTTTGCAATGGAAACTGTAGAATTAGGTACGGATTTATTAGGGATAATTACTTGGAGGATCCTCAAGGAATTTGTTTTTAAATGGTCCTTGAATTATAATCGATAGGTTGACGGTCCATTTAGTAAACTTTTTTAATTTACTACAAAGAGATTTACTGGCAGACCCAACTGTTGCAATTTTATTAAAAAAAACTCCCTTACTGTATCAAGTTTGTTACCTGACCAAACCTTACTTTATGAAACATATTAGAATGACTAATTTAGTAAGATTTCTTAAAATCTTACTAAGAGTAGTTGGGCCCACATGAATTATCAAATTAACAATCCAACACCACAACCTTCTAAATTTCATGGAAAAAAAATCAGATTTAAAGGAAAATATTTAAAAAAAAAAAAAAAAAACTTTTTGTGCTTGATCGTAGGTGTTGAAAATGGATGATTACCAAACTCCCAAATTTAAAATTAAAATTCTATGGTGAAAATAAAAAAGAAACATTATATATTTTTTTTAAATTCTTAAAATATTATCCTTTATAACCAAGGGCTATCACATCATATTTTTAGGTGCCACAAATTGATGCAATTAGAATCCACTCTAAGGTATGTTAAGTAACAAATTAACCCCATAAATTTGAATTTTATGACGTGGATATGGATTCAAAGGTTTGCTGGGTAATAAACTTTATAAAGTTAGGTTCCCATGGAGTTGTCAGAACTCCAAGGGAGATTTTGTAATAAAAGTGCAACAATTGGGTCTGTTGGGTTAATCTTTATTTTTAATAAACTCTCATAATTGTGAGATCACCTCTTTTATTGTGGAGCTCACTAATTTTTATTTACAATCCATTCGGATTATGGTTACCTAATTCATTGGTGAGTTACCGAAGCGTGAATCGATTCGAACCAATCTAGTTTGCAATACAGTTCGCTCTCAATTTGTGAAATGCAACAAACTCAGTGAACTGTATTTTTCATAAATTTGTTAGATGCCCCTCCACATGTTGCTAATATTTGAGACATTCCTCAAAAATCTTAAATTGATAGCATGTCCCTTTGATTATGGTCTTTATTTAATAGAATGATGAAAAATGACCAAATACCCTCATCTTCAACCTATAAAATATAAAAACTTGATTTTTCTTTTCTTCCCAAAATCTGTCATCTTCAATCTCTTTTTCACCTTACAAATCACTTCAACCTTCAAATTCCCTCACTTATGTCTATCCTAATAAATCGGGTTCATTTTCGAGTGGCAAACCACGAACCCGAATTCAAACCAAGCAACCCATGAATCAAGTAACATAGATTTAGATTGAAATAAATAGAGAGAAGAGAACAAAATGCAATTTTCTCTCCGCTCTGTTTGGATAGATAGAAGAGAAAATAATAGAATATGAAGTAATTTTTTTCTATTTTCTCACTTTCTCTCCAATTTGGGGAGAACAAAATTGAATATTTTTTTTCTCTATAAACTTTCTATTCTCTCCTCACTTAACTTCCCAAACAAGAGAAATGGAGAGAATATCTTCCCTTCTCTTAATCCAAACAAGGTGTTATTGTCAAAGTTAATAATTTTATTGTCGAACTCACCACTTATTATTGTTGAGTCTGACATTTTTTTTATTGTTGAACTTGACAATTTTTAAAAATTATCTAACTCGACTCTGTAAAATTCACCCATTTTGAAAATTTTCGACTAAAATATACAGGAAAATTGACTAAAAACTTTGTATAATGACTTGTCTAGATGATTTCAAAACAAAAGAACCACCTTTGATCGATTTTCATCTAAAAATGAATAAAATTTTTGAAAAATTCTTAATTTTTTACATTCGTCTACAAAATGATTGAAAATGACTTTTTCTTCCTTCTCAAATCCTTTACGTCCAAATGGAGTCTCTAAAACTCAATTGGGATACCAAAAATCCATTTTTTAGATGAAAATGATGAATTCGAACGATTATGGCACATTCGACATTTCAATTGTGAGAAATGAGGTTCAAGGACTGACTAGAAATAATTTTTTTAGTAAACGGATTATTAAGAGAAGCCCTACAACAAAAGGATTAATTAGAAAGAAATCCCTTCATCAGGGTCCTCCAAGTAAATTTTTCAATTTATTTATTATGGAATTCAAGTTTCAAATCAATTTAAATCTTATCTAATAAAGGAAAAAGTGCACAACAAATGTAAACATATAATTGAAGACTTTTAGCATGAAAATTCCATAGGTTTATGACAATGATAAAAAATGGCCGTCTCTTTTTTTTTTTTTTTCAATATTCAAAATAGGACTATTTGCTATAATAACTCATGTTTTTGGATAGAAATGCCCTCACCAATAATTTCTCTAATAAACCCTTGAAAAATAATTTTCTAAGTTGTAACTTCCTTCCTCCCAACATTTAATACCATCGAAATACAAATAGATATTCATTCTCTCTACCAAAACCAACCAAAATGTCATTGAAATACATCAGAGATGCTATAGATTTGAGGAACAATATATCTACGTGTTGAAATAGAAAGAGGAATGTTGAGAGACAATAGCTTAACTTTTCTATTGATCAAGAATGAATATATATACAGAAAAGTTGGGCATTGCCATGAGTTATCCAAAACACAGAAATAGGAAACTATCCTAGAATTAGGGGATTACAACTAATTACAAGGATATTACAACTAATTACAGAAAACACAGAAATAGGAAACTATCCTAAAATTAGGGGATTACAACTAATTACAAGGATTTAAAAGATAAAGAAAATCTGTTGTAATTAATTCTCTAATATGCCCCCTCAAGATGGAGCTCCGGAGGAGATGCCAATCTTGACTCTTAATTCTTGAAAGCAGCTTCGTGGAAGCGGTTTGGTAAGAGCGTCTGCAAGTTGATCTGCTGAGGAAACATGAGTAACACGAAGAGCACCTGATTGAACTTGATCCCGAATAAAGTGATAGTCAATTGCCACATGTTTCATGTGCGAATGAAAGATTGGATTAGAACAGAGATAGGTGGCACCAACATTGTCACAATAGATAACAGGCGGTGTAGAAAGAGTGACACCAACCTCTATGAGAAGGGAACAAATCCAATTAATTTCTGAAGTAGTAGCAGCAACTGATCGATACTCAACTTTTGTGGATGATCGAGCAACTGTACATTGTTTCTTGGATGACCAAGAAATAGGGTGACGACCAAGATAGACAATATAGGCACTCGTAGAGGTATAGTCATCTTTGTTGCCAGCCCAATCTGCATCTAAGAAGGCATGAAGAGAAAGTGGATTTTCCTTATGAAAAAATAATCCATGGGTCAATGTGCCACACAGATATCGAAGTAGTCATTTTGCAGCATTCCAATGTTCAGACGTCGGGCAATGCATGAATTGGGAAAGCTTGTTGACAACATATGCTATGTCTGGGTGAGTGAGACAAAGATACTGTAGACTGCCAACAATTGTTCTATATTCTCTATAGTCATTTAGAGCTGTACCTGAATGAAGTGTGAGATTTCCATCTGTAACAAGTGGTGTAGCAACAGGTTTTGCACCAAACATTTTTGTCCGAGCAAGAAGATCAGTGATGTAGCGCCTTTGAGTAAGCAACAGACCAGATGGAGTGGTGAGAACCTCAATGCCGAGAAAATAAACAAGGCACCTAGATCCTTGATTGAAAATCTTTGTACTAAGAGGTCAATGTAACGTTGAATAATATTGGTGTTGGTGCCGGTGATAATAATGTCATCTACATAAACAAGTAGATATATAGTAATGTCACCTGAGTGGAGAATGAATAGAGAAGTGTATGCATGAGAGTTTATGAACCCAGACTCAATGAGGAACTAGCGAAGTTCAAGGTACCAAGCTCGTGGGGCCTGCTTGAGTCCACATATAGCCTTCTTTAATTTGCATACATGTGTTGGATTATCTCGATCAACAAATCCCGGAGGCTGGGCCATATAGACATCTTCAGAGAGATGGCCTTGAAGAAAGGCATTATTAACATCCAATTGGCGCAACTGCCAACCTCTACTGACTGCCAGGCTTAGAACAAGGCGTATTGTTGTCAACTTGACAACCGGACTAAAGGTGTCATGATAATCCACTCCAGGTCACTGATGAAAACCTTTGGCAACTAATCTGGCTTTGTACCTATCAACAGAACCATCAGGAAGCCGTTTAATACGAAAAACCCACTTACATCCAGCAAGATTCTGTAAAGAAGTGGATGGAACAAGCTCCCAGGTTCCATTCCGAACAACAGCATCAAATTCATCATTTATAGCTTGTCTCCATTTGGGATCTTTTAGGGCTTGGTTAACAGTATAAGGCTCAATGTTTGATGGTTGTGAAAGGACAACAGTGAGATTCATTTTGGTTAAGGGTTTGTGGATGTTGTTTTTCGCTATAGTGGTCATGAGATGGGTATTTTGATGGGTGGGTTGAGCTGTGGGTGAAGCAGAAGAGGTCTCAACATTGTGTGGTTCTGGTGGTAAACGGTCAACCGTTTGGGCATTTTGTGACGGATGTTGACACAAGGGATCCCTTTGTGGAGGCGGATTGAGTGAGCCACTTGAGATGGGTAGAATTTGGACCGGGGGAAGCCATTTGGAAATGATTTTTGGGGGTGGGACGAGATAGATGGGATTTGTGAGTGGTAAAGGGAAATGAGTTTTCAAGAAATTTGACATGATGGGATATATATATTGTAGAAGTGGACAGATCAAGACAGATATAGGCACTTTGTGTTGAAGAGTAACCAAGAAACACACAAGGAGTGGAACGAGAGTCAAGTTTATGTTGAGAATAAGGACGAAGCCACGAATAGCATAAGCAACCGAACACCCGAAGTTTAGTGTAGTTGGGTTGAGACTCCAGGAGTTTTTCAAAAGGAGATGAAAGATGTAATGTGGGTGTGGGCATACGGTTGATAAGATATACAGCAGTGGCAAAGGCATAAGTCCAATAAGTTAAAGGCATCGATGCATGAGTGGGAAGAGATAGACTGGTTTCAATAATACGGTGATGACATCGTTCGAAAAGACCATTGTGTTCTAGTGTATGAGGTGGTGTAGTAAGATGGGATATACCATTGGTGGAGAGAAAACTATCAAGGGCTTGATATTCACCACCATTATCTGAATAGAAGGTAACAATTTGATGTTTAAATTGGGTTTCAACTAATGCCTTGAAGTGCATAAAGACATCATACACATGGGATTTCCGTTTAAGTGGATAATACAAAATACACCGTGTATAATGATCAACAAAAATAACATAGTACTGAAAACCATCAACAGAATAAACAAGAGAGGTCCATACATGAGAAAAGATAAGTTCAAGCGGATGGGATGAGGTTAAGGTAGAAGAAGAAAATGGAATTTTATGACTTTTATTACATGAACAGGCATTACAATGTGTGGAAGAGGATAACGAACTAGAAAATGGTAAAGAAAACTTGGAAACAATATTTTTCATAGTAGTAAATGATGGATGACCTAGTCTAGAGTGCCACTAAGACGAAGTTGTCTTGACACTGGAAAAAGCAAGCAGTAGTGAAGAGGTAATTGAAGGGGATGAAGTCGGCCACTCATATACGCCATCCTTAGGTTCACCCATCAAAAGGATTGCCCCTGTGTGTAGATCCTTCACCTGAAAAGCAGAGGGTAAGAATTCAATAGAAACATGGTTATTAGTGCAAAATTGATAAATTGAAATTAAGTTCTTTTTCATGGAAGGGACACAAAGGACGTTTTGTAAAGTAAAGGTGCGAAAAGAAGTAGGTATGGTTGTAGAACCGGTATAGGTGATGTGAAGGGCTGATCCATCGCCGATCATGACATCGTCAGATCCTTGATACGGGCTATGAAGAGAGAGATTGCTCAAGTCAGATGTAACGTGGTGAAATGCTCCACTATCCAGCAGCCAAGTAGGAGTAGTGTTGTTGCCAAGAACAACATGATTGGCTCGTGGTTGCCATGGTGTGGAGGGGCGATATGCCTGAGAGCCTTGAAGACGAGGTGTTGGGGATTGTTGATTAGTGACAAGCCGAAACATTTGGCATCATTTGGCAGTGTGCCCTTGAATGCCGCATGCTTGACAACGACCCAAATAAGGTTTGGGTTGGCGTTGATCATAAGGAGAAAGCACAGTGGTATGGCCTGGCTGTTGTGGATTGTTGGTTGGTGGACGCCAATTTTGACGATTCCGGAAGGCTATGGAATTTGCTGTTGCTGGTAGTGATAGAGAAGTTGGTTGAGTGGTTTGAAAAGATGCTTCTTTGTTGAGAAGTTTCTCAAGGAGTTCAGCAAAAGAAATTGGTGTGTCACAGGCATTAATTGCTTCAATGACGGATTTGTACTCATCACTGAGTCCTTCAAGAACCCGATCAAGAAGATCCTCATCATCAACTGGCTTCCCCAGAAGAGCAAGTTCATCGGCATGAGTCTTTATTGCCTGCATATATTCACTAATTGATTTTGAGCCCTTTTTACACCACTTTAATTGTTCCTTCAATTGTTTAATATGACCACGAGATGGTTTGGCGTAGGTATTAGCTAAGGTTTGCCATGCATCAAGGGAAGTGGTGGTGCGAGCAATAAGTGGTTGCAATGAAACAGAGATAGCACCAAGGAGAGCACTAAAGATGAGACGATCCTGACGCTTCCAGGTTGTGTATGACAGATTTGGGGATGCAACACCATTGACGGTGACGGTGGGTGGTGGTGGAGTATGAGTGCCATCAATGAAGTGATGAAGATCATAACCTTCAAGAAGAGATTGAATTTGAAGGCTCCATGTGAAATAATTGGTGGATGACAATTTGGTGATATTTGAAAGGTTGATTGTAAGGAGAGAATGTTGAGGATCCTGGGAGTTTTGGATGGTGATAGGATCGGTAGTGGAGGAGGAGGTCGCATCAGAAGCCATTGAGGATGCTAATTGTGGTGTTTCTGGAAAAAAAAAAAAAAAAAGATAATATGCCCAAGAAGATTAGGCTTTTGATACTATGTTGAAATAGAAAGAGGAATATTGAGAGACAATAGCTTACCTTTTCTATTGATTAAGAATGAATATATATACAGAAAAGTTGGGCATTGCCATGAGTTATCCAAAACACAGAAATAGGAAACTATCCTAGAATTAGGGGATTACAACTAATTACAAGGATATTACAACTAATTACAGAAAACACAGAAATAGGAAACTATCCTAAAATTAGGGGATTACAACTAATTACAAGGATTTAAAAGATAAAGAAAATCTGTTGTACTTAATTCTCTAATACTACGCACTCTTGTGTTTGATCCATGATCTATTAAAGATTTCCACCAAAGATTATCAATCTCTTCTCTATTTCTTTTATATTTTTTTTAAAATTATTTATATATTCTTATAAGCTCATTACATTTCTCATCCATAGTTATATAAATGAAAGATGGTAGCGCAAGAAAACAAAAAAAAGATTTTCCAAAATTTTTATGGTTTTGTTCAAAAAATTTACCCTATGTCAAACATTGACGTTGAAATGTATTATAGCGTCGAGCCTCAACGATACCTATTGTCAAGGTTCAATGTTGTAAATATTTTTCACTTATAGAAACTTCTATTAGACAAGTTCGTCGAGGTTTGATAGTAGGTACCATTGAGCCTCAATGATATAAGATGTTCCCACGTCGAGGTTCGACATTAGGTGAACTTTATGAACAAAATCATAAAATTTTTGTGAAATCAATATTTTTTTTAATTATTTTTTGCTACCATTTTTTATTTATATAATTGTGGAAGAAAAGTATATAGAGATTACAAGAATATATAAATGATTTTAAAAAAAAAATGAAAGAAATAAAGGAGAGATTGATACCTTTGGTAGAAATCTTCGTAGATCTACAAGGTTCACTATTGCTCCTCAAATCTAAATCCTTCAATGACTTTTTGATAAGTTTTGGTAGAGAGAATGAATCTCTCTCTCTCTCTCTCTCTCTCTTTGATGTAAAATGTTGGGAGGGAGGAAGTTACAATTTAGAAGATTATTTTTCAAGAGTTTATTAAAAAAATTGCAGGTGAGGGCATTTCTGTGAAAAACATAAGTTACTGTAGCAAATAGTCCTATTTTGAGTATTAAAATATAAAAGTGGTCATTTTTGTTTTCCGTTGCCTTAAACCTATGGAATATTTACACTAAAAGTCTTATAATTAATGTGTATATATATATATATAATCATATCCAAACTTTTTTGGAATCCCAAAACTTGATCTAAATCTATAATTCTTGGATCAGATTAAATCATGAATCAGATGTGAGGTACATCTGAATTTAACTTTTACTTGGATCAATGGAATTACAAGAAAATCATATTGGACAATCTATTATACTATTATACATTATCGTAAAATGATCAACATAGCAAACTTTCTGTCCACTTTGATTTTAGGGACATAAGCATATCAAGTTCAGATCAAATCATGATGGATTTTGAAATGATGCAATAGTAATTAGATTTAATCCGATGCAATATCATACATGCTTGTTTTAAGATTGGACTATATATGCATTGAAATTTTGAGGAAGTCTTCATAAATTTTTACAAATCAATTGAAAGTCTATGCACAAAAAAAGGACTCACACATCCAAATAGAGTCCATTATTTATAATGAGTTTCGTATGGTTATGATTTGAGTTTTCACAAATAAAGCTCATAATCTAAACAAAGTCAAGTAATCCATATTAAGTATTGGGACTTACACCCAAATAAATGGGTTTGACTCACCAACAATCCATAGAATCCTTAAAATTGGATTTGGACGAATTTTTCCTTTAGATGAACCAATCAAATCTCTTTAAGTCGAGTCATAATTGGAAAGTTAAATTATACGTAAGTCTATAAATACCAAAGTCTTCCTCAATTAAAAGGGGGATCTGGATCACTTTCTCTTAGAAGACAGAAGTTCTCTTTTTAGAAAAGTAGAAACTTTCAAGCCCCTCCTCTAAAGATGAAGTAAAGCTCTTCAAGAAAGATTTGGATTCTGATTCAAGAGAAGATCAAACTCAAAAATCCTTCTTCAGAAGTCAAGAAATCATTTTCAACTATAAAACGCAAAGCCAAGAAAAAAAGAATCTATATAAACCTCTATAAAAGATTAAGCTTAAAAGTCCTTCTTCAAAAGTTAAAAAATTATTCTCAACCAATAAAGGACAAAGTCCGAAGAGAAAAAAAAAATCAATATAAACCTCTATAAAAGATCAAGCTCAAAAATCATTTTTCAGAAGTCAATAAATCATTCTCAGTCGTTAAAGTGCAAAACTCAGAAATAAGAAAAATTTAGAAAAATCTCTACAGAAGATCAAGTGTAAACAAAATCACCGTCAAAGCAACCTTATCTGTCGATCATGCGTGAAGCTCGGAGAGAATAAAGTTACACACGTGTCACCACTATTTTTGTACTTGATAGTTAATCAAAGGAAAATACTAAGATTTGTATCTCTATTTCATCAAAATCAATAAAATCATTTGCGATCTTATTCTAAAAATCTTGAGGTAGATATATAAAATTTATTGTCGACAGACCCTTTTCAAAAAATGAAAGGTTGATTGTCATTTATGTCACAATTGTCAATTTAATTTTTTTTAGGTACTATTAGGTTTTAAAAATAATTTTGTAATTTATTTTGAGAGACATTTTCATATTTCATCTATTAATATTTAATAGGTAGGGTTGCAACTCAGAAGGGTTGGGGATCAACCTGCACCCAACTCATACTTGACAAACACCAACCTGTGCGCCCATGCCCAACTCCACCTCGCACATGAAATATTCAACCCAAGCCTTATCCAAGTCGGGTTGATTCATTCCTCATTACTACTAGATAATTTAGTAATAATAATGACTTATATAAAGATTGGTGATATATAAAATTATATAAAATTTGCAATTATTTGTCATAGAAATATATTTCAAAGTTCATATATATATATAATAAAAAGTACATGTAAAGAAAAAGATGATGATAATTATCTAAAGTTTTGAAATGTGAATTGTGAATGAGAAAGAAACAAAAATATTTTTAAATATTTTTAAATTATAATCATATTAAGTTCAGGTTCACGCAAATCAGATTACTTGATGTCTATATAAACCTCTATAAAAGATTAAACTTAAAAGCCCTTCTTCAAAAGTAAAAAAATTATTCTCAACCAAAAAAGGACGAAGTCCGAAGAGAAAAAAAAATCAATATAAACCTCTACAAAAGATCAAGCTAAAAAATCCTTCTTTAGAAGTCAATAAATCATTCTCAGTAGATAAAGCGCAAAACTCGGAGATAAGAAAAACCCCTACATAAGATCAAGTATAAATAAAATCACCGTCAAAGCAACCTTATCTGTCGATCATGCGTGAACCTCGAGGAATTGTAGGGAAGGACTAATGTTCTCTTACATTTTCTAATAAAAATTATTTTCCATAAAATCTTTTATGGAAAAAATGCAACACTACACTTGTGGCTTGGAGTGCATTTTGCCCATAAAAAATGCTACACGACAATATGCAAAGTGGGAATCAAACATTATTTAGATCATTAAATGCTTTTTTAATTTTAATAGAATCAACTATGGAGTGCATGAGACGAATCTACTTTAAGACAAAATGTCAAAATATGTCTCATCCAACCAGCATAATTGTGACGCCCCGCCAAACGCTAACACAAATCCCAAGGCCAAATCCCAAGGTACTAGGTGGCACCTCGAAATTTCGGCATGGTCTCCTCTATTTATGTTAACGTTTCACGGAACTCAAACCTGATAAACCAATTTATAATAAAACCTGTATATAAAGCTGTAAATACAGGAAATGAACAGCGGAAGACTAAATTACATCTAACATGTAAGTAGATCAGAGTGCGGATGATTTATCAATATACAAGCTTACCAAAACACTCTCACTCTAACAGAGGCCTAAACTCTCAAATCCAAAAACTATATACAACCTAGATGAAACTGACAACACTAAGGGATGTGGCCCTAGTGCTCACCAGGCAATAAAATCTGATCGTCGATCTGATCGACCAGATACTCCTCAATTTCTGCCTCTACGCCTGCCTCGACAGCTGCAAGTGCTGAAACTAAAAAAAATAGGAAGGAAAGGGTGAGTAACGAAAGTTACCCAGCAAGTCCACAGCCAATTCCTACTAATAACCCTTCCTAAGCATGATCGAATAAAGCATACTGAACATTTTAATACATGCAAGGTTTTACAAGATAAAATACGATCAACTGGTACATATAGCCAGGGATGAGCAACTAAACAGTTTTAAAAATTACAGATAGCATCAATCATCCATACTCATCATACATTTTTCATTTTATGCAAATAATATTACCAACATTGAAATAATAGACATGCTTCTCATTTATAATTCGAAATATAACAACAGGTACATAATACAAATGGTGGAGTATTGGAATTAAAGAGTTGGGATTCACGACTGGATCGCTCCCAGTCGGGACATGATATTCCTCAATAACATCGTAGTTCCTGATTTTGTGGCTGGTCGTGTCTACCACGCTTGTGGAACCATTTATCCAGCTCAGGCTGGCCGTTTGACGTGACCGTAAGCAATGGGTCTCTTTTCGATGTGTCAGAACGTTCGACTACTACTAGATTGTTAGTGATCACTGACTAATCATCTTCGTCTATGCCTATCAAGCGTGCATGTGATTCCCAAATGACACTCCACTCGTATACGACCACCTTTACAATACACGTTCACTGGTAAAGATAAGAAAGGAATGGACCCGGATTCCAGTTGTGACTCCACTCTCATACGCGTCCCATACCACGTATGAGTTTGGTGGTCCCTACCGTACATCCCAGGATAGTGTACCCCTCCGGATGATGTGACACATTATCCCTTCAGGCATTCACAAACCCTTTAACAGCTCACAAAATAGCTACGTACATATATGATTTTTCATTTAAAACAAAAGAGAGAAATTAACAGAACAGGGTTGAGAACGGATATCCAGTTCCTACCATGCAACCGTGGCCACCCGGCCTAAAATAAATAACAGTACTCAGCGCAAGCGCTAACATAATCGGAAATAAACATGCAACCCTTTCATTAATAACCTGGATATCCTTTCACCAACCTACACACAACATACAATGTAAAATGCAGACATCACCCCGCGGGTGTGATTCTGACATTTTACCGTTCATTCCCTTTTCCCATTCTCTCGACATTCTCACTTTTCATCTTTTCACATCGACCATCCATTTTCAATATTTCAAAGTCATTCTTTTGGTCTTTCCATTAAAAACCCTCAAAGTTTATTTAAAAACAAAGTCCCAGCGATGCTCGGGACCAAGGCTGTTAAAAATAGAGAAAGCTGGTGAAAATTTGGCTAAGTGTCAGAAACTCAATTTTTCAAAGTTTTCGAAATTGAAAACGGGTTTTTCGAAATGAAAGTCTCGATCATGAGATTCGACACCATATAGTTTTTGTAATCTAATTCAAAGAAACGCGAAAGTTATTTCATTTTGAAAACTTGCCGAAAACGTCGAAAATTACGTTTTGTTCTTGAAACCAAAATTCGGATTTTGATCCTTTGAGATTTGGATCTTAAAACCATTCTCATTGTTCCGAAATGGGGGGTAAAACCTTAATTTCATTAAAGAACTTAAAGTAAATGGAAAGTAAAAATTAAAGAGGACATTTACTTAAATGTTTTTACTGAAATGAAGGGTGAGAAATAGTGTATAAAGTGTAAGGAAGTCAGGCCAAGAGTCAGAGTCTGTTTCTGACTCAGAACAGTGCTGTCGGTGGCTGTCGGTGGCAGAACCAGGATTCTGTCGGTGGAACCGACAGATTGGTCATCGGCAGATGTCGGTGGGACCGACGGTCCTGCCGACAGTGTAAAATTTCTCGCGCTGTTTAACTTCGTCGGTGGCAGAAGCTTCATTCTGTCGGTGGGACCAACAGAATGCCTTCGGTAGGTGCCGGTGGAACCGACCCTACCCGCCTACAGCCTGAACCTCACTCGCGATTTTTGGGTTTTTCGATCCCTTTTTCGATTTCCTTTTTCATTCTTCGGACCATTCTACCCACCCACGATTTTGTTATCAAAATTCGATCAAACATAAGCAAAACACCCACCTCTACCATGAATTTGAAATCAAACACAAATTTCTATGATTTAAATGCAAACAATAAGTTTTGTTTTAAAACCCTAAATGCACATTTGAGAAATCTAAAGCTACCAATAAGAATTGGAAGTCCCTTACTTGGTTGTGGACGTCGAACGTGATAAACTCACACAATGATCAAGGTTGGTGGCTCGAGAGTCGAGGTTGGGCTGACTTGGATGCGAAACGAGCGAGGGTTTGCAAGGTATCCGACAATGACGATCTCCTTCGCTTCTATAATGAAGTATAGACCTAGCTCCTAACTTGATGAAGCCCTCGGACGGAAGATGTGGAGGTTTACTCGAGCTACCCGGCTGGTTTTTGATGAAGGATGGGGAAAACGAACAAGAATGGGTAAGTAAAGATGGTGAAGTTGTAGCTCTCGACGTGGCCGACAACTTTGTCTTCTTCGTCGATGTTCAACTCGGCTTCGTTTGCGCACAAACTTGATGACAATGGGTCGAAACCCTAGGGTGGAGAAGTGGCTGTCGTTTGGGTTTCTTAGAGAATGAGAGAAAAAATGAAATAAAAGAAATCAGATTCCTTTTTATAATAAAGCTGAGGGGCATACTTGTAATTTTCCCATCATTTCTAACTTCGTTCGTAACTTAATCATTCGGACTCAGAAATTGACAAGTGAATATACCATTTCGAATAATTTTTCGCTACGGACCTAATGGTGTCATCAAATCTTTTCGATTCTCGCTCTAACGAAATCCCACTGTTTTGGGTCCCACTTAACACGAAATTCGAGGATTTGTTAACTTTTTCCTCCGAACTCGAATTCGAACTTGCTTACAAGCTAATGTATATATTCCGATCCTTTTGAATCTAATGGCGAAGTCGATTTTCCTCAAAATTAATCATAGCAATATTCGAGTATTTTACTCTAAATCTCTCCTTCGATATTTTCCTCTAAATCTCACCATTTAATTTCCTCGAGATATGAGTTGAAAATCCGGGGTGTTACAATAATCAACTGGTAAGTTTATTCTTTTTGCACTTTATTTAAGTGTGGTACATTTTCAACATTTACATACGTCTACAAAATGCTTGAAAATGACTTTTTCTTCCCTCTCAAATCCTTTACGTCCAAATGGAGTCTCTAAAACTCAATTGGGATACCAAAAATCCATTTTTTAAATGAAAATGATGAATTCGAACGATTAGGGCACATTCGACATTTCAATTGTGAGAAATGAGGTTCAAGGACTGACTAGAAATAATTTTTTTACTAAACGGATTATTAAGTGAAGCCCTACAACAAAAGGATTAATTAGAAAGAAATCCCTTCATCAGGGTCCTCCAAGTAATTTTTTCAATTTATTTATTATGGAATTCAGGTTTCAAATCAATTTAAATCTTATCTAATAAAGGAAAAAATGCACAACAAATGTAAACATATAATTGAAGACTTTTAGCATGAAAATTTCATAGGTTTATGACAATGGTAAAAAATGGCCGTCTTTTTTTTTTTTTTTTTTTTTTTAAATTCAAAATAGGACTATTTGTTATAATAACTCATGTTTTTGGATAGAAATGCCCTCACCAATAATTTCTCTAATAAACCCTTGAAAAATAATTTTCTAAGTTGTAACTTCCTTCCTCCCAACATTTAATACCATCGAAATACAAATAGATATTCATTCTCTCTACCAAAACCAACCAAAATGTCATTGAAATACATCAAAGAAGCTATAGATTTGAGGAACAATAATGAACTTTGTAGATCTACGCACTCTTATGTTCGATCCATGATCTATTGAAGATTTCCACCAAAGATTATCAATCTCTTCTCTATTTCTTTTACATTTTTTTTTAATTATTTATATATTCTCATAAGCTCAATACATTTCTCATCCATAGTTATATAAATGAAAGATGGTAGCGCAAGAAAACAAAAAAAAAGATTTTACAAAATTTTTATGGTTTTGTTCATAAAATTTACCTATGTCAAACATTGACGTTGAAATGTATTATAGCGTCGAGGCTCAACGATACCTATTGTCAAGGTTTGACGTTGAGAATATTTTTCACTTATAGAAACTTCTATTAGACAATTTTGTTGAGGTTTGATAGTCTCAATGATATAAGATGTTCCCACGTCGAGGTTCGACATTAGGTGAACTTTATGTACAAAATCACAAAATTTTTGTGAAAACAATATTTTTTTTAATTATTTTTTTGCTACCATGTTTTATTTATATAATTGTGGAAGAAAAATATATAAATATTATAAGAATATATAAACGGTTTTAAAAAAAAAATGAAAGAAATAAAGGAGAGATTGATGCCTTTGATAGAAATCTTCGTAGATCTACAAGGTTACTATTGCTCCTCAAATCTAAAGCCTTCAATGACTTTTTGATAAGTTTTGGTAGAGAGAATGAATCTCTCTCTCTCTCTCTCTTTGATGTAAAATGTTGGGAGGGAGGAAGTTACAATTTAGAAGATTAATTTTTAAGAGTTTATTAAAAAAATTACAGGTGAGGGAATTTCTGTCAAAAACATAGATTACTGTAGCAAATAGTCCTATTTTGAGTATTAAAAATATAAAAGTGGTCATTTTTGTTTTCCGTTGCCTTAAACCTATGGAATAGTTACACTAAAACTCTTATAATTAATGTATATATATATAATCAGATCCAAAATTTTTTGGAATCCCAAAACTTGATTTGAATCTTTAATTCTTGAATCAGATAAAATCATGAATCAGATGTGAGGTACATCTGAATTTAACTTTTACTTCGATCAATGGAATTACAAGAAAATCATATTGGACAATCTATTATATTATTATACATTATCGTAAAATGATCAACATAGCAAACTTTCTGTCCACTTTGATTTTAGGGACATAAGCATATCAAGTTCAGATCAAATCATGATGGATTTTGAAATGATGCAATAGTAATTAGATTTAATCCGATGTATTATCATACATGCTTGTTTTAAGATTGGACTATATATGCATTGAAATTTTGAGAAAGTCTTTATAAATTTTTACAAATCAATTGAAAGTCCCTACATTAAAAATGGATTCACACATCCAAATAAAGTCCATTATTTATAATGAGTTTCGTATGGTTATGATTTGAGTTTTTACAGATAAAGCCCATGGTCTAAACAAAGTCAAGTAATCCATATTAAGTATTGGGACCTACACCCAAATAAATGGGTTTGACTCACCAACAATCCATAAAATCCTTAAAATTGGATTTGGACGAATTTTTCCTTTAGATGAACCAATCAAATCTCTTTAAGTTGAGTCATAATTGGAAAGTTAAATTATACGTAAGTCTATAAATACCAAAGTCTCCCTCAATTAAAAGGGGGATTTGGATCACTTTCTCTCAGAAGACAGAAGTTCTCTTTTTAGAAAAGTAGAAACTTTCAAGCCCTCCTCTAAAGATGAAGCAAAGCTCTTCAAGAAAGATTTGGATTCTGATTCAAGAGAAGATCAAACTCAAAAATCCTTCTTTAGAAGTCAAGAAATCATTTTTAACTGTAAAACACAAAGCCTAGATAGAAAAAAAAATCTATATAAACCTCTATAAAAGATTAAGCTTAGAAGCCCTTCTTCAAAAGTAAAAAAATTATTCTCAACCAATAAAGGACGAAGTCCGAAGAGAAAAAAAAATCAATATAAACCTCTACAAAAGATCAAGCTCAAAAATCCTTCTTTAGAAGTCAATAAATCATTCTCAGTTGATAAAGTGCAAAACTCGGAGATAAAAAAAACCCCTACATAAGATCAAGTATAAATAAAATCACCATCAAAGCTACCTTATCTGTCGATCATGCGTGAACCTTGGAGAGAATAAAGTTACACACGTATCACCACTATTTTTGTACTTAATTGTTAATCAAAGGAAAATACTGAGATTTGTATCTCTATTTCATCAAAATCAATAAAATCATTTGCGATCTTATTCTAAAAATCTTGAGGTAGATATATAAAATTTATTGTCGACAGACCCTTTTCGAAAAATGAAAGGTTAATTGTCATTTATGTCACAATTGTCAATTTAGTTTTTTTTAGGTACTTTTAGGTTTTAAAAATAATTTTGTAATTTCTTTTGAAAGACATTTTCATATTTCATTTATTAATATTTAATAGGTAAGGCTGCAACTCAGCAGGGTTGGGGATCAACCTGCACCCAACTCATACTTGACAAACACCAACCCGTGCGCCCATGCCCAACTCCACCTCGCACATGAAATATTCAACCCAAGCCTTACCCAAGTCGGGTTGATTCATTCCTCATTACTACTAGATAATTTAGTAATAATAATGACTTATATAAAGATTGGTGATATATAAAATTATATAAAATTTGCAATTATTTGTCATAGAAATATATTTCAAAGTTCATATATATATATAATCATAAGTACATGTAAAGAAAAAGATGATGATAATTATCTAAAGTTTTGAAATGTGAATTGTGAATGAGAAAGAAACAAAAATATTTTTAAATATTTTTAAATTATAATCATATTAAGTTCAGGTTCACGCAAATCAGATTACTTGATGTCTATACCCAAACCCAACTCAACTTAATTTAGTCAAAAATTTGTTTTGCCCAAATCCTAACTAACAGTGCCCAAATCTGACCCAAGGTTCGATTCAACCCATTGGGTTCAGGTTTCGCTGGCCCAAGTTTCTGAGCTAATAATAGTCCTAATAAATAAACACAAGTTTAATTAAGAGAGCTTCTATTGCAGCACCAACTTTTGCTAATGCCACCCAAGATGTGGGCTAATTGATTTAATATGAATTGAGGTGGCATTAGCAAAAGTTGGTGTGACAATAGAATCCCACTTCATTAAATATCCAGAATTTTCAATTTTAGATGAAGTTTCCATTAAACAAGGAAAATAAAGAAGGGTTGAATTTTCAAAAGTAGTCCCCACGGTTTGAAGTTTGAAGTGCCGTGCAGTCACACTGACCCCATCATCATGTGGAAAACTTAATAAAGGACATAGGAGAGAAGTTTGCTGCACAGATGGAGCAAAGTTTGATCACATTCCCTCCAAAAGAAAAAAAAAAAAAAAAAAGCCACGTGGAATACTTTTAGACCCCTATCTCTAGATCATTTGCTCCACCTCTTTGTGAATCATCAATCAGGCAGGTTTTGAATTTGTGGGTCCACTAGGATAGAGTGCCACGTGGTAATTTTATGAGTTTTAATTGTCTAACCAAGCTAAAAATAAGAGTCGCGTTATTGATGCCCTCCGTATTCGCTGGGCCAATTCAAAGTTTTTTATTTTATTTTAAGGAAATTACATTTTTATCCTTCTTCATATACCAACCATCTTCTACATCTATTGATCAAAAAATTCGAACCATCTTCTCTATCCATTCTCTCATTCTTTGCCACCACTACTTCTCTCTCCTTCAATCTTCTTATTCTTCATATTCATCAACTTTTGAATTTTGTGAGAGGTTGAATCAATGAAGATTAGTTTTTAGGATTTTTTTTTCTTTCAAAAATCTTATTTTTTATTTTTATTTTATTTTATTTTTGCATTTAATCATCAAAGAAGATGGAAAAATCATTATTAAAATATTCATAACGACGATTTTGAATTGAAGAACTCAGAGTTTTTTTTACAGATTTTATTTGGTTGGTTTAGATCAAACTTGTTTTAGCCAATTCAGTGGACGCCTATTGATTTTTTTTTTTCATTCTTGTGTAAGCTTAATACTTTCAATCGCGTCTACCGAATCTATTTTGTAATGTTCGATAGTAAGTTAAGTCCGACATGATACTTATCGAATATTCTAAAATAAGTTCTGTCTGAACCTATTGAACAATATTTATAATAATAAAAGAAATCTATAAATGCTTCGGTAGGTGCCCACGGATTCAATTTTGTAATGTTCAATAAGAACTAATGTTCGGTAAGATACTTACTGAATCGAATAAAATAAATTTGACCTAAACTTATCGAACAAAATCTATCAAAAAACTCCGAGTTCTTTGATTCGAAAACGTCGTTTTAAAGATTTTAATAATGATTTTTTCATCTTTGAAGATTTAATGTAAAAAAAAAAATAGAAGAAAAATCAAAGAAATAAGATTATTGAAAAAACAACCTTAAAACCATTACTCCATTGATTCAACCTCTCACAAAACTCAAAAAAAGATGAATAAGATGAAGAAGAACAAGAACAAGAAGATTGAGAGAGATGTAAATGGTGGAGAAGAATGAGATAATGAATAGAGAAGATGATTGAGATTTTTATATTGTAGATAGATAGATAGATGGAGAAGATAGTGGGTGTGTGGAGTAATTTGATGAGGGTATTACTGTAAATTTTTTTGAACTTAAATGGGTAAGAAGAGCATATATGGTGGGTACTAGTAAAAAAAACCTTGTGATTTGCTTAACAATGGAATAGCAAAAAAAATTGAGCATATATGAGGTATCTATTTGTGGGCATGGTTTCAAATCTCATCCATGACTAAGATGACTCCCTCTCGGTATTTGTTTAATAACGATTGAGATAGTGTATATGAATCATCTCGCACAATGTCTTACTTGACTTGGACAATATTTTGAAAATCTTGATTAAATTGGAAAAACTTGACTGAGTCAAGCTTTTTTTTTTTTTAATATATATTTTTTTTTAAATTAAAACAAATGTCTTTATAATTTAAATATTTTTCATTTAAATGAAAATATGAACTTATGACTACTAATCTTCTAATCCACTTTACGTTACTGAAAAATTTATAATTATTACATATAAAAATATATATTAATAAATAATTATAAACAAGCGTTATTTAGATTGGTGGGGGTGATCAGAAGAAATACCAAGCTTTAAAACCATAGTTGTTCTGCCCTTTAATCCCCACCCACCCAACCAACAAAACTTGATTCCATGATGTAGAGATGGGAAGATGGTCAAAAAAGTTGACCGAAAATGCGTCTGAGTTTTAATAAGACATTGACATGTGGAGCAAATGCTGGGACCAGGAGATTGACTTGACTAATCTCGATTACAAGAAAATTCTGGCCCAGAAAAGAGACGTGTATGACACATCATGAAATGACTGGATAATTGTGGAAATCCAATACCAACTTGGAATATAGTAAGAGCAGAGAAGTATTCAAATCCTATCTTCTACACAATTAATGGCCATAGTTTGATCAAGAACTCCATTACCCTTTCAAAGATGAGCTGAGATTCTTATCTGGGTTTCTCTTTGATTTTCATTTCCCATTCATAATCTAGAGATACAATTCTCATCCCTAATTTAGCAAATCAGCTAAATTTGGCAGAATTTTTTTGTGTCTGAATTGTTCTCTTGGCATTTCAGGATTACAATTCACCTTTAGTAACAATCACCCCATAGGCTTCTTTGTTTTGCATTTCCCATTAAGATTCTAGAGAGATAATTCTCTATTTCTCACCTCTAATTTAGCAAGAGCAGCTAAATTTGGCAGAAAAATGTTCATCTGATTCTTCTCTTGGTTTCAAATTCAGATTTAGTAACAACCCCATAATTCCTTCAATGACTTCTCTGTTTCCTCATCTTCTTGGTCTCTTACTTCTACTGCTCCCTCTCTCCACTTTTTCTCAAACTTCCTGCAATTCTCTATCAACTCTTGATGCAAACCCATACTGCTCTTCGCCTTCCGGCGAATTCGCTTTTGGGTTCCATCCTATTCAAGGAGCAGATCACTTCTTGGTAGCTATCTGGTTTGCTAAAATTCAAGTAGAAAACATTGTTTGGACAGCAAATGGAGGTAACCCAGTGCAGAAAGGTTCCAAAATTGAATTAACATCCAATGGTGTTCTTGTCCTCAATGCTCCAAATGGTACACAACTTTGGAAGGCCGAACCCACAGACGGTACCCGAGCTACCTCCGCTGCTATGCTCGACACAGGAAACTTCGTGCTGAGGAGCCCACAATCCGATATCAATTGGCAAAGCTTTGCTGTACCAACAGACACAATCTTGCTTAACCAGACACTAGGCCTTGGCCTTGGTAGTAAACTCGTGTCTCGACGAACCAAGGACGACTACTCGACTGGAAGATTCGAGTTTATTCTACAAGATGATGGTAATCTTGTTATGTATCCCTTAGCTCGGCCTAAGGAAAACACTTACAATGCTTACTGGGCAAGCAATACTGTGGGTAATGGTTCAGCGGTGGTCTTCAACCAATCTGGCTATATTTATCTAAATCTAAAAAATGGGAGCCAATTCAACTGGACATCAGAGAGGTCAGTTTCAACAAGGGACTTCTACCATAGAGTCACCCTTGATTTTGATGGAGTTTTAAGGAAATACACATACCCAAAAACGTCCCCAAGCGCTGGGACTGAGTCATGGTCTGTGGCATGGTTTGAACCTGATAACATCTGCAATGCAAGTTTCGGGGATGTTGGGAGCGGAGTTTGCGGATTTAACAGCTACTGCAAATTAGATCAGGACCGGGCTGAGTGTATTTGCCCAGTTGGGTATACTCATTTGGATCCAGACAATACATTCAAAGGATGCGAACAAAACTTTGATCCACAGAGTTGTAGAATAGATGGATCAGGGATAACAGAAGGTTTTGTTATGCAGGGAATACTTAACACTGACTGGCCGACCTCAGACTATGAATGGTTTAAAGATGCAAACGAAGCTTGGTGCAGTGAAACTTGCTTGAATGATTGTCTCTGTGCAGTCGCGATCATCCGTGGAGGGGACTGCTGGTTTAAGAAGTTACCGCTGTCGAAAGGGAGGATGGATGCCAATGTTGGAGGAAAGGCTCTCATTAAGGTTGGCAATTCAAGTTCTTCAAAATGTATTTTTCAGAAGGAAGATAAAGACAATCGGATCCTGCTCGGATCGATTCTTTTAGGAAGCTCTGGGTTTCTGAACTTATTACTCATATTGGTAACTAGTTTGGCTATTTTCCATGGATCATACCGAAAGAAACAACTAAGAACACAGCCAAATCCAAGCATGATTGGAGTGAACCTAAGGTCTTTTACTTACAAAGAGCTTGAAGACGCAACAGATGGGTTCAAGGAAGAATTGGGCAGGGGTGCTTTTTCGACAGTTTATAAAGGGGTTCTAGAATCATATAATGGAAGTCTTGTTGCGGTTAAGAAGTTAGACAGATTGGCACAAGAAATCGACAAGGAATTTAAAAACGAAGTGAGTTCAATCGGCCAGACCAATCACAAGAATCTAGCCAAACTAGTCGGATTCTGTGACGAGGGCACCAACAGGATACTGGTATATGAGTTCATGAGAAATGGTTCCTTGGCAAGCTTCCTCTTTGGAGGTTCAAGGCCTGAGTGGTATCGAAGGATTCAAATAGCGTTTGGGATTGCTCGAGGGCTCACATATCTTCATGAAGAATGCAGCACCCAGATCATCCATTGTGACGTAAAGCCTCAAAACGTACTTTTAGATGACGCTTTTGTTGCACGAATTTCAGATTTTGGATTAGCGAAACTTTTGAAGAATGACCAGACTCGAACAAGTACGGGTATCAGAGGGACAAGAGGGTATGTCGCACCTGAGTGGTACAAGAACATGGCAATCACAGCTAAGGTGGATGTCTACAGTTTTGGCATCATGTTACTGGAGATCATTTGTTGTAGAAGAAATGCTGAATTTGAACTGGGGAATGAAGATGCAGTGATACTGTCAGAATGGGCTTATGATTGCTGTGTTGAAGGGAATCTCCACTTGTTAGTGGAGAATGATGAAGGAGCAAAGAATGATGACAGGAGGTTGCAAAGGCTGATCATGGTGGCTATTTGGTGTATTCAAGAGGATCCCTCCTTAAGGCCTACCATGAGAAAGGTGACACAGATGCTAGAAGGAGCTGTTGAAGTTTCCATGCCACCTGATCCTTTGTCCTTCATTAGCTCACTTGGATAAAATCTATAAGATTCTCCACAAATTTAAGCATCTCTACTACTCTCATATATTTTCTACGAAGCCTATGATGTTAGAGTAAATATGTTGAATGGTTTATAGTTTAGTTTCTTTATGGAGTTTGTATTGGCTTGCACATAAGTACCTAAATAACATAATGAAGTTGGTGATTTGGATCACAATCCTAACCTAGGTCCCCATTAAATCTATCATTTGCATCTGATCTATACTTTAGGATGAACTTTACCTATTGAGGTGGAATTAGATTTGATTTGTAATCAACTTTACCACAAAGTGAGTCGTAAGCTTAAAACATTTGATTATTATCATCGTCTACATCCTATTCAAACTACTAGTCGTATTTCACCATTTAACTATATCATGAACTATCCCTTTAGTCAAGGCATGTTCCTTCATATATTATCTTACTATTTTCATCCATGTCACTTTAGTCCTCTTGCCATTTTAGGATCTCCAAGTTACCCTGAAACACTCCTCATCAGTATTGTTGCCGGTTTGCTTTGCTCATTCCCAAAGCATCTCAAACTACTAAGCCTAATCCTATTGGACATATTTCTGAATTTTCACAAATATATTCATTTTTTTTCCTTTCCTAGTTTTAATTACCACTCAACGCCTCATCCTGCTAGGAATTTCACTTATTGTCTACAAAAGGGATCGAGAAAACTAAGTTGCAGATGCGTTGTCACGTCAATTTAAATAACCAATTGTTTCAGCAATATCAAGAGCTGTATGGGATGGAATAGACCATATATGAGCATCTTACAGCCAAGACCCATCACTGCAAGCGATACATCAGAAGCTTGAAAATAATGAGTCCATGAATTCCAAATATTCCCTCATCAAGGGTCTCCTACGTTACAACCATTGTGTAGTTCTAAGCCCCATATCTCCTATTTGCCAACAACTCATGTATGAGTCACATAACACAGCATCAGCGAGACATTCAGGGTTTAATAAGACCTATAAATGAATCCAACGCACTTTTTATTAGAGTTGCATGAAGAGTGATATTCAAAAATATGTAGCTGAGTGTGAGGTGTGCCAAAGAAATAAGACAGAAACTCTACTCTCTACGACCACTAGGAATCCTCCAACATTTACCTAATTGGTACTGGCAGATATCTCCCTGGATTTCATTGATGGGCTTCCTTAATCAAAAGGTAAAAGTGTTATTTTGTTGTAGACCGTCTCTCCAAATATGCACACTTCATAACCCTATCTCACCCATACACAACCTCAAAAGTGGCTTAAGTATTCATTGAAAATGTACTCAAACTACATTATGCTCCATCATCTATTTTTAGTGATCGAAACCCCATTTTCACTAGTAACTTTTGGAAGGAAATTTGGTGTTTGAATGGTATTATGTGTAAAATGAGTACTTCCTTCCACCCACAAACAGACTATCAAACGAAGATTGTTAATTGATGCATTGAAACCTACCTAAGATGTTTTGTAGGGACCAAGCCAAACCAATGGACTGAATAACACCTGATAAATACATGCATTATTATTATTTACCCTCAATTTATGGTGATTAATTAAAATATTAATTAAACATAATTAATTGAATTTTCATTTTTTGTATGTGTTGAAAGTTCCATGGGGAGAAAAAAGGTTAAATATGGATTTTTGGTGAAGAAAATTTACAAAAGGATGGAGGAGCAATTATGGTACAAGTTGAAAGAATGACTAAAGAAATAAAAGTTTCAAAAAAAAAAAAAACCAGGACAATCTCTATTTTATCTTATTCTAAAAAATCTCATATATCTCATATTTTGTCTTGAACGACAAATAGTAAAACGTCATAATCAGGCAGTTACCAAAGTTTTTGGTCCATTGGGCCCGGCCCATTCATCGTCTAAAGACTCCACTTGGGAAAAGTGGCATTTGTTGCAACAAAGATTCCCTGATTTCAACCCTTGAGGTCAAGCATTTCTTTAGGGAGTAGGGAATGTTATGCCCCAAGATTTGGATTTCAGATTTGATTTCGTGCCAAAATCTTATCGTAACTTCTTTTAGTTGTCATTTGTATAACGGTTGCCAATTTTCTCAAGATAGATAGCATATGCGTTTATGGTGGAATCAAATTTCCAATTCAACCAAAATGGTATAATGATTCTTCGACCTTTCAAGATTTCAAAATCGTGTTTTGAAGTTGTTTGAATCATAGATCTATTTCTTCTAGATACAAAACTGCACATTTTTTATGGGATTTGCAGTTGTGTAATTCAAGTAATTACAATATCAGCACTCTTCTAGAAGAAGTTGCCATTAAATTAGGAAGGGATGAATTTTCGTAAGGGTTGAAGTTTCAACTGTTGTGTAGCGAATTAACCTCCTTGTGGACTCTACAACTAAAACTAGTTTGACCCCTTCATGATGTTAGAAAAATTGGTATTGGAGAGAAGTTTGCCACACAATTGGAGGAGCAAAGTTTGATCACATTCCATACAAAAATCTGCCACGTGGAATAATTTAAGACTCTTATCATTTGCTCCACATCTTGGTGCACCACACAGTAAAAAGACTGACAGATGTCCATGTGTGATTTGCTTAACAGCTAAATAGCAAAACAAAAGTTGCACTTAAGAAAAGGGATGTGGATGTTGAACTGCAAAATTAAATCCTCACCCAAACGAAATTGACTCCTTGATGTTGATATATATACAAATAGAAATTGACTCTTTTATATATATATATATAAATTGAATCTTGATGTTGATTTTTTTTTTTAAAATTCTCTTGATGTTGATATATATCTATATATATGGGGACAATTCATGGGGCAATAATTATGACAAAATTTATGTCAATGGTATTTGTCTTACATGAGTTAGAAATTTTCAAATGGAGTGATTTTTATGGTGAAGATGATTTCCTCACCATAAATATCATGCTCACCAAAAATTAGTTCATTTCAAAACTTCTAACCCCATAAAAAATGGTTTACAAAAGAAATGATGGTCCACAATTCATCAATTTATAAATTAGGGTTAGAAGTTTTAGATTGGGTTGATTTTAGTGAGGATGATATCTCCTCACCATAGAGATCATCCTCACCAAAAATCAACTCATTACGAAACTTCTAATACCGTCAAAAGTGATTTACAAAAAAACATTATTATAGATTTTGTCACAATTATTCTCCCATGAACCGTCCTTTATCTATATATATGAGTCAGGATATGTAGATACATAAAGTTACTCATAAAGCTACAATGTCTTTTATCTTATATGGGTACAAAAATTCGGAATGGGCTGATTTTTTGTGAGGATCATATTAATAATGAAGAGATCATCCTCATCAAAAATCAGTCATTTTGAAAATTTTAACCCCATGTTTACAAGTTAAAAAATTTTAAATCATTCATTTTTTGTAAACCACTTTTGATAGAGTTAGAAGTTTTAGAATGGGCAAAATTTTTACAAGGATGATCTTCTCATCATAGAGATCATTCTCACAAAAAATCAACCTATTCCAAATCGTTTTACTTCATTTAAGAGAAAACACATTGTAATTTTATGAGTAATTTTTTAATTGTTTACGGATCCTGAACTTATATATCAGCCATGCCCATGTGTTTGACTTTTGCTTCTTTTGCATAAAATTTTATCTGTAAAAGGTGACCCAAAAACACGTCTGAACTTTATTAAAGATATTGACATTTTAAGCCTGTGGACCAAAATTTTGTCTCCATCAATACCAGCCAGATTACACTACAAGAAATTAGACGTATAACAACGAAAATTAGCGACAATCACCCCCTAGCCGTCGTAGTAGAGTAGCTACCGATAGCTTAGGGCCCGATTGATTCAGCTGCCTGAATCTGCTGTCAGCTTCTGCTGTTAGAATCTGTTGTCAGAATCTGCTGTCAGAATCTGAAACACTAAAAAGCTTGTTTGATAGAGCTTTTTAAAACTACTGTGCTGTCAGAATCTACTGTCAGAATCTGGTAATTATTGTTTGATACAGCTTCTAGAATCTGTTGTTTTAGAGTAAAATGACCAGAATACCCTTCAGGTTGATAGTGCACCCCGAATGCATCAAAAATTACCAGAATACCCCTATAAATATATAATTACAGTATATATATAAATATAATAAAATTATATAAAAAATTAAAAAAAATAATTGCTTTAATTTTAAAATGTTTATAATTCTAAAAAAAAATTTATAGAATTCTATAGAAATTTCGACAGCATCTCCTCTTAAAAATAGACATGAAAATTTTCCTGATAAACAAAATACCTGCATAATACGCAATTCAACATAATGTACGTAGAATGCATAAAAAATTATCAGAATACCCCTATAAATATATAATTACACTAAATATATATAATTACACAAAAAATTATCGGATTAGTGTACACCCAATCAGATGCATGACCTCCTATGACCCTTCAGCACAAGGTGTGCCTTAGGCACACTGCATAACAATCCTAGTTTAATACTTTTAATTGTGGGTTTCATACCGAAACATAAATAAAGTTTCTCTTTTCTCTTCATATCCACCACTGTCACAAAATTTGGTAAATTTTTCAGAAATTTTGGAAATATTCTGAGTAAGGAATCAACCAATTAAAACGGTGAATTAACAAATTGATCGGTAATTAGTACCCCCACCCTTTCAGCCTCAAAATTTTATCTTCTTCAACCTTCAAATATCGAGAACAAGATAGGTTTTTTAGAGAGGTTGAAGAAACCCAAAAAACATCATTTGTATAATCCCCAAATTCTTGGCTACTATGCCCAATAGTAATTGCTGAACCCGAACTTGGCTACTATGCCCAATAACAGATCTACAATAATACTATAGAATTTGGGTTTTTGTTTAAGAGAAATATAAACTTCGGTACTTCAAAATAAAATTTCCCACAAAACCACCAAGAAAGAATGAAATTCTTATCAATTCACACCTGCTAGCATCTAGTATAAGATATTCATGATAAATTTTGGATCAACTACAACCATAGCAACAAAGTTCAAATTCGAAAACTATTCAACAAGGAGTCAGTTTGATATCATTAGCATAAATCAAATAAAATTCAGAAGAAAAAAATTCATAGATTATAAAAATAACCTCCCTAAAAGCCCCATCTTGTCATTGTAAATTGATGGTACAATCTGAGCTGAAGTGGGATGGGTAGCAATTAATCGGCAACTCCCCGATTAATTCGTTGATTCTCCAATTTAATCAATCAGACCCTTATTCAGAGAAAATTTCAAATTTTCAGAAAAAACGCCAAATTTTGTAACAGTGGCTACAGAGCTAAAAAAACTGGGAACCTAAACACACATCAAAAATAAAAAAGTTAAAGAGCTTTTTAATTAGACTTAAAATCTCATAAGATCCATTCTAGATTAACATTCATGAATGTTCTAAGATCAACTGAAGTACTAAAAATTTGAATTAACAGATTCCCAAGAATACAATTCTCATAATTTCACAATTTTCATTCTAAATTAACCTAATTTAGCACTCAAACACACCCTGGATGAACAAAAACATGAAAATATACTCCTTTTTAAACTCTAGCTATGATTAGGGTTTGGAAGACAAATCTAAAAGTATGAGAGAAATCAAGCATACTGATCATACCAACTGCTACAGAGATCAAAAAAACCAAATTTGTTTCTGTAGAATTTCAGATATGATTTCAAAAAACAAAAACAAAATTAAAACCAAACCTTTCTAAAGAATTCTGAGCTTACTCAGAGATTGCAAAGAACCCTCATTCAAGAAAGAATCCTTTCGATAGGCAAATTCGAAACCCTAAGAATCAGAGACTTACCTAGATCGTTTTTTCGATCGCGAACGAGGTCGTCAATGGCATCGATCATGGTTGCCGTCGTTAAATGAAAACAGGGTCTTCGATGGGTTTAGGTTGAACGAAAACAACAGCATCGTCGATGGGTTTGGGTTGAACGAAGAGAGAGAGAGAGAGAGAGCGATGTGTGAGCTCTGTCGACAGAGAAGAGAAGAGAAGAAGAGAACAAAACAGGATGAGGGCGTTTGCGTCCTTTCATTTAAGCCGTTTTTCAGTCCTCGCTTCTCCCGCAAACGCGAAAAGAAAAAGCTCCTCAAACCCGCTTCACATATTTGCATTTCAAAACGCAATTTAGAGGTGCAAATTTCAAACTCACTTTGAGGTCGTGTTTGATTGAACTTCAAAACGCAGCTTCTCGCCGCAAACGCTGGAAAATCTGCGTTTTGAAGCGCAATCAATCGCCCCCTTACTAACTCATCCGTCGCTATGGTATTCTCTCGTTTGAGGTTCGAACAGTCTTTTTGCTGCCACCATCGCCTCTCTCTCATTTTTTTTTTATAACTCTCTCTGTCTCTCTCTCTCTTGGAGGTTCGAAGTGGTTGCTGCTACCATCGCCAAAAAATCCTACAAATCGGGTAAGAAATTTTTTTTTATTTTTTCTGTGATTCTTCTCTGTATTTTTGTATGTTGATTTTGGATTATCTCCAATTTCTCTTTCGTTTCTCGATCAGTGACCTCAGAATCTTCGCCACCATTGCCACAGTCTCAAACCCTAATTAAATTACATTAGGGTTTCGATTTTTGACTCACGTTGTGTGATTTTCGACAACAATCTAAGTTAGAGGGATGGATTCAACAAACCATTTCGATCTCAAAATAGCAGAAATTTCTCTTCTAGGTATGTGATTCTGCATTCGAAACCTACCTCTGTCACACTTAATTGAGCTTTAATGATTGGATTTCTTCATGATTTGTACCTTTTCCAGTTGAATTTGAACTCAGATATTGATTTTTTCTATCAAACCAATTAAATTGATGACATTATTGTCCTTGTGGCTGAATCTGTGATCTCGATTACGAATTCGAAGAGTTCGAACATGTATTTGAGTTTAGAGTGAAGTTTCTGGTTGGATTTTGATGCATTTGTTGTAAAGTTTAGAGTCTTTAAGTTCAAAATTGATTGTGAGAGTTTATTTGACTAGATTCGATTCAGTGTTGTCTTTCATTAAGTGGATGCTTTCTTAACTTGCATCATTAAGCCCCAGAACCATGCTTAATTTTTGTGTAAGAGCATGTTATCCATCTACAAATGAGGCATATGCAATTAATTGCAGAAACAAGGAAGACCTTTTTGTCTTCCTTTTTGTTTTGAGATATATTACTTCCAATACCTCAACCATGTGGAAGATCATTTATCACTTTCTTTATCTTGTTCATTCTCAAGCAGCAGTGATTCAAGGACAGAAGTCCAGCATCGTCACTGATTATACCTTGAAGGTGAGGAAAATTGTAATTTATTCATATATGACAGATAGAGCAATAGATGTTTATCCACGAAGCGGCCATGAATGTAACAGTTACTTGGGCTAGAAGTGTGTGGTGATACAATGGTAGGAGACAACATGAGGAGAGGGATTTTGGGAGGGCAGAAGAAGAGAGTGACCACAGTTGAGATGATATCAGATTTCGGGTGGGCAGAAGAAGAGAGTTACCACGGTCCTCGTGAGTCCATTCTCAAATTTTTCGAGGCAATGGGGTTCAAATGTCCGGAGAGGAAAGGCATAGCAGATTTCCTATAAGAGGTTTGGCTTCCTACGCCAATTTTTATTTATTTTTGGTGTGAGTGTGTAGAGGTGTCTCCACTTATTCACTCTTGCAAGCTAATTTGAAAGAATTGTGAAATTAGGCGACGTCGAGGAAAGATCAAAAGTAGTATTGGTATGTCAAAAAAGAACCATATTGCTACATTACCGTCAAGGAATTCTTACAAGCCTTCCGCTCGTTCCATGTTGGAAAAAGTCTACAATCTGAACTTTCTGTTCCTTATGACAAGTCCAAGTGTCATCCGGCAGCTCTCATAGGAAAAAAGTACGGCCTAACAAAGATGGAACTCTTTAAAGCCTGCTTCGACTGAGAAATTCTGTTGATGAAGAGGAGTGCATTCATCTTCATCTTTAAAACTATACAAGTGAGAAAATAAGACATATATAGTTGATGGTCATATTGTACTAAAATTCTCTTTCTTGACTTTGTGAACAACAGAGGACATATATAGTTGGTGGCTTTGGGGATATTGGGTATCTTCTCTAATGTACGCTCAGAATGCAATTGCAGTAAATGAGTTCCTAGCAAGTCGATGGAATATGGTATGCTTTAAGCATGAAAGGAATTTTAAGTTGGCAAATGTAGTTGCGAATATTAGTAGATGAAATTTGGAATAATTTGCAGGGCGGTGTGATGCTTCTCAAGCTTAAGGGGATATTTACGGACTAGAAATGGTACTGGATTGGAAATGTAGCCCTCTTTTTAAGTTTAATGTATTATGGTAATATTTGCATCAGGTTGCACCAAAGCCCTATGCTTTTATGCCATTTGGAAATGGGGTGCATTCATATCCTGGAAATGAGCTTGCCAAGCTGGAGATGCTTATCTTGGTCCACCATCTGGTCACCAAGTTCAGGTATGAAATAGACTACGGAGAGAAAATGGTGGATAGGTTCCACGGGTGTTAGATGAAAGCCCTGTCTTAGTGTCTCATGACCATGATTTACAAGTTGCAGATACAGCTTCTTGTCTCTGAAATTTTGGGTGTAGTAAAGGATCCTCCAATATATGTTATTAGTAAAGTGTTATTATACATGTCTGCTCTTACATAGTTCCATTTTTGTACTCTTATAAAAATCCTTTTTACTTACATAGCTCCATTGCATTAGAACTTATGTTGCAAGAAATTATTATGTTGCCACAGGTTTTTGCAAAAGGTGTTGACAAGGATATGGTTGTACTGATGGCTGCTAGAGCTTCAAGATTGGAGAATCAAGATGCTATTGATACTGCCATTGTCTCGATGTTGGGAGATCCTAAAGAGGTATTGGATTTAATTTATTGAACATCATCAAGCAATATGTCTTTGTAGATTTTTTTTTTTTTTTTTTTTTTCATTTTTAACAAATTTTGTTAATGCTGAAAGATCCTTGTCCAGCATTCTTGTGGACTCATTTGTTTATGTTTGAACCCAACTTCTATAGTATTTTACTTTTATCCTTCTACACATTCCAATTTGTTTCGGGCTTTTTTATCCTTTGAGTTACATATTTAGTGTCTTTCATAGTTGAATAATCAATTAGATGTTGTGTACATGACAATAAATTTTCAAGTCCAACAAACCAATTTAAGCTGGATTTTTTGCAAAGAAAACATAATGAAAACTAGAAAACAATATAAATTGGTGACCTACATGATGGGAATTGAAAGTACCCCTGTACCTCTTGAATTTTGCTTTCAAAGATTACTTCAAGAGACTATTCAACTTTAAGAAGGACAGAGATGGCTACTGGAAATGGTTTGCTGGGAACTTGGCATCTGGAGCTACTGCTGGTGCTTCATCTCTCGTATTTGTCTTTTCTTTAGATTTTGCCCTAACACGTCTCGCCAATGATGCCAAGGCTACCAAGAATGGTGGTGAAAGGCAGTTCAATGGTTTGATTGATGTCTACCGGAAAACCCTTAAATCTGATGGCATTTCTTGGTCCTCATTGGGTGGCCCATCATGGGAATGATCTTAGAGGCTTATGGGTTCATTGTGTCATTTCTATGTTTGGACCCAAATCCAATATGATATGTTTTGCTCTGGATCCAATCCGAAAAACCGATATTTTTGGATCAATCCTAATCCAACCTGATTTGATTTAATAAAAAAATATATAAAATGTGATGTAAATCATTTGTATAAATAAAATATTAAATATTAATATACATCATCCACATATTTCTACACATTATCGGATCAAACAATGGTTGATCCAAAACCGATCCAATAAATTATTGGATCGGATCTTTTTACAACCCAAATCATTGATCCAGACCTGTAGATATCATATGGGAACATATTAGACTTTTTATCTAATCCAATACATTGACAACCCTTAGTCCACAACAGTGTCCATCAAATTCATAATGAAGCCTATACCCTCTCTAAATTGGGATTTGCTTGTTTCTCTTTATGCAGTTCTTAGTTAGGTACAGAAGCAAGAGGGTTCCTGTGTGAGGATCCTGAATCAATAGAGATGCCAAAAATTACAATGGACATTTATAAACATGATCTTCATCTGTATAAGTCAGTATTTCTTTCATTCTTTTTCGTGTGCGATTCAACGTGTTTCGAATCCGAAAATGTTTTATCTTGATATTTGTCCTTTGTTGGCCTTTGCTCGAAGGATATCATCACAACTTGTTAATCGTGGCAGAGCTGCCAGATCTGATGTTACAAAATCATTCCACATTGGAAAGCTTCAGGTCCTCAAAGCAACACGAGAGAATAATGGCATCTCACCTACTTCCAAGGACGGTTCAAGTCCAACAAATGCCGGTGGCAGAGTAGCAAATAATCCATTTACAGTTGCTCCTTCGGCTATGCTTGCACCACCTCTTAGGAGCCCAGACAACCAAAAGCTTACTGCTGCCATCAGGACATCTTCCATGGAGAAGAGGCCCATTACGTCTCAAACCCAGAGCCGTAATGAGTTCTTCAATCTCATGAGGAAGAAAAGTTCAATAAACGTTTCTTCTACTGCCTCAGATCCAAGTCCTGTATTGTCATCAACTACCTTGGAAAGGTCCGGGGAATCGATCACAGAGGTTGCTACTATTCCTGTTAGCCCTCAGAGTTGTGAATCTCCTTCGTCAGATCCCTCTTGTCTGGATTGGTCTACTGAGACTACAGTTAACATTGCCAGTAATGGTGATGCTTGTCAAGAGTCTCAGAAATGCCATAGCAATGGAGAGAAGCACTTAAATGGCTTTGAAGTTGTTGATTCGGATGAGGAGGAGGTTGCATTCCTTCGTTTACTTGGGTGGAAGGAAAATTCTAAAGTGGAATGTCTGACAGAGGAGGAGAGATCAATGAGTTCTACAAGGAGGTACTGAATCCACATCACTCGGTGTTTTCCATTTGATTTAGTTGAAGCTGTTTGGTTAATCATATATACACTGTGTTGCATATTTTTACTTATATTGGCCATGTTTGTTTTCTTGTGCTGTACATGAAATTGAAGTCGTCCTTGAATACGTGCTGAGGGATTCGACAACAGAAACTTCTGTTGTTGCCCAACTCCTATGTGAGTAGTTGTGATGATACTTCCTCTGGGTTGAGCTCCTCTGACTCTGAATCTGAAGCATGATTTTCTTGAAGAGGTCAACTTGAATGCAGAGTTTTTTTAATTTTTTTTTCCCCTTCTATTTCTTTTAAGTTGAAGAAACACATTGAAGGCAGCGGACAGGGAGGTTTGGATGGGTTTCGAAGTTGACGGAACTTCGACACATTTGGGCGAGGTAGATGGAGGGGCTGGAACAGATTTGGGAGTGAGGAAGCAATTGGTTAATTGGTTTGAATCAGCTCTTACAGATCAGTACAGCGATAACCAGTGTCAAGTGGCTGAAGTTGAGCGTTCATTATCTCTTGATCCATCCAAGCAAGTTGGAAAGAATGCCGAGGAGGATGTTGTGGAAGGGCAGCTTAGAGTTTGTTCACAGCCGGAGAATGAGGAATACGGTTTCAGTACAGAGGGGATAAACTCATGTTCGACTGTTTGTAGTAAGTTGGGTAGACAGGTCATGAGTCAGATGATCAACAGAGGCGGCGGACTAGAGGTTAACGAGGTTGAGAAGACTTCAGAACTTTCAAGGCAGGCTAAAGGAGGAGATAAGCAAACGGAATCTCATCTTATCGCGGTAACAAGAGTTTGGGACAGACTTCGAGAGGCTCTCTGGAGACACTCGGTTAGTTCGCTAATTTCGGAACCCCTAAGTAGTACAGTCGACGAACATAAGAACACTGGAACTTTTTTTGTGAAAGTCTTTACTGATTCATTATCCTTCCCTCAGGTACGCTTCTTGTGCTTTGGTGAGTATTCCCGATTTATTGGTCTTAAGTGTTTTGTGTCACCGTCTTTGTTTATTTCTATGGATGTTCCGTTGTTTGGTTCTAGTGGTGTGGTCTTTGAGTATAGGGCTCGGCATTCTTCAGTCCTTGTTAATTCCCTTCAATCCTGTGATCTTGTCCGAGAGGCGGAAGGCAGGAAGGAGAACATGATAGATGGCAATCAGTTAGCTCTGAAACCATTATTCTCGACTCAGAAATCTTTGGAGGTGGAAGCTGCTGATCGAACAGAGGTGTATAGTGATGGAAATTGGGCAGACAGAGACATGGGGAGCTAATCAAAGAATCTCAGGAGGAAGGGATAATTAGGACAGAGATGGAGACGGTGGAATGGTTGGTTAGTAATGCTTTGAGAGTGGCAGAAGAGTTTGGGTTAGTTCCAGAGATAGCGGATAATGAGTCTTCCTTGATTTTGAGGGTGGCTATCGGGGATCGACGAGATAAAACCAGTTTGGAAGAGGAACTCAAAAGCATCAATCAAGCGTATGGAATTGAGGAGAAGTTGGAGCAGTTAGCATATGAGAACAATCAGGAAATTAGAAGTTATAGGAATGGTGAAAATAATGAGTTGGTGGTGGTTGCCCCTTTGGAGATGACAAGGACTTTAAGTAAACCAAAAGTGGATAAGGCTTTGGTTGATTTGGAGAAGAGATAGGTTGGTGAGTTTAGTATTGGGTCGTTTTTAGGTGTCCAATGTCGATCAAGATTTTGTCTTGGAATGTCAGGGGGTTGGGAGATAGGAGAAAAAGGGCGGCAGTGAAAGCTTTTATCCGTAGTAAAAATCCTCTCATTGTTACGCTACAGGAATCGAAATTAGCAAGTTGTGATGGCAAAGTTGTTAAGGAAATTTGGGGGAGAAACATTGATTGGATAGCCCTCCCAGCCATAGGTTCAGCTGGGGGGATTCTTATGATGTGGAATAAAGAGTGGATCCAAGTGTCAGACAACCTAGTAGGGGCCTTCTCGATCTCTATAATGTGCAAGAAGAGGGATGAAGATTTTCAATGGGTGTTTTCCGGGATTTATGGCCCAACCATTAATAGGGAAAGACCACAATTTTGGGAGGAACTCGAAGACGTTGCGGGATACTGGGATAAGCCTTGGGTTTTGGGTAGGGACTTTAATATCATCAGATTTACTCACGAGAAGAATAGGGGATTGAACATATCTAAGGGAATGAGAAATTTTAATGAGTTCATAGGTAGACACGCCTTAATGGATTTTCCTCTTCTGGGTAGACGATTCACGTGGTCTAACAACCAAGATAACTTGAGGATGTCTAGATTAGACAGGTTCTTGGTGGATGGTGCTTGGGATGATAAGTTTCATAATGTTATTCAATCGGCTAGTCCTAGCCCTGTCTCGGACCATACGCCTATCTTTCTAGAAGCAGGTTACCCTAGACAACATCCTCTTCCCTTCAGATTTGAAAACATGTGGCTGGTGCAACCTAACTTCTTAGAGCTTGTTAGAAACTGGTGGAATGAGTGCCCACCTATAGGCAATCCGGGTTGCGTGTTTAAGAAGAAGCTCAAATTCCTAAAAGACAAGTTAAAGATATGGAATAAAGAGGTCCTGGGAAGAATTGAAATGAAAAAAAGAGAGATCTTGATAGATATAGAATCCTTGGACAAAAAGGAAGAAAATAGGAATTTGAGCATGGATGAAAGAAGCAAAAGGATGGAGTTGAAATCGGACTTCCAACAAGTGGCGCTGATGTAGGAGATTAGTTGGAAACAAAAGTCAAGAGTCAAATGGTTGAAAGAAGGGGATAACAATACAAAATTTTTTCACAAAGTCGCCAATTTCCATAGAAGAAGTAATCAGATTGATAAAATCTATATTGATGATATCTTGGTGATAGGAGAAGGGGAAATTAGGGAAGGGGTGGTGAGATTTTATAAAGATTTGTATGAGGAGAAGGAACCCTTAAGACCGCGTTCGGATAATATGGATTTCAAGTGCTTGAATCAGGAGGATAGGGTGTGGTTGGAAAGACAAATAGGGGAGGAGGAAGTTAGATTAGTTCTTTTCTCGATGAGTGGGGATAAGGCGCTGGGGCCGGATGGTTTCAACATGGAGTTCTTCAAACATTGTTGGGACATTATTTCGAAAGACTTCATGGAGGTCATCAAGGAATTGCAAGATAAGAAGTGCCTGGATTATAGTTTTAATAGCACCTTTGTGGCACTGATTCCCAAGAAAATCGGGGCGGACAAACTAGGAGATTTCAGACCCATTAGCTTGGTTAGTTCGGTTTATAAGATTATATCCAAAGTGCTTGCGTCTAGGTTGAAAACGGTTCTCCCAAGTCTTATAGGAGAGGAACAAGGGGCTTTCATTAGGGGAAGACAGATTCTAGATGGTGTGTTGATGGCAAATGAATGTCTTGATTCTAGGTTTAAGAACAAGAAAGAGGGGATGATAGGGAAAATTGACCTACAAAAGGCTTACGATCATGTAAGTTGGGATTTCTTAGAGTACATGATGGGGAGGATGGGTTTTGGTGAGGTGTGGATTAGTTGGATTATGAAATGTGTTACAACGGTATCGTACTCAATTCTTATTAATGGGAGCCCAGCTGGTTTCTTCAGGGGGTCAAGAGGGTTGAGGCAAGGGGATCCACTATCCCCTTTCTTGTTTCTTATTATAGCTGAAGCCTTGGGCATATTATTTAGAAGAGCGGTTGAGCTAGGAAAGCTTTCGGGTTTTAGAGTGAATGACGGGCCTATGATTTCACATTTACAATTCGCAGACGATACACTAGTTTTCTTGGACCACTCGAGGGACCAGGTGAGGGTGCTCCGTGTATTATTGTGCTGTTTTGAGGCTATGTCTGGTCTTCATATTAATCTGCAGAAGAGTAAGTTGTTCGGGGTAGGAGAGGTGAATGATATACACTTGATGGCTACAATTTTGGGGTGTGGGTATGATTCCTTGCCCACATCCTATTTGGGCTTACCATTGGGAGCTCCCTACAATAGTGCCAAAATTTGGGATGGTGTGATAGAGAGATTGGAGAAAAGGTTAAGTACGTGGAAGGCCAATTATCTGTCAAAAGGAGGGAAATTAACCTTAATAAAAAGCACATTAACGAGTATCCCGGTTTATTTTCTCTCGCTGTTTACGCTCCCAAGGTCTGTCGAAATGAGATTGGAGAGGCTCATGAGGAATTTCTTATGGAATGATAAGAACGGAAAGAAGAAGTATCATTTGGTTAATTGGAAAGTGATTTGTAAGCCTAAGAAGAATGGGGGGTTGGGTATAAGGGGGCTTAGATTAGCTAATAGAGCACTCCTAGGCAAATGGCTTTGGAGGTTTGGTGAGGAGAGGGACAGTCTGTGGAGGAGGATTATTAAGGCTAAGTACGGGGAGAAGAGGCTAGGCTGGTATAGTGGAGAGGCTAAATATGCGTATGGGTGTAGTGTTTGGAAAGGTGTGCTTAAAGTGAGAGAGGATTTTGAGAAAGGGATTAGGTACAAAGCGGGTTTAGGGGATAAAATCAGATTTTGGGAAGATAGATGGTGCGACTCGGTGCCTCTTGCTATTCAATTCCCATCTTTGTATGCCTGTTCTATAAAGAAGAATTGCTCAATTCAGCAATGTTTGATTCGCAGTGAGTCCAGTCCTACTTGGGATTTGGGGTTTAGGAGAAATTTTAATGATTGGGAGCTAACCGAGGTGGCATCTATCCTCGATCTCTTGAATACATTCCATCTTAACGATAGTGAACATGATAAGTGGGAATGGATAAGGGCGAAGGATAAGAGATTTTCTGTCAGATCTTTCCATAAGTGGCTCAATCCTTTTGTTGCGTGTTCTCTGTCGGGATCCATCATTTGGTCCAAGTTAGTTCCCTCTAAAATTTCCTTCTTTCTTTGGTTAGCGTCCCGTGGTAGGATTCTTACGTTGGACAATTTGATTGTTCGGGGTTGGATCACTCCTAATTGTTGCCCCCTTTGTATGAGGGAAGGAGAGTCGGTTGATCACATTTTAATTCATTGTCCATTTTCTTACAATATTTGGTCAACTTTCCTTGGACTTTTCCATATTAATTGGGTATTCCCTCATAAGTTTTCCTCATTGTTAGTAGAATGGACTAGTATTGCTTTTCTTTCCAAAAAACGGTTCTTGTGGGATTTGCTTCCGGCGGCAATTGCTTGGGGGATTTGGAATGAGAGAAATAACAGGGTGTTCAACAATAAGACTACTAGTACGCATGCAAGCTTTTTGGAGATCTTAGGTCTTTTATATCTTTGGTCCAAGCAGAACATAGAATTCTTGGGAATTACTTTTGATGATTTTGTATTTAGATGGAACTCTTTTTGTAATCTTTGATGTTGTAGTTTTCTTTTCGGTTCTTTTTCGAGGCTTTCTCGGCCTTCTTGTATCTTTTTTTTTTTCAGATTCAATATATTATACTTATCAAAAAAAAAAAAGTTGATTGATATTGAGATGGAAAGCCGAGAGAGAGAGAGGAGGGTGAAGGGGTTATATCCCTCATATTGTGTGAGTTGGAGTATATGTGTGTGCGCGCGTGCCTGTGCGTGAGTTGGATTCCGGTGACCATTTATGTATGTGTGTGAGTTGGATTCTGTGAGAATTTGTATCAGTCTGTAATAGTAACACAATCAGCTCTAATAGAGAGGGCATTTGGTTCTTTTCATATTGATAGTTGGGGTTGAGGTCATCAATTTCAAAGCATAGGGGTATCACCAATATTCAACAATACATGAGGGGGCTGGTGTAAAAGTAAAAAAAAATTCAAAAGATTTTATAACGACGACCAAAACGACAGCCGAAGAATAATATTTTTTTTTAAAAGACTACCCTATAGCGACGGCCAATAGCGGCTGTCGCTATAAGTCGTCGATGTAACATTTAGCGATGGGCCTATTAGCGATGACTAACGACGGCCTCCCTGACTGTTGTTAGATGCTTTTGCGACGGTATTTTGCACCTATAGCGACCGTCGCGACCATCACTATAGCCCTATTTTACTGTAGTGTAATCCCAAAATTGATGCAATGACCTCATGATGAGGATGCACCTCTCCATCAAAGATCCTTAAATTTCACCCCAGCCAGAATGCCCCAACAGATAGCAAAGAGAGTTATAGACTATAGGATTCCTTTTATATAAAAATAACTTTCAGGTGCCAACATTCAAAAAGATTCAGGACTGAGGACGGAAAGCACCAATGAAATCTGAAGAGCGATAGAAAATGAGCTCAAGCTTCTCTTATAAAGGCACAGTGAATAAGATTGCCCAAAGCATGGTATATTTGAGATAGAGAATGCATGAGTACTCAAAAAATACAGGTATAGAACTTCAAACTAATAATCTCCATTTGAAATATTAAGCAACCCAGTAAAATCCTTAAGAACCAAACGATCTATAAGCAAACTTTATGTATTGTCCAACTTCTAGGGCATGCTGCATAAGGTTCCAGCCCCACATGAAGTAACAATGATGCTAAACAAAAACAAACTTTTCTAATGAAGCAGTTGCCAACAATGTAACCTGTTTGGTCAGAGCTATTTTCACTGGCCACCTATTTTTAAGGAAATGGAAATCACTTAATAAGCTTAAGTGAGAAAGCAAACCTGCTGTCTCAAAAGAAGTTCCTTCTATGATTATGACAATTGTCCTTCAACCTTTTGTGTTATCTTCTTAGCTACACAAATTGACTGTTACAAGGAAACTATTATATGCATGCAAAGTATCTCTATCTGTAAAAGTCACAGGTGCACTAATTCACGATTGTAATTTAACCCAATATTTACCTGTAAATGTCTGTCAACTAACTCAGTGGCTTTTGAAAGCCTTATTTTCAAATCTACTGAATCCAACATAGATAGCTTCTCCTCGAAGCTTATTTCAAAGCTAGCAACAAAAATATCCACTAGTCTGTGTACAAGAACAATCTTGAGATGAACTTTTGGTGCAAGCAATTTGAGGACTGGGACTATTTTGTTTTGAGAATTTTGTTCTTTAAGTGACATCTTGTTTGTAATGAGCATAACTAAGCCATATTTTGCCTTGTTTGTGTCTTTGCTTTTGTGTGTTTCATGCCCTCATTTGTTTTGTGCTATCTTGACGGTAGATTTTCTCAACCTCCTTTCTTTTAATAACATATCTTGTATCCATCTAAACAAAAATATTAACGTTCAAAACAAAAAAAAAAAAATCCTGAATGTTTTCATTATTTCCTCCAGGCTGTTGCCCTGTCAGAGGTTGTTGCCCCCATGGAAAACTCAACAAGAATTTTTTCAAAAGGAAAAAAAAACAAATGTAAATAGAAACTTTTTATAAGCATGTATTGACGGTTCCTTAAGTTATCTAATTTCTTTCATATAATATAACACAGTACAAATTCATTATTTACCCTAAAAATATATGGGTGATTTAGAGATACCCCCTCCACATTTTGGTGAAAACATAGGGGAGTATCTCAAATATTCACCAAAATGTTTAAATCCTCAAAATATATCAATCACAAAAAAATAAAAATAAAAATACACAAAACTAGGTAATAAAGGTCAAGTTATTGGAGTCAAGGAAACAACGGAGAAAACAAAGCCCTGGAGTGGTAATAAAATCCTAATAGCAGGAGTGGCATCTCCAATGAGTAAGTGGGACACACTACGTCATAATGCGCAAAAAACGACTGCTCTTACAGTCAGAAAAAAAGTCGTTTTAAAAGGAGTGGTTTTTCAATTGTGACAGTCCAAAACAGTCGGAAAAAACGACTATTGCTAGAGTAAAGTAGGGATATAGCAACGGTCACCGACCGTCGCTATAGGGTATTTTTTTTGTAAAAAAAATAGGATATTTTACACCTGCCCCCCTCACATGTTGCTGAATATTGAAAATACCCTTATATTTTGAAAATGATGACCTAGACCCCAACTAACAACATGAAAAGACCCAAATGCCCTTCATCTTCAACTTTCATAAATCAAACTATTTTTTGAACCACCTACTGTAAATTATCTATTGTTAGAAGGTAAAATCAAACAATTATACAAATCTAACTATCAATCCAACTTCTAGTCTACAATTTAAAATTATCGAGAACCCATTATTAGGATCGATCTCAAATGCGTTCTTTAAGTCCAACTCAGCTTTCTTCTTCATTTCCTTGAAAAGATTAATGTTTGCCCGCTTTCGTTCTTTGCCAATCTGAAACATAGATCAGATTCATAAATTCCACAAATCCCAAAAATATAGATTCATTTTGCAAGATAACACAGGTGGGTTTAAATGATTTCAAAAGCAAGGATTTTTATTTTAAATCAGACTATTATATAACTATGCTTGTTAAAACTAAGTCAGTTAATGTCTCGAAAACTCTAAAAGAAGGAAATTTTCAGAAAATTTTGCAGTATACGATACACCAAACCAGGACTTGATATTTAAAAATGAAAATATCACTCCATCCTCCATTTACTAATTTAACAAATTGTTAAATACAACCACAGTTTTGAGATTGGAAATCTATTTTTATTAAAGTATAAATGTATATAGCCTTTTTTTTTAAATAACTTTTCATATTATTATTATTTTCATTAAGTTTTATTTAGAAAAAAAAGTCACGAGTTAGATATAGCCAAAATATTTAATTATTATACAATTGCACATATGGACTTCTCTAAGGTACTATGTATGACATTTCACATCCTATGTTTATGAAACAAAATACACAAGTAAATTGGATAGATAGAGAGTGCGAAGTAGGGGAAGAAAAGGAAGTTACCTGCATTGCTTCGTAAAGCCTCCTCTTTTTAAGTGACATCACAACCTGGGACATACTGGCAGCGTCCTTAATTTGTTGATCTGCATCTGGGAGAGACTTGTCCCTAGCCTCAGTGTCCTCAACAGGGGTCAGAATGATCTTGTCAGTTGCCAAGTCAGTATACGGAATCCCTTGGAGTTCCATTTTCAATTCATCATGGTACTGCTTCTCAAGGAGAGCCATCTGAATATAACACCACTACTGAGAACCTCAACTAATGGATACAAACTTTGAATTCTTTTGTGCGAATTCTCTTTGCTAAGCAGAGAAGAATTCCAAAACATACTAGAAGAAAAGTAAGATATGAGAAAGCAAATCGGTACGGATTTAGCACATTGGGTCTCATTTACCAGAAGATCCAAATTGTAAATACTTAAATTTGGATCTACATGTGAAATACAATGTTTCATTGAATCACCACTTTTAGCCATTTCATCCATCATCATAGGGAAGAGGGTAGCCTTTAAAATGTAGATAAGTACATTCCAATCCAAGCCAGGCTTGGGTTGAATAAAGAAGACCACATGACAAGTGGGTGCCTATTCTTCTATTTCATTGAAGTGAAGGTCTGTGTCACACAACCTCCTGCTTGCACACATTTATTAAATTATGATCTTAAGGTGGAAATACATGTTTTGGTAAATACCTTCCCACCAAGGAACCATCTGTTGGTAAAATGATTCGCGCATTTATGCAATCATAAATCCACTGTGGTTGAACATATTCCCTGGAAAGAAAGATATGACACTGGGATGGCCTATCAACAATCTGCAAAAATAAGAAATTGAATAAAAAAATAGCAAGAAAGGAATGATCCTCGAGGCATAATGTCAATCACAGTGATCATAGGAAAGCAGTAACCAAAAAATAGCAAGAAGAATAAACCCAGTAACTGTATAGCTTAAGACATATATCATCAACAAATTAGAAGAAGATGAGTTTCCACACTTGTAGAGCAGCACCCACTTTCTCCCTTGGACTAATACTGGAAGTGTAACATAAAGAGTACTTCATGTCTTCTCTAAAAGAAGTAATGAAGGTTCAGACATGTCTGGGAGATGAACTTGTGACACAGTATCTATTTATATAATGATTTAGAGTAGATATGAGGATGTTGAGATGGATGACCAGTAAGACTAAGAAAGACATGATAAGAATATATAAAACTCAAGCAAATCTTTGAGGAGAACTAAAATCAAATACATCTAAAATATGAATTGAATTTTCAGCAATATTCAATGCATATATAACTTAAGATAAGACACAGAAGTCCATAATCCATTGAGCAGACCTTGTCTAAGATACAATGTTTCAAGAGTACTAATCATTACAAGTAAACCATCTCATCTATGAGTATTATACGAGCAATTTAACACTTTCTTTAGAGCTATTCTACCAGACAATGGTGTTGGCATGACAGAACTGAAGAAACAATATCAATATCAATCTGTTGCTCAGCTGCAGCACTATGATTTGCAAGTCGAAGCTGGGGTAGTACATATCATAATCAAGCTGTGAAGATGGTATAACAATATCAATCTATTGCTCAGCTGCAGCACTATGATTTGCTGCTCAAGCTGTCGACAGCGTCTGATTTTGATTGGACACGATGTAAAACCTTGGACAGCACCACAGAGATCCAGTTGTGGCAGCACATCCAACCAACACCAGTTAGTGTTCCAGCAGCTTGAGTACCAAACCAGTGAACCCTATATACTTAGTTTCTAAACTAGCAGAATCAAGGTGCCTCATGTAGCCCTATGACCCTATTTAATATATTAGACTTGGTTAAATCTTATCTTGTTCATGCAAATTCCATCATCTTCAACACTAAAAAAATACAACAATTTAGCTCTATTAAAGAGAGGATCTACAAAGAGGGTAAGTCGTGTGTCTATGATCCAACCACTTCTCCTAGCAACCCTTGTGGAAGAAATGCTTACAAGGCAACTCACTCACCTCCTCACACCTTCAAATACATGTAGACACACACAACACAACACTGGACTATCACCATTACAAATATAATTAAATGGGTTTCGACATCATTCCCAAATTCCAATAAATAATAAGTAAATGTATAAAATCAGAACAAAAGGTAAAGAAAGATACCTGTTGTTGAATATTAATCACGAACTCATATGTTGGGAATGTGCGATATCTCGGGCCAATCTTCGCCACACTCTTCTTTGCACTGTTTGCTAGACGGACAATGATCAATGTGGAGAAATTGAAGTGTCTTGGGCAGTCTGTCCTCTATTGGGATAAACAATCCAAGCTGAAATATTAAATTGAGAAAAGAACATCCAAATTAAAAGATCTAAAAAGGAGTCGCGTTTAAATTGCGACTGGAGATAAAAGTCAGAAAAAACAACGGTCTTATACCGTCGAAAAAAACGAAGTCTACTCACATTAGAAAGCGGAACATCCCCTTGGTAATTCTCCAGCTTTGTATTTAAAAAATAGGGGTGACACCCAGAAACGTGCAAGAACCAGCACAACAACATTGTCCCTATAAAGAACATAGTGTTTATGATCAACAAAATCAATTATTCTAAAGAAAATATTAATCGGACATACCTTATTAAAGAACAAAGCAAAGTGTGCAAGCTCAACAGCTTCATCAATATCGGCATCCTCGCATACAATGAAAGGGGACTTTCTACCAAAATTTAGAACACCTGGAGGAGCCCCAGCCTGCCATAAATATTAAACATAAGAATGTAAGATTGTCCCAAATGAAAAGGAAAGTCTGTGGGAGTAGCATTTCCACATAATCCGTATAAAATTTAACCTGAGACTCGAGACAAGCACATCAATAAATACCATTAAAAATGTGTCAAAATAAATAAGGAACCAAAGTATAGATATATTCCAACATCAACAACTGCAAACTACTAACAATATTGAACCAAGCAAGATAAATCTTAGGTCAGAATATACAGTGTAAATCAAAACAAAAGCATCCTCCCCGAAAGTTGATTGTATCTTTCCTGACTCCCATTCACCATTTGATAGCTGACACCAAACCTGAAGTTTCTGAAACAAAACATTTCAGCTCTATGAATCATGTACTTGACGATCACCTTATGGCAGGGGCAGATTTACAGTGAGGGCACTTGCCCCACAAGAATTTTTAAAAATTATAACAATTTATATGCTACAACAACTGATTATAGCAGCAGAAAACAAAGATTTACCTAATACGTCAGATGGCCTCATATTTTGGCTCTTCTATTCTCAAAGGTGAGTCTGGAACCAAAGCCAATGAACGAGGCTTAGCCCAAAACATGTCATTTAGATTAACCTATCAAAGCATAAGAAAGTTGATCATCAACAAATAATGACAGTTAGCATAGGTTCCATCGGGATGCATGAGAGATACACACACCAATACTAGGAACACCTAATAGGGTCTCACCTCTTGACCTCCAAAGTACAAACCTAAGTTTAGTTAGAACCCCCATTTGTAACCGTAACACCCGAATTTTATTTTACCCAAAAATTCTTTTTTGGGTGTTCTTTTAATTCCTTTACATCTTGGAATTTTAGTCTGCCACTTTGGTCATATATGACACTATCCAGCCATAATGCCTGAACACCTTAATTTTAGTCGTGATTTTCTCTAACTATGGATTTATTGTGTAACCCATTGTAGATCTCAAACTCATATTTTTTGTTTCTGTTTTCAGTTGCAATATTCTGCCCTTTGGTGTTTCTTGTGATTGCTTTTGGAGACACAGGTGTTGTTATTGGATTAATTCCTTTACATCTGTTTTAGTCTGCCACTGAAAATATAAATTTTATGAAATACATTTATACCAAAAAGGAGCAATATAAAATATCAATATTACACTTCAAATGCAAAGGGAGAAGGAATGGAGTTTTTGGAAGTCTTTTATAATATTATGGTTCATTGCTACACAGAAAGGCAATCCAATGGTGTGTTTTTGTTTTCATCAATGCAAGTATCTATCTCTTGTAACTTAGTGTTTAAATTACCACAAGTACCATCCAAAGGAGTATCGTAGTGTTAGGACATCTTCTCATTTGTTGCTGGAAATTATTATTAATTTTAATGGCAAAACGGAAAGCTAAAAGGATTGTTAAACAACTATCAGGAAAGCTTGGGAGAGATTCTAATTGTGCGGATGTCGAGGAACCAGTAATTCAAAAGCAAAGTCACACATGTATTGATCATGAAGGTATAATGGCAATTATATGTGTTCACACGGTCTTTTCTTATATTTTCTATTCTGTTTTCTTTGGGACTGACTAGTTGCAGATCATGTAGTACCAATTGCACTCTATCACTTTAAAAAAACCCAATTGAACGACATTGTTAGGATTTCACTCTAAAAACAAAAAGTTGCACTGTTTTTTTTCATATTGAAAAATCATAGAGTAACCACAACATCAAAGCTTCATAAACTATAAATTCAATTTTCAAAGCTTCACGATCTACGAGCAAAATAAAAATCTGCAAATGATGGATTATTTATCTTCAATATTGGAAACCTATGCACATAACCATAGATGTGTTGGGATTTACGAAGTTAGGGTATAAGATAGACTTTGATTTGATACCAAATGTAAGTAACAAGATGATCTCTTACAAATTAAATAACAATAAAGGTATCAGTATAATGTTTACAGCAAAGAAGGAACATTGCTAACTCCAGCCAATTGATAACCAAACATCAATTACTAAACCTAGTTCATATATACTAAAAGACCAAAATCTCAAACTTGGGTGCATATATTCTTGAAACTCAAATAGATGGTCTTCCATTCATACCTCTGATTTGCCTGAGAACCACGTAATAGGAGAATCCAATGTAGATGCAACAACAGCAGCTTCAGCAACCTTGAAATAGTTTCGGTAGGAGAAACAAAATTCAGCTCCATTGAGCATAACCAATCATACTATCATATACATGTATACTCTTTTTGCTCTAGTAGTGGTGTGACTGCAGCCTATTGAAAACTCAGATTTATAGTAAGACCCCATTAATCCTTTTTTTCCGAAGGGAGCTCTTTTTTCTCTAGCAGAAATCTCTGCAACCTATCAAGTGGTGCGACTTTAGCCCATTGAAACTTAGATTTATAGTAAGACTCCACAAATAGAAATAGAAAGAAAGCGAAAAAGGCAGAACAAACAGCTAAGCTAACAAAAAAGTTTGTTATTTTGAGCTTCGGTTTGGGGATTTTGGCTCTAAATTTAGTAGAATAATAAAGAAGGGGAATTAATGCAGAGAAAATGGAGAAATTAATACAGGAACACATACAACACATACAAAATACAGGGATCAAAACCCTAAAAACTGGCAAATATAAATGCAGAGAAAAGATATCCAAAAACTACTGCAAATCTAAAATAGGGAAAATTTAAAGAATCAAACAAAAAACACTTTAAAAACCTTGAATTATAAGAGTAAAACTGTGATCAAAACCCTAAAAATTGGCATGAAATTGAGAAATCTCTTTGAAAGACTCTCATTGAAGGCATTTAAGGAGATTTAAACAGAGTAAATAAGGTTTCATCATGAATCAATTACTGAGAACTTGTTCCGCTGAGAATCTTCTCGAAACATCCTTACAGAGAATCCTCCGCAAAAGATCTTTCGCCGATGAAGACACAGAATGAAATATCGGAGTTGGAAACCAAAGATTCGCACGAAGAACAGCCTCAAATATCTTTCCCTCAGATTCACCTCAAATATCTCTCCCGCATATCCGTTTGGAGATGCGATCATAAAGATTGGACGACTTCATCTTCGTAAACGTTAATGATCTGAACAACGTTAGGGTTTCCACTTATGAGATTCATAGTAAGACTCCATTAATTTGAGAACGAGAGAGCGAGAGACAGAGAGTGTGATCAAGAGATTTGAGAGCGAGAGACAGAGATGAGTGCGACAGAGCAAGAGAGATACAGATCGAGCGTGAGAGAGAGATATTTGATTCGGTGTTGCTGATATAACTTAATAAAGTAGAAACGACCAATAACCGACTGCTAAAAACTGTCGCAATTAACGACAGTCTTTAGCAGTCGTTTTTAACGCAATTGCTAATCCCACAATATGACGTAGTGTGAGAAAGCCTAGAAAACACCGTTGATGTAGGATGATAGATGATAGTGCCTCTTAGTAAGTCAAAAGGTAAAATGATAAAGAACACTTTGCATGGAAATTATGGGCATTTCAAATGTTTTGCCTGCTCAAGAACATATATTAGCTCCATGTCAGTAGTTTTGAATTGGCGAGACAATGCTACAAGATTTGGGTCTTGTTCTGGTCCATCTCTAAATAAGATTACAACATAGTTATAGAATTCATTAAAAGTTTAAAAACTCATCCTATTCGACACTACAAGATATATTCGATGAGACTATGAAGAATGTCTTGCAGCTAGCCACTCTATTCTATAGTGAGCTATATCATCATTAAGAATTTAAATATCTCAACCCAACCATCATACTGATCTCTCCAAGGTCTTTCATAACAAAATTTTGAGACAATAAATTTTTGGTCTCTTTAACTACTAAATCTGAACAAAAATCAGAAGGTCATATACATAAAAACAAACCAAAACACATAAATTATTTTAATATCTAAAATAGATACATTTATCATTTTCATTAATTTTAAATATTTGATAGAACTACCTGATCATACTTCTCATGCCATTGTTTGGGAACTTGTTTTAACCCATACAACGACTTTACGAGTTTACACACTTTCTATTCTTGATCAAAAATTTTAAACCCTTCAGGTTGGTCCATGTAGATATCTTCTTCAAGATCCCCATTTAGAAAAGTTGTTTTAACATCCATTTGGTGTATAACCAAATAATAGATGGCAACTATATGGATCAAGACTCTAATGGATGTAATCCTGGAAACTAGACAATATGTATAAAATAAATCAATATTTTCTCTCTACTTGATTCCTTTAGCTACCAACTTAGCTTTAAATTTATCCACAAATCTATTAGGCTTTAATTTCCTTCTAAGAATCCATTTACATCCTATGGGTTTGCACCCTAATGGTAAATAAACTAATACTATTGGACATTAAAGATTCTATCTCATCATTGATGGTTTCTCTCAAGAAATGAACATTTGAAGGGGACACGACTTCTTTTATAGTTGAATGATCCCCTTCTAAAGTAAAAACATAAAAATCTAGACTAAAGTCTTTAGCTACTCTTATCTCTTTTGCTCCTCCTAGGTTCCATCTCATAATCTCTAGAATCTTCAATCCTAAGTTCTTCTATCCTATGATGAGATGGCCCTCCTAATCTAAGAGATTGAGAACCCCCATTATTTTTGTATTTAAAAGGAAACCTATCTTCAAAGTAGTTAGGATCTAAGGATTCACTTATAATATTGTTGGATAAATCAAGAAATCTACATGCCTTTCTATTAAACGCATACCCTATAAATACACACTCAGAAGCTCTATTTACAAGTTTAGGCCTCTTTGGATTATTCAACCTTACATAGGTTAAACACCCTCAAACTCTATAATAACCTATATTCAGTTTTCTACCTTTCCAAAATTTGTAATAAGTTATTTTAGTCTTAGAATGTGGAACTCTATTAAGAACGTAACAAACTATTAAAAGTGCTTCCCCCCATAAGTTATTAGGTGCTCCTAAACTAATTAGCAAGGCATTTACTAACTCAGTATAAGTTCAATTTTAAACTCAGCCATTCCATTCATTTCTGGGGAATACGAAGCTGAAGTTTCATGTATAATATCTAAAGACTCTAAAAACTTTATAAAACCTATGGACTCATATTCCATACCTCTATTAGTTCTAAGTCTATTAATTTTTGTGTCTTTTTGATTTTCTATTTTTAAGAAAAATAATTTCATAATTTGAAATGCATTACTTTTGTGTTTCATTAAATATACACAAGAATATTTAGAACACTACAAAAAAGAGTGGTTTTAGAGGCTTTTTCTTTAGGCGGTTCTACGAAGCATTATCAAACGAACAATTTAGGGGCAGTTTCGTTGGAAAAGCCCTCAGGGAATGACGAGAATCTGATGAATGGGAGGCATTTCCAACGGAAACGCCTCTGAAGAAGGATAAAACACAATCTGCAATCGATTGAGCTATTTTTAATAGCGAAAATTGATAATATCGATAGCGATTTTGTGAACCGTCCTAAGAAACCCTAAATTGAGGCTCCTTCTTCCAAAACGCCATTAAAGAGATGAAGAATCGCGTTTTCAATTTGGCGCCTTCACGTTCTCAAAATTGGTGGTAAGTTCTTCGTTTCCTCTTCTCTTCTCTCCTTCTCTCCCACTTTCACTATATATTTCCTTTTTTCCCTAACAATCTTTCAATCTCACACTCTCTCTCTATTTTATCTACGTGGGTTTAGTGTATTTTGGAAGCCATTGTTATTGGAATTCAATAAAAAGAAGAAGAAGAAGAAGAAGAAGAAAAGTGTTGGTTGCATTCATCTCTCTTAGTTGATCTTACAATCTGGAAACCTTGAAAGAAAAAATAGCATATCTTATTATCTATTTATTCTGCGGAAAGAAGAGAGTAATAAGGCACTTCTTATTATCTTTCATTTAAAGATAATTCTAATGAAGATAGTAACTTGATAGATATTGTTGACTGTTGATTTCTTGATAACTAGTGAACTTTTGACATTTTTATTTTTAGCATCTCTTGAGTTTTGCTTCTTTTTGGGTATAATGCTTATTACATGTTTGTTCAAAGTCCTCAATGAAGTAGAACTTATGTTGAACAATGTTTATGAACTTGTTTATCTATTTATTTATTTTGACTGCTTTAAATGTTCAAATGCTATTTTTATGGGCTGGTTTGATGTCATAGAAATTTGACATTGGGGGAATTTTTTTTTTGTAGTGTGAGAATTGATCATTGGTAACGACTTTCACACTTGAAAATATTTTTTTAGACTACTTTTGGAGTGCTAGATAATATCATAGGATTAAATAAAGAATATTAATTTTGGAAATATGACCTTATATGATTATCCCCAGAACCAGTATGCATATAAGCCTTTAGGACATATCATAGGATTACGTAAAGAAGAAAAATGCATTTTAGATAATTTTTGGTTTTGCTCTAAAAAAGATCCAATAGATAGGAAATATATGTTATCTATAATGAATTGTTTAGCTAAACACTTTAATACAGGTAGAAAAATGCATTTTTCTTCTTTACTTAATCCTATGATATGTCCTAAAGGCTTATATGCATACTGGTTCTGGGGATAATCATATAAGATCATATTCCCAAAACTAATCTTTCCTAATGATTGCCTAGGTTCTACATTCCTAACTGGGGTTTGTTGAATCTGTTGGTTATGAGGTAATGCAAAGGGCATTCTTGCTCCAATCTGTGGTAACATGGAAGGATGTGGTTGTGGTTGTACCTGCATCATTCCTGTATAAAAATTATGAGAGTAAAAATAAATTGAGGTATCTTGTGGAATCCGTGCATGTGCATTTGGAATAATATGTTGGACTTGAAAAGATAAATTGTTATACATATTCTACATTTGGAATTTGTGTATGTGCATGTGTATGAGGGTAAAAATAAATTGGGGTATCTTGTGGAATCTGTGCATGTGCATGTGCATGAGGGTAAAGATAAAAATTATGAGGGTAAAAATAAATTGTTATACATATTCTACATTTGGAATAATATGTTGGACTTGAAAATATTTCTATTTGTAAGAGTCAATTACTCATGATTTCTGAATTTTATTTTTGAATTCTTACACCAATTTCAGGAAAATAGATTAGAAAATATTCGGAACTATTGAAGATCTTTGCGTTCGTCATTAGTAATAATAAAGCTTCTAGTTATTATGCAGCAAATCTTCGTCATGTATGTAGCTTTGAAGCTCTCTAGTCAGCAACAAAAGCAGTGGAGCAAAGATGAGATCAATATAATATGAGATTAGGCTTGTGGTGATGATTTTACTTCTAATTTTCTCTAACAAATATAATAGGTATATTTGTTTGGGCATTTCCTATTTTTATTCAGATTTATGAATAGGGTTTGGTTTCCTTTTCATCTTGTTTTTGGGTGTTGAAGTAAAATTACAGTTGGCATTGTGATACTTTGATCCTTGTGTGCTTCTTTTCTGTTAAGGAATGCTAAGTAGATATTGTAATCAACATGTTTACTTTGTTTGTTGAGACATTATTGCTTAATAGAAATACTTGAATAGGAGAATAGAAGAATCAACTAAGTACTCTCATGATTGTAGTAGCTGAGTTGGTTGCCAAGCCCATCGTGAATCCCCCCATCTAAGATTGCTCATTCACAATTGACACAAATAATTTCTATTTTTTTTTTTTTTTTTGTTGCACTTCACAGTAAGTCAATAAGGCATATGTATAGGGAGAATTTTGTCTATTGAAATTCAACGTGTCGTTCATTCTATAAAATTATCTCTGATAAAAACTCATTGGGATTTAAATTTGTGAGTCTGTGAGAAATTTTAAGTGGCTGTTATATTTTCAAAAGCTTAGCCTCATGGAAAATTTTGTTGGTTAGGTAGAAGTGAACACCATTCTAATTTGGTGGTGTTGGATTTATGTATATAATAGTTAGAAATGCTCCTATTAAAAATTTATTTGGCAAATAAGATGTCTTATTTGATTTGCTTTGGATGCATTTATATTTTCTCCATGAGTTTTTTCTCTGGATTTTTTTTTTATATTTCTATATATAAGCATTTAATGAAGTTATGGTTCTAGATAGAGTGGATTGATGGAACAGGATGTGTGGCCAATCCCATGGGATATGATTCCTTTAATATTGATGACGTTAATGATGATCTTTAGGCCTTTCTTGTTTAACTCTTGTTTTTTTATATATGCAGGCTAATCCGTCCACATGAGTCTTTAAAAGATGTTGCTTTGAAGATTCTACAAAATAAGATATCTACTGTTCCCATCATCCATTCGAAATAGAATGAATCGTGTCCGCAATTATTATGTCTTACATGCTTTTCCGGAATATTAAAACATATGCTTTGTTTAAGATAGTTTTGTTTTCAATTACTTTATCACCCATGGTGTTGTTTACTATATCCTCATTTACTTAGTGTGTGTGCGTGTGGCAAAAAAGTTATCTTGTATATACTTACACATATGAACTTTATTTTTTATGCCTTTATGTTCCAGCTCAAGTAAGTTCCATACCCATCATTGACAATAATGGGTCTCTTCTAGATGTGTACTCTCGAAGGTAAACCACGTTACATTCTCACATTTTATTCCTTGTATGTTAGTGAAAGTTGTAATGTTGAAATTTATCTGTCCTTTAATTCGCTTTCAGCTTTTCTATTTCTATAGGGACTTCTAGTGGAAATTGTAATGTTGAAATTTATCTGTACTTTAATTCGCTTTCAGCTTTTATAATTCTCTAAGGACTTCTATCTAAGGGTCAATGTGGCCTTTCTATGTGCAGTGATATAACCACATTGGCAAAAGGCAATGTGTATGCCCATGTTCAGCTTGATCAAACAAGCTTGCATCAAGTAAGTGCACCATATTAATGTATCATGATAGTCATTAAAGTTGGAGTCCAGCTTACCCATTGAAAAAGAAAAATGATATTCATTGAACTTTATTTAGTGTCTGAACATTCCCTTGTTGATTGGTGCCCCTTTTTCACTAAAAAACTAAGCTTTCTGAGGATAAAGGACATAATCAGGTGATAATCAGATATCCTACAATCACAAAGCAGTGAAGAATGACGAACCCGTTCAGATATTGTTTCTGCCCACCCAACCTCCACAATTGAGCACCCAATCCTTGCCACCGAACATGCCAAGTGATGAATGAAATCATGCATCTTGCACTCTATTATATTACCATAAGCATCTTCTTTTACAACTTTAAAAAATGAATTCCACACTAATTCCATGAAATAGTTATTACCAATAGCCTCCAAAGTATCATCTTCTTGGTATAATTCAATGATCCCTTAGCAATCCATAGCTGGATCAGCTTCTCAGTCTCAATATTGTAATCCTTTGGGAATATCGAACAGTAAGCAAAGCATTGCTTCAAATGTAATGGTAGACGATAATAGCTCGAAATCAAAATAGGTAAAATCTTTGCTTTGTATTCTAGCAAATTGAAAATGTTCGTATCTCTGACCAACAACCACTGGCTTTGCTCTCCATTGGGAAACAGTAGGTCTTCAATCACCTTCACTGCAAGAGGTAAACCTCTACATTTTGCAGCAATTTCCTTCAGAGTGACGTCTTCTTCTTTCCCAAGATCAAGTGCTCGATTCTTTAATAGAAACCAACAATCATAATCTTATAAAACCTCCAAATGGTATATGCTATTTGCGTCCATCATCTGAGAGACCTCCTCATTTCGAGTAGTTACTATAATTTTACATCCCAGACAATGTGGTGAGCTTAATGCAATTTTTAACATTTTCCAATTCTTGGTACCTCCATTCCATACATCATCCAACACAATTAAAATTCTCTTGCCCAGTAATACTTGAAAAATATAAGATTCCAAGAAAGGTCCCTGGCTTTCGGTTGCATATTCTATGATCTTATTGATTACTGCTTGGTCATAATTCCACCAAAATAGGAATATAAACACCTAGATTTATATGCTCAATAGGGAATGAGTTAGATTGTAGTGATATTGATTATCTAATACCCCAATTGACATTTTTTAATCTGCTCTGAGTATACTGTTTTCAAGTGATCTCCTAATGTTCTTTTGTGTTTTGAAGCAAGGGTGACTGTTGTCTCTTGTCAATGGCTTATAGGCCCATGCAATGTTAACTCTGTTGATCTTCCTAATGGACCCTCTTTGAGAAGAGGGGTAGTGATTTCGAGTTCCCAAAATTTCATGTTGTTCATTCTTCATTGTATCTGTGTACTTCTTGCAAGCAATCTTGATTTACTCTTTTTGGTTGGTTGGTGCATGAATTCATGTAGGTGTTGGTAGAAAGGTGCAAGTATTTGGAAGAAAGTAAATGTCTCAGAATTTGTGTAAACACGTGTAAGCTTCTAATACAGGTCAGTATTGATCTAATTATATTTATGTTTCCTATATTCGTATCTTTTTTCCTTTGTTGAAAGTTTAAGCTTGATAATTTCCTGCATTCATAGAGACCTCGGCTTAGTTCAGGTTAGATCCTACCTATATATCATAGGTTGAATTCTCTTGTCATCAATGTTATTACAGTAAGTTTACAAGCCTGTTAATGGTTAGTCTGTTTCTTTTTATTTCATTTTTCTCATTTATGTGGTGCTTATCCCATCTATGGTCATCTATGGTCGACTTACCATTTCATTTCTCGACTCTTTTTTCTGAAAAGTTGAACAACTCATGATGGAAATAATAGGAGTAGAAGAAGAGGTTGCTAGATGAAGGGAAGCTTGTGAGTTGGAAGTGGAAGCTGGGAAGAATGTCATTGAAGAGTGTGACAGTGAGGTAAAATCTTCACTGGATGTTGTCAATTGTTTCCATATTAACTATGCTTCTTTTAATGCCTATGTTGAAACATGTAATTATATGTTAAAAAAATGTTATCATCTATGCATTCTCTTGGTAGCATGATTTGTGCTAGTGTCTACACCTGTCCAAACATTTCACATTACATTGGTGTGGTTTGCACTTGGTTTTTGAAGTAGGACTAGGTTTTTTCTGGGGAAAGAGTGTCGGCAGATAGTACTTGTCAGGTATTTTGAAGTAGGACTTGGTTTTTTCTGGGGTACGGTAGTTTGCATGACAAAATATTTCATTTGAGTACATCTAAGTATTTAAATGGCTTCTCATTTCATCCTTTGAGCTATATATTATCTCCTAGTTTGGTTGTTGAACAATTTATATGTTTAGGTTTCCTTCATTGCTTCAGATCTGGCAGCGATCAAAACCACTTAGCGCCAAGGCTGCTGCAAATGCTCCAATCACCATGAAGGAGGCCTTGATGGTGAGTTCTGTTCCATCTGCTCTTTCTAAATGTTATGGATTTCACGTTTGTTCTTTATATTTAAGCTGAACTAGTGCTAAAAATCGTGTCTTTGGATTGATTTTTATAGTTCAATTTCGTCTTCATTTGTATGATTCGAGACTGCAATTTGTTTCTAAACTAGTCCTAGATCTATTAAACTCATAATTTCGTGCATAAGTATTTTTCTAATCATTACGTATCAAAAGAAAGGGAAACTTATCAAAAAGTATTTTCTCATGAAAATATTTAATGTCCTTTCTGGTGAAAATGAATGATCTCCCTGTTGAAAGATTTTCTCATTCCTTTCACTTTCATTAGTTCTAAAGCTATGACATTGTGAGAACCCAGCATATCGTGTCAACGAACTAATAGTGCGGTTATTATGAATCAGTCCTCATTGGAGGGTATTCAATGGGTATTAGAACCAGATAGACTAGTCAAGTCAGTGTGTGCTTTGGCCTAATTAGTAATTGGATTGTGTTTGGATGATATCATCATCATCATCAAATCCTTATTCTAAAGGATTCATGGTCCGCTAATTGGGTTTGGTACTAATCGTCAAAATTCTTATTTGTTAACTAGACTGAGTCCTTATTTGTTATCTGGTTACGACTACATGTTTCACACCCAGTTAATGTTTGGGTTTTGACTTGCTTGGACAGGTTCTTGAGCCAGACCTGTTAACACGCCTTATCTTTCCTGATTTGAACATTTAGGCTAAATGTGGTAGCTATTTGTTGGTTCCTTGATTTAATTGGATTACATCTTGTGCCTTTTATTGTCAATTAGTGGACACACACACAAACTAGTTATTCCTTTATCCTTTATTCATTTATCATCGATTCAAACATTTCCGACTCTATGTAGGTAACAACTAGTTATTTTAAGTTGTTTAGGCTATCTACTTAACAACTTCAAATGTAGCAAAGGTAGAAAGGATGGACTAGAAGAAATGATATTCATGTACAAATTATTATGTTTTAAAATACTATCGATCAATGTTTGTGTTACTTATTTTGTTTATAATTCATAGAGTTGCCTCTTTTTTTATAGTGAAAATATTCGTGAATGCGTACTTTGTTTTTGGATTTCACAAATGCATGTTTTGTAGATTGTAGTTTATGCTTAGTAAAATATTCATTTACAGGTTGTGACATATTTTTATAAACATGTGATAAGTGAAATTTGAGGTGCCAATAGCAATTCTTTTTCTTTATATAATTGTAGAATTTATTTTGGAATGAATATTTTATTAAATTTTTATTACAACATTAGGCGATTTTGAACTGCCTCTAATGGTGTTTTTTTTTTTTTTAACTAAATTTATTATTAGGGGTGATTTTTAAACTGCCTCTAAAGTATAAGAATTGCCCTTAAATCATAGTCTTTAGAGGCGATTTTAAAATTACCCTTAAATTATTATTATAAGAGGCGATTTTCAAATAGCCTCTAAAATATATGAACCACCCTTAAATCATATTTTTTAGAGGCAATTTTTAAACTACCATTAAATTATTATTATTAGAGGTGATTTTCAAATAGCCTCTAAAAATATAAAAAACGCCCTTAAATCATTATTTAGAGGCGATATTAGAACCGCCCTTAATTGGCCACTAAAAGGAATCAGCGACGCCACAATAGTGGATGGTTTAATTCAACCGCCCTTAAATATATTGGAGGTGGTTTAGTCGAAATTGGTGGCAGTTTAAAACCGCCTCTAAATACCTCATATTTTGTAGTGGAATGATCGTCTACAAAAGTTATGAAATAAATTTTACCTCCTCTAGTGAGAATTCCTTCCATTTCCTAAATATCTGAGTGTTCTAATTATAGAAGTTTAGACTCTCTTTGGACACTCCTATGAGGTGTTCTAGTTATTTTAGCTTGACTACATGTTTCGCACTTATAAAAACTATCATTGCCTAAGGATGGAATTAGATCTAGTGTGTTCATATTTTTAACATATATTTTGTTAACATGACAAAACCTAGCATGCCACACATTTATGGAAGACAAGGTATAAATATAAGAAGTAGAAGCTTTATTAGGATTTTCTACATTCAATTTAAACATACCAGCACAAGCATATCCCTTACCCATAAAGATCCCGTTCTTTGTGATTATATATTGATCAGCCCTAATGGTTTGTTGATTAATTGTAAAGCTTGCTAAATAAATGCAGAGATTAAGATGTGAACTAAGACTTTGGGCAAGTCGAATTCGTTCCACAGGGATAGTTTGGATTCAAATGTTCAATCAGTTAAAATCTAAAACAGAGTTAGAAACATATTGGTTTTAAAACAGAATTGATTAGTAGAAACAGAGAAGCAAATAACAACTAATTTGTAAATGAAATTGAAACTAAAAAGAAAGATTGAAGATCTAAGAGAGAGAGATTAGAGAAGTCAAGTAAGCTTTTGCAATGAATCCATAATGTAGATAAATTCTGAATATAACTCAATCCATGGAGCAAGTCATTGCTCATGGATCGGACGGTAGAATAATTAAATCCTTGAAAGTAATCAAAAGATATTCATGAAAACACTAGTATGATTGAAATTGCCTAACTTATCTTCTGATTTTTTACAAAGCATAGCCATTCTTGAACTTATCTAAGTAATGACTATATAAGTTGGATCAGAATTATAAACTGGATTACCTTAATTAGAAGAGAATTTTCTGAATTAAAACATGTAAGCAAAACAAGAATCTAAATCTACACTAGAGGGATTAATTTGCTCTAGCTTCCTTAACTTCTCTAATGAGAATTTAGCCAATCATTGCAAGAGTTGTAATTGCAGAAAATAACAAAAGAACAAAGAACATGGGTGAATAAGATGATGATCGATCTGTAATCCTCCTTTAATAGCTCTCAAAAGAGTTACAAACAATAAGAATTGATCACTCTTGATGTTCTCACTACACTCAGAAGCTCACCCAAAAAAAAATTACGGAGAATTCTAAAGAAGAAGAACCAAAAATTACAGAAGAAGAGAGTCATTTTCTCTGAAATCAACCTTCCAATTTATAACATTCGTATTCGGTCAATCAGGTTGATTTGGCAAATGATTTGATTCAAATGACCCATTCAGTTACAACCACCGAAGCAATTAGAAGCTTCTGTGTGAATCTCGAGGAAAAATTCCTCTAGATGACCGCGACACGGTCTTGGCTAGCCGCAGCGCAATGACATGGCACCTAAATCAGTTGGCTTTTAGCTGGTTGCTTCCTTTTTGCTTGCATGTTGTAACAGTAATTGTTATTTCTTTTGTTGGTTTTCGAATGTGCTCTTTTCACCTGAAATTAGTAACACATTATTGTTAGCCACATTAATTTCGAATTTAATATAATTTATTATTTTTAAGGAACTAGTATTCAAACTTTGATAGTCTTGATGAGATTAATGTTCCAAAATTGAATAATTGGGACCTTATCATTTGTTCTTATTAAGTAAAAAACCCGAACTAAGTTCTTCCTCATCTCTGGGGTATGAAGAACATCTTTCAGAACGACAGTCTTCCCAGAGGTAACTTTAGTTCAATGCCCCAATGCCTTGTACCTTGGTTGTATATGAATCTCCCAATAGTACCTACTTGTTGCTGAACGAGGAATAGGACTTGAACTAGTTTCGATCAAAATAGACATGTCGAGAAGCTTCAGTGTTTGCCCGCCACCCTTCGGAACCACCGAACATATGTATTTCAGCAATCATAGCTACTAGCGGCTCTTCCACCATATTTACCTGCTTAGCAAGCTTACATGTCTGACAGTTCTAGGCTAGATGTCCAGGTTTGTTACAAACATAGTAGAGAACATCACCATCGTCCTTACCTTATCTTGAAGGGTTTTTGTTCTTGTAATGAACATGGTTAGACTTCTTATTATGTGTCTTTTTTTACTTTTCAGTTTTTTCTTAATTGGTTTAAGTTCTACCTTGGATTTAATTTACTTCTCTGACAATTGGTTAATCTTCATTGAAGAACCAATTTTTTTTGTTTGGTCTTGACAACGTGCCTTTTCTTCAATTCGAAGACTAATAATAAGACTCTCCATGGAAAATCCTTTCAACGTTTAGCAAAGAGTATTCCTAAAGTCTTTTCAAGAAGGTGGTAATTTATCAATGACCACAACAACTTGAAATTGTTCATTGATAACCATTTTTTCTGGTAGGATTTTATGAGTAATTTTTGTAGGTCATGGGACTATGAGACTATGGATTTTTCATCCACCATCTGAAATTTCAAATAGTGGCTTACCTCATATTTCTTTGATCTAGCCTCTTCCAAGTCATGTTTTCTATGTAAAACATCCCAAATATCCCTAGCAATCCAGTATGAAGCATAATAATCGTAAAGATCATCAAATAACTCATTCAAAGGGTAATTTTTGCACTAAAAATCTACTTCTCTCCAACATCGAGAGATCGACAATCTAGTAGGTTCATACTCACAATTTTTTACAGGTTCATCTTCTAAAACATAAGCAACTCTATGGTTGTTAGATAAAAAAACATTTTTTGTTTCCACCTTTTGTAATGAAGTCCTTCAAACTAAACGGGTTTGTTGTTGTCAAAGGAGTTATTTTGTCCAGTTAAGTCCATTATCTCAAATTTGCAAAATAGTCTTAAAATTGTTATGATATAAGAAAAAATTTCAGAGATTGTGAAATTTAAAAATAGGTAAATAATAGTTTTTTGGATAATACCTGAAGCAAAAAATCCCAATCCCCAATTCGTGTAAATATGTTCTGACCTATACCAAAAAGTTTTCCGGATTGATATCGGGTTGAGGCACGAATAATGTCATTCTCTTTAAAACATTTCGCGCCTCCACAACAATTTGGAATATGTGCAACTAGATTTGTGGCAAGACTCCCCAAAATACAACAAGTTGATCTCAATTTATAATCATTTACCTTTTACACAAAGGTAGGAATCTACCAATTCACAGAACACACTTTTTCCCAAAAACCCAATATATAAAGTTAAATATTATGTAGAAAACAAAATTTTAATAAAGAGGATGAGAGAGCAAGCAATCGTTTTTCTGTAAAATAAAAGTATATGCTTCTTCTTCTTGTGTATTTCTCTTAGAAGGAACAAAATCCAGTGTATCTGCATAAGTACAATTAAAGAAATATTAAAATAAAATAATAACATAACGTTATATAATTTTTTACTACATACGAAAGGTTGGGTTGAGTGCACTAGACACCTCACCTCACCGCCCATCCCGACTTGGCACGTATTTTATCGAGTTAACTCGGTGTAGGATTCCCCCCTTGGAGAAAATACTTGGGTGCCCCTTAGGGCCCAACCCAAGTTCCAAAACCACCCTTTATAAAGTTGAGTGCACTTCTACTTCTAAGCAATGTGGGACAAAAATATCTAAGAAGATTCAAGAGTTAAAAGACGAAAGATAGTTCTACAAAGACATGCACTATCAATCTTTCTCTCTCAGGTACATTTTACTTTAAATCAACAATAAATAGAGAGAGAACTCATTCAAAATAAAAATAAAAAAACTTAAAAATAAAATATTTTATTTTATTTTATTTATTAAAATAACCAACACTTGCTAGTCGAAGAGGTTCCCACTATCGAATGGGATGATAGGCGATAGTATTGAAGGAAAGGCTCTCACCAAGGTAGTCAATTCTAATTATTTTGCTCCATTACCTCAACTTGATCTTCCTCCTCAAGGCTTGGATGGAAATAAGAACAATAATAGAGACAGTTGGATCCTTTCAGGATCAATTCTTTTAGGCAGCTCTAGGTTTCTGAACTTACTACTCTTTTTGGTGGCTATTTATTATGGTTCATACCATAAGAAGCAACTGAAAACACAACCAAATCCCAGCATGATTGGAGCGAACCTAAGGGATTTTACTTACAAAGAGCTTGAAGAAGTTACTGATGGGTTCAAAGAAGAATTGGGTAGGGGTATTTGTTCAACAGTTTATAAAGGGGTTCTAGAATCAGATACAAGAATGTTGTTGATGTTAAGAAGTTGGAAAAAGTGGCACAAGAAGTCGACAAGAAATTCAAAATCGAAATGAGTGCCATCAGTTGGACCAATCATAAGAACTTAAGTCCAACTGCTTGGATTCTATGACGAGGCCAGGATGTGTGGAGAGATAAAATCATCTTCCATATGAACCATTCATTCGTACCATCAACTCATATCCCGAGGCAGACACATGGTATTGTTTGGAGATGGCTCTATCTTATTAGAGAAAAATCCCAATTTAAGAGGATTCTTCCCCTTTTAGATAATTATTAATTTGGACGATGGATAATAGGGTCAATTGTAGTTTAATTAGGATTGAGATTCTTTTTAAGATTTTTTTATTTAAAAGGCTAAAGGCCATTGTAAAAGTGGGGATGGAGAGGAGGAAGGGGGAGACCGAGGTGAGGAGGTCACGTAATAAATTCAGATTTATATTGGAATAACTCCCCAAACCCATGGAAGTAGGCATGTTTGTTGAATCACGTAAAAACCTTTGTATTTATTTTTTATTTCCAATTATTTTGTGAGTTCAATAATGGAATCGTGATCAAAGCCGATTTATCACAAAATTGACCTTTACAGGATGTTGGTATGCGAGTTCATGAGAAATGACTCCTTGGCAAGTTTCCTTTTGGGAAGAAATTTAAGGCCTGGCTGGCACCAAAGAATTTAAATGGTCTTTGGGATTGCTCGAAGGCTTACATACCTTCATGAAGAATGCAACTCCCAAATAATACATTGTGACATAAAACCTCAAAACATACTTCTAGATGAATTTTTGTTGCGAGAACTTTCGACTTTGAAGATTGGCTAAACTCGAACTAGTACAGGTATTAGAGGGACCAAAGGGTTTGTGGCACCTGAGTAGTTCAAGAGAATGGTGACAACAACTAAGATCATGGCTAAGGTAGATGTTTACCATTTTGGAATCGTGTTATTGGAGATCATTTGTTGTAGGAGAAATGCTGGAAAGGAAGATGAAGAGGTACTATCAAATTGGGCTTATAATTAACCCCAAAGGGTTGGCCTAGTGGCAAGCCTTGCCTTGATAAGCTCCTCAGGAAGGGTAGGTCAAGTGTTCGAAACCCCACAAAGCAAAAAATTCCTTGGGACTACCCTCCAGACGCTCGACTCAACCAGTTGCACGTAGGACTTTCAAAGGGGGTGGTGTGTGTGATAGTGGGATAGTCTCACCCAAATGTGAGGATACCCACTGTAGACACCCCAAAATTGCACATCTCGGGATTCGAGAGTCCCAGATTCTCCCACGATAAGCAAAAAAAAAAAAAATGGGCTCATGATTTTTTAGTAGAAAGGAAGCTCCATTTGTTGTGGAGAATGATGAAGAAGCAAATAATGATTGTCAGAGGTTGGATAGCATTATCATGGTGACCATTAGGTGTATTCAGGAGGATCCATCTTTCAGGCCTTCAATGAGAAAGGTGACACAAACGCTGAAAGGAGCTGTTGAAGTTTCCATGCCCCCTGATCCTTCCTCCATTAGCTCAATTGGATAAAAGTGTTTCATCTACTTAGCACTAGTTCTAAACTCTTCCAACTAATATTTATTGTATAATTGAACCTAAATAACAGAAGTAGTCCCTTTGGGGCATTGTTTTTCTGTCAATCTTAAGGAGTGCTTTATTACTAAAAGTGTTTCAAGTGACTTAAATCCTTAGTTTCTTAAGTGTTTAAAATCCTTCGTATCTGTACATCTATTGAACTTTTTGAGAAATATTTGCTCACAGAAAAGTCAATCTAGGATTTCACAGAATCTTAGATGACCAATCACACAAAACTTAATGAGGGTAGTTTTGTAATTGGGGATGCCCTCAATACATGCGTGTTCGTGTGATTGGTGAATCTGAGTTTCTGTGAAATCCCCGAAGGATTTTTCTATGAGCAAAAGTGTTTTCTAACTTTGTTATAGTTGACTTCTCCTTGAGTTGCGCTGTACCTTGGATGATATTTACACAATGACATTGACCGTTTCAAAGTAAAAAATTGTTGGCTTAAAATCCTCAAAAGAATCCACCTCGTTGGATATCTAATGAAAAATAAAAAATAAAAGTTGGATCGATATGAGAAAACTTTGTTAATTTAAACCATGGTTCAATATTGGAATGTATCGGGTACAAAACATTGACCTGGAAAAATGAATGTTTCAGAAATATATTAAATTGTATCAGAATGTATCGACCGATATAGTATCGATTTTCTAATTGACCAAAACTTTCATTCAATAGATATTTAAAACCTTGGTTCAGATTACATAAAAATATAACTAGCATAGCTATAGAATTTAATCAGAGTGTTCAACAAACAAAGCATTCCAAGACCTGAGAGCTTGAAGACAAGAAGATAGACATAAGTCAAAGTTTAATTGAGATACTCAGAAGATGAATTTTATCCCACTCATGGGAAGATTCGCCCAATATATTATTATAATGATACCAATTAAATGGAAGCACATACTAGTTAATAAAAGAAAATCATGAATAAAAAAAATTAAGGGCCAAGCCAAAAATAGCGGTATCAAGTGTGCAAGGATCTGTGACTATCTCGATAACTCAAGAAAAAAGATTCATAACTGAGAAAGGGGTTCAAATATCAATCTAATCAATGTTGAACATTGCTCGAAAATGCCACAAGAAATGAAATTACATAGTAAATAGAACAGTTAAAGCAAGTGTACAAGGCATTCAAAATAGCAAGATCATCCTCACTAAAAATCAGCCCATTCCGAAACTTCTAACTCCAATTTACAAGTTGTGGACCGTCAATATTTTTGTAAATCACTTTTGATGGGATTAGAAGTTTCGAAATGAGCTGATTTTTGGTGATGATGATCTCTATGGTGAGCAGATTATCCTCACAAAAAATCATACCATTCTGAAACTTCTAACCCATATAAGACAAAAACCGTTGTCATAGATATTGTCACAATTGTTGTCCCATGAATCGCCCCTATATATATAATGAGGTGTAGGTAAAATGATTTAAAAACTTGTCCAATATGAAAATGAAGCAAGTTATCCCAGTGCGAGATAATCAATGTGAATTACCCTTCACATTGACATGTTCAGATCCAATAGACTCATCCAATATAATGAAAATATCAGCTAAGTATATGAAAACTCAGCCAAATCAACTAGGTTTTGTGTAGTTTGATGTAAAACCATTTACTTTTAATTGAATATTTATTATCCATATAAAAATAAATTTTGGGTATAAGAATCTACTAATCCACTTTATAAAAAGAAAAAATTATAATTATTCCATATATATATGCTAACATCCAAGACCTCATTGGGACATTAGCTTTCTCTACGACTTTGGATTCTTGAAAATCCCTTATCTTTTTGTCACATAGTACAAGAAAGTAAGGGTATTTTGGTATTTGTTGAATAGTATTTTTGTAATTATAGATATTATCAATGGTATTTTGATTTTAGTACAATAAATCCCTTTTAAAGAACGCCATTGAGATTTTTTATATTTAAAAAATAATAATTTTATATTTTTGTATTAAAACACAAATATGTAAAGGGGTTTTTCGAAAATTCAAAGATGTGGAGAATGCTAACGTCCCCATTAAAGTCTTGGATGTTAGCATTCCCATAAATATATAAGGGAATGCTAATGTCCCAAACCTCAGGAGGACGTTAGCATTCTTCAATATATTTTTTTTAATAATACCCCTACTTATTTTGTCTTTTAGTAAAAAAGATAAGGGTATATTAGTTTTTTTACATAATAAATTATATTTACATAATGAATACTTGTCTTTTACATATTAAATGCTAAGAGCATTTATTCTTTAGATTTAAATCTAGTGCTACTACTTGGTTGGGGCTTAGCATGGGGCTCAAAACTTAGAACAAGCTAATGGCTTGAGGCATCATCCAACATTCAAGGTGTTGCTTTTGCAAGAGTGCTAATGAAGATGAAAACCATCTCTTCCTAGGATACAACTTCATTAACGATCTATGGCAGAGACTACTAAAAAGATCGAATATCAATGATGCTAACATGAATTGGACCGTTGAAGTGGAATGGCTAAGCAGCAACACCAGGGGCAAGTCTCTGACCTCGTTGGTTAAGAGGTTGGCCTTTAATGCTTTTACCCACCACATTTGGCTCGAAAGATGTAAAAGTTTATTCCAAAACAACTTCAATCCTCTAGATCTATTGGAAAGTTCCATAGTCCGTGATGTTCAATTCAAAGTCCAAAGCTTAAAGGTTAGCACTGAAGACATTGCCGCGACAAGGAGCCTTTATGAACTCATGGAATTTGAATCAAAACCTTGAGGCGAGGATGCTAGTGAGGTGTGAAAGCGCTCTCGATCCACAGGGTGTGCAGATCCGCTTTTGACGCTTGAAGTTTGGGAGTCGCTACCTAGTTATTATGGTCTAGGAACCAAACTGACTCTAAAACGGATAATAAACTAATCTACTACAGAAAATCTGAATCTGGGGATCATGTTACGGGGTTGGAAAGTGTTGTGGAAGCTTCTTCACCTACTTTTTCTATGATTTTTTCTTTGATACGAAAATAAGGTATGGAGGCTCCTATTTATAAAGTTTTTTAGGAGAATTAGGGTTTGATTAAAGTTTCTTTTTAGGGTTTCAATTAGGATTTAGACTTTGGTCTCATGAGATTGACTTAGTCTTTAGGGTTTTAATTTAGGGTTTTGACTTAGGGTTTTAACTTTAGTCTTATGAGATTGACTTGATTAATTTAGATCAGGGTTTTGATTTAGGGTTTTGACTTTAGTCTTATGAGATTGACTTTAATACTTGACTTTAGTCTTACTTAATTGACTATAATTTTGACTTTAATCTTATTTGATTGACTTTAATATCTTGACTTTAGTCTTGTTTGATTGACTTTAAATTTTTGGAGAACCCCCCTCTATTATATCTTTAATTCTTTGGACCCCCAAATGGAGGAGTCCTTAAAAAAATATCTTGCGAATCATCAACAATTTTGCCTGAAAGCCTGATTAATCGATTTTTTGGTTCAAATTTTAAAATTAATTTTATTAATATTTCACTTTATATTATTTAATGATTTATTTATTAATTTCAAAATTTTTAACTATTAAAATTGTGAAATTACCATTTTGCCCTCGGAGAGGATTTTTTACGTTTTAAGTCATTTTTTAATGTTCCAGGATGTTTTGGAATCAGTTTTTCGTAAGGAATTCAATGGGAGTGTTGGTTTTTGTCATTTATGAAGTTTTTTGTATGAAATGATTGTGAACTTGATGAGGGGTATTTTCGTAATTTTATCAAATTCTGTGAAAATTGGTGAAATGATTTATTTGATTTCAATTTATTATTTTATGTGTTTGAATGGATTTTCCTAAGTGTAATGTAGGCTCTAGGATTGTTTTGATGCTAGGGGTATTTTGATAATTTGGTCATTTTTAATGATTTTTATCGTGAAGCTTCTTTTTTATCTACAATATGATGATTTCTACGTTTCTGGGGTTGTATTTTCCTAGCGTAGCGTGGTTTTTAAGGTTTTGTCAGTTCGAGATACCTCATCCGGATTTTCGAAACATATCTAGTAATAAAATAAAGCATTGGAATAAACATCCATCATTGGGAACCGTTGCGATTGGGTTGACGAGTTGATTAATCAGGCGAGTACAAAAATGGTATGTCTACAGATGCCCCTCTTTGACAGAGGGTTGAAGCAAACTAGATAGCAAATCTATTTTGGTAGATAGTGCGATATCTAAATGCCAAAGCTAGTGACAGTTCATTTTGCAGTCTGATTTAGCAATTCGTCGAGGTATTCGGATCCTTGAGGGTAAAACTCTCCCCGAATTAAAAAAATGTTAGGTCCTTGAGCGCGAGGTCTCACTGGTAGTGTCAGATCCTTGAATTTTAGAAAATTCTCCTTGACTAATGTAACAACTATGCAGTGTGTGGACTCAAAATCTGAGATAGATTTCAAAGAGTTTGAGTTGGAAATGAGTCAAATCTGAGCATGAAGTGAATATAAACTGAGCATAATTCCAAGAAAGGCGGTATCTGAGCATAATTCCAAGAAAATCCTTGGCGGCATCTGAGCATAGTTCCGAGCAAACCCTCGGTGGCATTTGAGAATAATTCCGAGAAAATCCTTGGCGGCATCTGAGCATAATTCCAAAAAAACCATCGACGGTAACTAAGCATATTTTCAAGAAAACCCTTAGCGGTATCTGAGCATAATTCCGAGAAAACCCTCGGCGGTAACTGAGCATAGTTTCGAGAAAACCCTCAGCGGCATCTGAGCATAATTCTAAGAAAACCCTTAGCGGCATCTGAGCATAGTTCCGAGAAAACCCTCGACGGCATCTGAGCATAATTCCAAGAAAATCCTTGGCGGCATCTGAGCATAGTTCCGAGAAAATCCTCGACGGCATCTGAGCATAATTCCAAGAAAACCCTTGGCGGCATCTGAGCATAATTCCAAGAAAACCCTCGGTGGTAACTGAGCATAGTTCTGAGAAAACCCTCGGCGGTAACTGAGCATAGTTCCGAGAAAACTCTCGGCGGCATCTGAGCATAATTCTAAGAAAACCCTTGGCGGCATCTGAGCATAATTCCAAGAAAACCCTTGGTGGCATCTGAGCATAGTTCCGAGAAAACCCTCGGCGGCATCTGAGCATAATTCCAAGAAAATCCTTGGCGGCATCTGAGCATAATTCCAAGAAAACCCTTGGCGGCATCTGAGCATAGTTCCGAGAAAACCCTCGGCGGCATCTGAGCATAATTCCAAATTCCAAGAAAACCCTTGGCGGCATCTGAGCATAATTTCAAGAAAACCCTCGGCGGTAATTGAGCATAATTCCAAGAAAACCCTTGGCGGCATCTGAGCATAATTCTGAGAAAACATTCGGCGGCATCTGAGCATAATTCCAAGAAAATCCTTGGCGGCATCTGAGCATAATTCCAAGAAAACCCTTGACAGTATCTGAGCATAATTTCGAGAAAACCCTCGACGACATCTAAGCATAGTTCCGAGAAAACCCTCGGTGGCATCTGAGCATAATTCGAAGAAAACCCTTGACGACATCTGAGCATAGTTCCGAAAAAACCCTCGGCGGCATCTGAGCATAATTCCAAGAAAATCCTTGACGGCATCTGAGCATAATTCCAAGAAAACCCTTGGCGACATCTGAGCATAATTCCAAGAAAACCCTCGGTGGCATCTGAGCATAATTCCAAGAAAACCCTTGGCGGTATCTGAGAATAATTCCAAGAAAACCCTTGGCAGTATCTGAGCATAATTTCGAGAAAACCCTCGACGACATCTAAGCATAGTTCCGAGAAAACCCTCGGTGGCATCTGAGCATAATTCGAAGAAAACCCTTGACGACATCTGAGCATAGTTCCGAAAAAACCCTCGGCGACATCTGAGCATAATTCCAAGAAAATCCTTGACGGCATCTGAGCATAATTCCAAGAAAACCCTTGGCGACATCTGAGCATAATTCCAAGAAAACCCTCGGTGGCATCTGAGCATAATTCCAAGAAAACCCTTGGCGGTATCTGAGCATAATTGCAAGAAAACCCTCGGCGGCATCTGAGCATAATTCTGAGAAAACCCTCGGCGGTATCTGAGCATAATTTTGAGAATACCCTCGGCGGTATCTGAGCATAATTCTAAGAAAACCCTTGGCGGCATCTAAGTATAATTTCGAGAAAATCCTTGGCGACATCTGAGCATAATTCCAAGAAAAACCCTCGACGGCATCTGAGCATAATTCCAAGAAAACCTTTGGCGGTATCTGAGCATAATTCTGAGAAAACCCTCGGCGGTATCTGAGCATAATTCCAAGAAAACCATTGGCGGCATCTGAGCATAATTCCGAGAAAATCCTCGACGGTATCGGAGCATAATTCGGAGAAAATCCTTGGCGGTATCTGAGCATAATTCCGAGAAAACCCTCGGCGGTAACTGAGCATAGTTCGGAGAAAATCCTCGGCGGTAACTGAGCATAGTTCCAAGAAAATCCTTGGCGGCATCGAAGCATAGTTCCGAGAAAGCCCTCGGCGGCAATTGAGCGTAGTTCCGAGAAAACCCTTGGCGGTAACTGAGTAAAATCCAAGATAACCCTTGGCGGCAACTAAGCAAAATTGGCAGAGGAATAAAGGAATTTTGGGAAAGAATGAATGAATTTGGAGAAGATTGATTAAAATAAATCGGAGAACGAATAAATCTGGAAGATAATGAATTTGGAAGAGAAATATTGAATCCAAGAATGAATGGATCTGAAAAAGAATCTGGGAATGAACGAATGCCATATCTCCTATTCTAAGTGAGAGGGTTATGAGTTAATCTCTAGGCACAATCAAATGTGAGATCCGAAGTGCCTTTGTTTGAATCTCAAGGTTTTATCCAAAAGTTTTATGAATTTAAAACCTGAGTTTTTATTTCTTTTGAACCTCAAGGGTTTTTCGAAAAACTGTTATCAAGAGGATAACCTTAAGTTTGAGGTTCCTATTATCTTTTAGGATTAACATTGCTCAAAAATAAAATGTCCCTAGTTTGACAATAAACATGGCATTGAAGATAATTGAACGCATCATTAAAAAATGCCCTTGGTAAAAGGGGGAAAATTACATATTTAGAGGAAAAAGAAAATGCCCCTTGTATGAAGGTTTGAAATATTTGATTACCACAAGCGCAATAAAGATCCAACTTTTAATTTTGATTAATTTTATTGAAGATTTTGAGTCAGGCTCAAGAAAACAAAATATTTCCTTTTGAGACTCATCATAGAATTCATCATTCTCTCCCTTGGTTCACTTGACGAAGTAAGAATTTTCAGATCAATGGTAGACAAGATACTTGTAGCTTCTGAGTCTATGCCTGGTTTAAGCTAAGTGTTGAACTTGATTATCCGGACTTCTGATGTTTCAGCTCGGACTGCTCTCAGCTTGGGATTTTCTTCTGTTTTTCTTTGTTGCTTTAACTTTTGCCTATATCGCATTTTCAGGTTTTCAATCTATCGAGCTTGTTCTAGCTTTTGCCTAGATCACCTTTTCAGGTTTTCAATCTAACGAATTTTTTTTCTGGCTCTGATTGTTGCCAAAGTTGTCCTTTCAGATTTTCAATCTTGCGAGCTTGCCTTAATTTTTGCCTAAGTCGCTCTTTTCAGGTTTTCAACTTAGCAGGCTTCATCATTTTTTTTTATCTTTTTCTTCTCCTCTGAACTTCTAGAGTTACTGTCTGATCATGCTTTGCTATCTTCCTTGACTTTTCCTACGGTACTTAGGAGGACTTTTATAGGTAAGCTTAGGTCTGGGTATAAAATGAAAGGAATTTTGAGGCTCAAAAACCCAAATGCCCATTGTGTGGCATTTCATTTAAACTTTTTTCTTGAATTTTCTTCCCTATTTTGAATGATATTTCTTTTTCTTTTGAATTTTTTTTCTTTTTAGATTTTTTTTGTCAGGGAATCTATTCTTTTATTGTGATGTGGTCAGGCCTGAAGTAACTTCTCAGGTTGCCTACGTACCCCAAATTTTTGGGATCAGACCAAAACGTAGTTCAAATTTTTCCCTCCCCTAGGTTAAATGAACGGGCTGAGAAAAGAAAAAGGCATCATTTTTTTTTGAAAAGACTGCAAGGGGCTGAAAACGAAGATATTGAATTGGGTAGCAGGAAAATTGATTCGATCAAAGATGGCCTCCTTAAATGTAGTACCATTTGATCTGGTCAAGGTTGGTTGGTTTTGGTAATTCGATTTCATTATGATCTTGAAGTCTGATAGTTTTTTTCGGATAATATTTTATTGATAATGAACAAATCCCCCCAATTTGGTTTGAACTTCCCTCTAGGGTCAAAGATAGGTGCTCGATTCTCTTTGAGTACTAAATCCCTGACTTGTAAGTGACGGGCCTTGATCTTTTTTTCAAACACACGGGCAACTCTTCTTTGATAAACTTGCATGTGATACAAAGGTCTTAGTCATTTTTCTTCGATCAAACTTAATTCTTCATACCGTTGATGAAACCAATCTACTTCTAACAATTGACTTTCCTTGAAGGCCTTGAGATACGGGATTTACATTTCAACTGGTAAGATTGTTTCTATATCATACACTAGAAAGTAGGGAGTAGCTCCAGTAGAGGATCGAATTGAAGTTCGATATGCCCATAGTGCAAATGAAAATTTTTCAGACTAATCTCGATGTGATTGACACATTTTCTTGATGATTGTTTTAAAATATTTTATTGGCTACTTCAACCTTTCCATTAATCTGAGAATAGTAGAGAGATAATGTGATGTCGAATCTCGAACTTTGAACACAGAGTGATACCCTAAGCTTTGATGTACGACCCATTATTAGAAATCAATACTGTTTTAACTGTCTCATTAGTTTGATAATGGTAATCTATTTTGGGAGCTTTACCATTTTGAGAAATGTAGCAATAATACATTTTGTAATATCTTCCTTGATCTCATTTTCTCAAGCCAGTATCTATCCTGTGTTAGACAACACCCAAGCTTGCACTTAACATATCCTCATAGGCTCACGCGAATAAGTCTTTTGAAATTTATGAGAAAATTCATTATCCCCTTGTGTTCCTCTAGAGATATGATGGTTTCTATTTGAATCTCTTTAAGAATTTATTTCTGTTCCGAGGTCAATGACCTTTGCTTTCTTGAGTCCGACTCTTATCTTCTTGTTCAGGAGAAAAATATATCCTTGAAGCTAGATCATTAGTTAATTCTTTAATGCGCTCGAGGTATTCAAAAATTTTCTTTATCCAATCAAATTCAGAAGGGGCGACAGACACCTCTACAAACTCGATAAACTAACTCGACTCAAAAGGAAAAGAGTAGACTCGATCTAAAGAAAATATGACATTGAAAAATTGGACTGGAGCTAACTCAAATAACTCATGAAAACTCAATACAACTACCTACAACGGACTTGATTAGGACTGAGGATTGAGACATTGCTTACAACCAACAGGATTGAGGCACAGTGATATTCAGGGAACAACTGTGCGATATTGAGAAATTCTGAGGTTATTTCTAACTGTTGACTTGGTACTGACGTTTGTTCTAACTGATCGGACTTATAACCCTAGGTAGACGATAGACGATTGAGCTTAGGTACAATGATAACCCTTAATCCTCTTTGAAGGTGAATTTAACCAATTTCAGTGTCACCCCCTTGATAACATTTTAAATGAATCCTGAGATTTTATTGAATTTTGTGCACCAATCCATTAAACAATTCATCCATTCAATGATTATTTAGAAGGAAATAATTTTATTGCACTCTTGAAAATAATGTTTTTATTAAATAACAATTTTCAAAATTCTGATTATTTTTTGCAATCATTTTCTTTTTAGAAAAACGTATTTTGATAATTTTATAAGGTCTATGCAAAAAATAGATTTTTGATAAAAAAAACATATTTTTGATAAAAAAAATATTTCAAAAAATTTTCATGCAAAAATAGATCTTTTGTAAATCATTTTTCCTTCATTTTCTTTTCTTTTGGAAAACTTTTTCTTCTGAAAATATTTTTTTTTTTTTAAATAGTTTTTTATTTGAAAAGCATTTTCTCTTGGAAAATTTTATTCTTATAGAAAATATTTTCTGGAAAACACTTTTTCTTAGAAAATATTTTTTTTTTAGAGAACAATACTTTTTTTGGAAAACAATTTTTTTAAAGAACACTTCTTTTGGAAAACACCTTTTCTGGAAAATACTTTTCCTTTGTAAACCATTTTTCCATTTTGAAAATTTGATTTCTATTTCGATTAAAATGGCATGGCCCATAATGATCGTTGGATCCAAATGGACTGGGTCGAATTTAAAATAGATTTTTTATTGGGTTGGTGTACCCAATGATACTATAATTTCAAATCAGGTTAAACAACAAAAAATTTATCCTTGAGGACAAACACGCACATTCCTGATCTCATCATTCATATACATTCATCCCATCATTCACATGCATTCTGATCTTATCATTCACATACATTGATCTCATCATTCACATGCGTTCTGATCTCATCATTCACATACATTCATCATTCACAAGGCTCCATTCAATAAACAACCCGAGAACACCCACGATAAGTTCGAGTCGTGACCTACAATGAAGGTTTCTAGACTCTAAGTTACTACACGTGCAATGCATTTTTATCTGGCCATCCTTGCCCAGATAAAAATGCATTGCAATTGATATACTTAGATTATCTTTTACATACCTATGGGTACGAGTCGAGAGTTGTAGCTTTCATAAATGGTTTGGCATCCCACGAGAGGACCGACCACGTATTAGTACTACGTTGACAATCGGGACATGTGACTGTGTGGCTTACAATAGGTCAAAGGCTCAGGTCGCTCCAGCCTGGGTGCATCAATATATCTCTTAGAATCACCTGATCAGACGGTACTGATGTCCCAGTTTGATATACCCTAAGGTACGTGACTGGAGTTGTGGTTTTCATGAATGACGTCGCATCTCCGAAGAGACCGGGCCACGCACTAGTGCCACGTTGGTTATATAGAACGTGTAAGTGTGTAAAACAGTAAACGTGCATGTGGTGTGTGCAAAGCAGGATGGGGTGTGCCCGGGACTTTTTCAAACAAGTGGGCCCATAAGCCAGATCAAACCATTAAAATATGGATATTAGAAAATGTGATCATACAACATAAATATCCAAAGCATTAAAATTAAGAATAAAGCATGCACATCAAAATATATATGAATCAAAATCATGGCAAATCAATTAATGATCATGGCATTTTTATAATTTTTAAGGTCCAATCAATGATCACTTTTGGGTGATCCAAAATAAATCGAGATTCCAATAGATGTTACATTGATGATAGAATGATAATTGTTGAGATGAGGAGTGATGAACCCTTTTTTTTTTTAATTATAAAAACAAACTAGAAACACAACCCAAAAGAAAATCAAAGAGAAAGATCCTAGTGCCAAATGAGCTTGCTCTCAGGAACATTAACTGTGTTAACACTAGATAAATTTGGATTTTCTGTGAATTAGAAAAATACAATCTGAACTTACATCGATGATATCTAAAGCTCCTGATAACGAAATCGAGTGAATTCAGATTCTAAATTCATCTACTCGATGGAATCTACATTTTATTTAGAAGTGCCCAGACATAATTCTGAATAGAATATTCTGTAAAAACGTTTTAACATTGCTGTCCCAATCTTCATTCAACAGAAATTCCAGATTTACATATTAAACTTGCATCGATGATATCCAAGGCTCCTGATAACGAAATCGAGCGAATTTAGATTCTAAATTAATCTACTCGATGAGATCTACATTTTATAAGAGGTTCCCAGACTTAATTCTTATTAGAATATTCTGTAAAAATGTTTTAACATTATTGTTTCAATCTTCATTCAGCAGAAATTTTAGATTTACAGATTGAACTTGCATCGATGATATCTAAGGCTCTCAATAACGAAATTAAGTAAATTCAAGTTCTAAATTAATCTACTTGATAAGATCTACGTTTTATTAAGAGGTTCCCAGACATAATTCTTATTAAAATGTTCTATAAAAACCTTTTAACGTTGCTGTCTCAATTTTCATTCAGCAATAATTTTAGATTTATATATTGAACTTGCATCGATGATATCTTAGGCTCCCGATAGCGAAATCTAGTGAATTCAGGTTCTAAATTAATCTACTCGATGGGATCTACATTTTATTAATAGGTGCCCAGACTTAATTCTTACTAAAATATTCTATAAAAATATTTTAACATTGCTATCCCAACCTTCATCATTCCATCCTTTTCATATGTCAATTTGAATCTCTCATTATTTAAGGGTCATCAAAAAGTGACCCTTAATTGGACAAAAATACAATACCAAAAATCATCCACAATCTAGTCATAAAAATAAATAAATAAATAAATAAAATAAGTCAAACTAAATATAAAAAAAACTAGGTCATCCTGGCAATGCTCCCATACTTGGAATTTTTCAAGTCTGATCCTCAATAGTCCCCAGCGGAGTCACCACTGAAAGCGCCCTCGATCCGCGGGGTGTGCGGATCTGCTTTTGACCCTTGAAGTTTGGGAGTCGCCACCTAGTTATTATGGTCTAGGAGCCAAACTGACTCTAAAACGGATAATAAATTAATCTACTACAGAAAATCTAAATCCGGGGATCATGTTACGGGGTTGGAAGGTGTTGTGGAGGCTTCTTCACCTACTTTTTCTAGGTTTTTTCTTTGATATGAAAATAGGGTGTGGAGGCTCCTATTTATAAAGTTTTTTAGGAAAATTAGGATTTTATTAGAGTTTCTTTTTAGGGTTTCAATTAGGATTTAGACTTTGGTCTCATGAGATTGACTTAGTCTTTAGGGTTTTAATTTAGGATTTTGACTTTTAGTCTTAAGAGATTGACTTGATTAGTTTAGATTAGGGTTTTGACTTAGGATTTTGACTTTAGTCTTATGAGATTGACTTGATTAGTTTAGATCAGGGTTTTGATTTAGGGTTTTGACTTTAGTCTTATGAGATTGACTTTAATACTTGACTTTAGTCTTACTTAATTGACTTTAATTTTGACTTTAGTCTTATTTGATTGACTTTAATATCTTGACTTTAGTCTTGTTTGATTGACTTTAAATTTTTGGAGAACCACCCTCTATTATATCTTTAATTCTTTGGACCCCCAAATGGAGGGGTCCTTAAAAAAATATCTTGCGAACTATCAACAATTTTACCTGAAAGCCTGATTGATCGATTTTTTGGTTCAAATTTTAAAATTAATTTTATTAATGTTTCACTTTACATTATTTAATGATTTATTTATTAATTTTAAAATTTTTAATTATTAAAATTGTGAAATTATCATTTCGCCATCGGAGAGGATTTTTTACGTTTTAAGTCGTTTTTCAATGTTCCAGGATGTTTTGGAATTAGTTTTTCATAAGGAATTCAATGGGAGTGTTGGTTTTTGTCATTTATGAAGTTTTTTGTATGAAATGGTCGTGAACTTGATGAGGGGTATTTTCGTAATTTTGTCGAATTCTGTGAAAATTGGCGAAATAATTTATTTGATTTCAATTTGTTATTTTATGTGTTTGAATGGGTTTTCCTAAGCGTAATATAGGCTCTAGGATTGTTTTAATGTTAGGGGTATTTTGATAATTTGATCATTTTTAATGATTTTTATCGTGAAGCTTCTTTTTGGTCTGCAATATGATGATTTCTACGTTTCTGAGGTTGTATTTTCCTAGCGTAGCGTGGTTTCTAAGGTTTTGTCAGTTCGAGATACCTTATCCTGATTTCTGAAATATATCTGGTAATAAAATAAAGCATTGGAATAAACATCCATCATTGGGAACCGTTGCGATCAGGTTGACGAGTTGATTAATCAGGTGAGTGCACAAATGGGGTGTGTACAAGGTGCAAATGGATCTCTCTTCTAGAAGACTTCCTTGTGTTAAATATTGATGGGTTGTTTAGAGAAAATGTGGGGGAAGTTAGTTCTCTTCCTTGAGCTATAAGCGATTGTAAATGGGTTGATTATGGTTGCCTCTTAAACATAAGAGCCTTGAAAGTTAGAGTTAATTCTAAAACTGTTATCGACTATATCAATAGGGCTAACGAACTACCTTGGAGGGAAGACCGACTAGTTAAAGCCATTAAAAGTAGAGTGACCAACTTCTAGAGCATTGAATTTTCTTTCTGCTTTAGAGAAAATAGCCAAGCTGTTAATTTCTTAGCTTCTTACCCAAGCTCCTGAGGTAGTATAGCTTTGGATCCTAGGGACCAACCTAGTGATTTATTGAACCTCTTGTGTAAAGACGCTTAGGCATATCTATGATAGATTGTAGCTATCTTTTTTTCTAATTGTGGTAAGCCTAACCCTTCGTTAATCTTTAAAAGAAGCATTTATTATGTAAAAAACCAATATACCCTTATATTTTTCACTAAAAGTCAAATTTGGTAGGGGTCTTATTGGAAAAAATGTGTTAGAGAACGCTAACATCCCCATGAGGCCTTGGACATTAGCACTCCCCATATATATATATGAGAAATGTTCAACACCCTATACTTTACCCTACACTTTACCAAACTTGTTTTGTCTTACATGGGTTAGAAGTTTGGAATGGGCTGATTTTTGGTGAGGATAATCTCTACGATTAGAAGATCCTCCTCACCAAAAATCAGCCCATTCTGAAATTTCTAACCCCATGTTTACAGTTGAAAAATCATGGACCGTCCATTTTTTGTAAATTATTTTTTATGGGATTAGAAGTTTTGGAATGGGCTGATTTTTGGTGAGGATGATCTCCTCACCAGAGAGATCATCCTCACCAAAAATCAGCCTATTCCAAAACTTCTAACCCATGTAAGACAAAACACGTAGGTAAAGTGTAGGGTAAAGCATAGGGTGTTGAACGGGACCCTATACATATATATATATATGAGTAAGATGGTTTGACCAACTTGGCCTAAACAAGATGATTCCGACAAGTTTAACATGGCATTAGTGATAGGTGAGTTTCAAAACCATGGAAGTAACTATCATAGTCATGCTATATTTGAAAACTTTCAAGAGATTAGAAGAGGAAGGTGGATTTGTTTTCTTGAAATCATCTCATAACAGAAGCCAATTAAATAAAGAAACATGATTTGTAACTTTATTGGATAAAGTATTGGCATTATCATATACACCAACAACTACATAATGGAAATTGTGGAGACAAATTTTGTAAAACCTCGATCATTTTCAACATTCAATCCACAAAATGATAAAAAGAGCATAAATAAAATAGAGAAGATAGAGATTTTTTACGTGGTTCGGCAAACGTGTCATTATCCACGGGCTCAGGGAGTCGTTTCACTATAGATCTCACGATTACATAGCCTCATTTCCCTCTTCTTCTACCTTTCTCCCTCTTTACAATGGCCTCCAAGCATTTAAATAGAAAAACCTTAAAAAGAGTCATAACTCTAATTATGTTACAATTGATCATATTACCCCTTATCTAAATTAATAATTACATAAAAGGAGAAAAATCCTCTTAAATTAGAATTATTCCTTAATAAGATAGAATCCTCTCTAAATGATGTCACGTGTCTGCCTTGGGATGCGTGTTGATGGTGCGGATGAAAAAAGTTTGTATCCCTATACATAGTCCCCTCTCGAAAGTAGAGATCGATGTATCGAGATCCGCCTTCGAGAAATAATTTTGACTTAATTGAGCACCATTGAACTAGTATGATTCTTGATACTCCGAGCTTAAAACTTGATATTTAACTCGGTTGAGCTCCCATAATAAGTAGATGTTTCAATAATAGACTTGACCGCGAATTGGACTTGGTTTCCTTAATGAGTCAATATTTAATAAATGATAGAATAACCGATCGAAATCCCATGTTGGACTTAAATCCTAGAATGATCTAAGACTTTAATAATAGAAGAACTGACTAAAGTCCCAGATCGGGCTTGGATCCCAAAATGATCTAAGATTTTAATAAATAACAACATAACCGACCGAAATCCCAAATCGGACTTGGATCCTAGACTGATCCAAGACTTTGATAAATAATAAAATAACCATAATCACGCTTGCCTTGTAAAAATTCGTTTGACTCCCCTCGGAGTGAAGTTCAGTTTACGTAACACCGACCTTCTCGTTTAATTGGGTTTTCGCATCACTCACCTCACAAAGTGATGCTCGGGTTCAAAAGGAACCGGTCATATTAGGTTTTGCATCACTCACCTCATAGAGTGTCACTCGAGTCTATGAGGAACCGACACCTCATAGAGTGATGTTCAGGTTCGTAAAGAATCAACCATATTTGATTTTCGCATCACTCACCTCATAGAGTAATGCTATGTTTCCCATGGACGGCGTCGATTGTGGAAACGTAGATCGAACTAGGGTTTCAAGATTTATCTCTAAGACAAGAAAATGGAAGAAAATATTTTTTAAAAAGAGAGAATGTTGTAGAACTAAATGAACAACAACGATCGAGCCACATAAGTACTCGAGATCGAGCATGATTGCTATATGGACAAGTGATGGATCATAAATCATAGTTTGTCATGAAATTTGCTCATGTCCAAAGTCACATTCTTTTGCATTGTGAAATTTTAGAAGTTTTTCTGAAAGAGAAATGATTTACCGAATCAGAGGACGAGATTTGGCATGATAATTTCATGATTCATAACATCTTCACTTGGCAACCTTTCTTCTTTTTCGATTTGAAATCGAAGAAATTAAGCAATCAAGAAGATAGACAGAAATTAATAAAATCTAGGATTCCTTTATGGTCTGCCAATCTGAGGAAAAGACACAGAAGACTCGAATCCTTCTTCTCATTTTTTATTTTCTTTCTTCAACCCCCCAAAAGAACTTTTGGCCACCTTTTTTTCATAACCTTTATCAATTCCTAGATCTAGGGTTTCATGACAGCCCCCAAACAACGGACCACCCATCCCTCGATCTCCATGCGTACGTCATGCCCCTTGTTTGTTTCCCATGGACGACACCAACTATGGAGGCTAATTTTGTGATGTATTGACCACGATCACGATTTCGACATTCAATCCACAAAATAATAATAATAAAAAAATAAAAAAAAGATAAATAAAATAGAGAAGATAAATTTTTTACATGGTTCGACAAACGTCCTATGTACACAGGCTCAAGGAGCCATTCTACTATAGATCTCACGATTACATAGCCTCTACTCCCTCTTCTTCTACCTTCCTCCCACTTTTTTCCTCCTTCTTTACAATGGCCTCCAGGCCTTTAAATAGAAAAATCCTAAAAAAAGTCCTAACCCTAATTAGATTACAATTGACCATATTACCATTTATCCAAATTAATAATTATATAAAAGGAGAAGAATTCTCTTAAATGGGGATTCTTCCTTAATAAGATAGAATCCTCTTTAAATGATGCCACGTGTCTGCCTCAAGATACGAGTTGATAGTGCGGATGAATGATCCGAATGAGAGACATTTTTATCCCTCCACAGAAATGAACAACAAGATTTCTAAAGTAATTGAATTATAACAAACTATTACCAAAAAAATAGATTCAAATCCTAAATAAAGCTTTATACAATGAAAATAAGAGCAAATCGGTATTGAATTCAAGAACGAAATTTAGTTAATTCAACCTCAAATTTTTTGAATGAGGATTTGATAAGTATTATATAGATGAATATTGACCTTTTTCTAATGTTGAGCTCTTCGTTCAACATTGGGTGAACTATTGGCTTTGTAGACATCCCATTTTCACACTCGCTTGATTAATTAACTTATCAATCCGATTGCGATGGTTCCTAATGATGGATGAATATTTCAATATTTTTTATTTGTTACTAGATATGTTTTAGAAATTTAGATGAGATTTCTCAATCAAGCAAAACTTTAGAAACCATGCTCCACTAAGAAAATATGACCCAAAAACATAGAAATTATCATTAGGGGACAAAAAGAAGTTTTACGAGAAAAAACATAAAAAATGACTAAATTACCATAATACCCTTAATACTTAGGAAAATCCTTTCGAATACATAAAATAATAAATTAAAACCAAATGAATTGTTTTGCCAATTTTCACCAAATTCAACAAAATTATGAAAATACCCCTTATAAGGTCCATAACCATTTTATGCCAAAAACCCATAAGTGACACAAACGGATACTCCTATTGAATTTTTTATGAAAAACTGATTTCAAAATATCCCAAAACATCAAAAAATAACATTTTAACCCAAAAGTCCTCTTTGAGGACAAAACGATAATTTGTCAACCTTAAAAATTTTAAAATTTGAAATTAATAATTAAAACATTAGTTCACGTAAAGTGAAATATTAATAAATTGAATTAAAAATTTAAACAAATAAAATCAATTAATTATACCCACGGATTAAATTGTAAGTGGTGGCCCATTTATTTAAGTGGGGCCCACATGATATTTATAAAAGACCCTTCCATCTAGGGTCCCAAAGAATTTAACATATAATTAGGAAGTTTCCCAAACACTAAAAAATACTCTTTCATTGTACGTAAGAATCAAAATCCTAATTCAAGATATCTAATTAAACAACTTAACCTTATCTTGAAGAAACCTAGTCAAAATGAAAAACTCCCAAAAAGCTCTATAAAAAGGAGCCTCCACAACCTAAATTTGCAGGTCAAGAAAAATCCTAGGAAAATGAGATCAAAAACTCTCCCCAACATTCCCAAAACCTTAAATCTGAAACCCAAATCCTTACCTAACACCCAAACCCCATTTCTTACACAAAAACACCTAGAAACCTTCAAAACACTTATAACATCCAAAAATATTCAGATCTAGGAGAAGAATACCTTATCTCGAAAATCAAAAGCAGATTTAGTAATGGAGACAAAAGTAGGAAGACTCACACGAGGAACGCACTCCGCCAGTTTTAAGGGAATTGACCGTCGCAATCACCCAATTAAAAAATGGTATTGTTTTTATTTTCATTTTTAGGTCATTATTTTTACAATGTAAATTTTTGAAAAAGTAAAGACCGACATTCACCAGGCAGGATTGGTGCCTAACACCTTCCAATCCCGTAACGTGATTCCCTGACCTATTTTTTTTGTAGATCAATACTTCCTTATTTTGAGTCATGTTTCGGTTTTTAAACCATAAAACTAGGTGACGACTGCACTCCGCCAGTTCTAAGGGAATTGACCGTCGCAATCACCCAATTAAAAAATGGTATTATTTTTATTTTAATTTTTAGGTCATTATTTTTGCAATGTAAATTTTTGGGAAAGTAAAGACCAGCATTTACCGGGTAGGATTGGTGTCTAACACCTTCCAATCTTGTAACGTGACCCCCAAATTCATTCTTTTTGTAGATCAATACTTCCTTATTTATTTTGAGTCATGTTTCGATTCCTAGACCATAAAACTAAGTGGCGACTCCAAAACACTAAAAAGCGGATTTGCACATGCGGATCGAGGGCACTTTCAGGCTTCAACAACGTAGCTAAGCTTAAAAGAAGTTTGAAAAAAAAGGAGGCCATTCTCATAGGGAGCGGCTAGTTGCATATCACCTAAAACTAATTGCATTCCATCACTTAAAAAAATACTACTTGCACTCCCGTGATATGATTGTACCCCCAAAAGGGCAAAAAGGTTGCGCTCTATCTTCATCTTTATTATTCAACAAGAGAGAGCTCTTCCTCTTCGTCCTTCAATAAAAGATAAAGAGAGAGAGGGGGGGTGCAATTGTTAGGAAATTGAAAATAAGTATAAATTTTTTGATAATCTTTAAGGTTGGGGTGCAACTTTCAACTTTTGATTTGCAACTAGTTATTATCATTCTCATTGCACCCCCATATTTTTTGTCTTAGTGCGCCACCTGTTAGAAAAAATAGAACTTGAACTTAAAGTGTATTGCTCTGAGGCACGTAGTAATCTACGTTGTCTTATAGACAACAGACGCCCCCACTCCGATTAAACACGAAGATGCAGATGGGTTGCTGGCGAACTTGTCTTCAGGATACAACAGAGCCCAGTTCTAACACAACTGTATATTTCCTCAAAATTTGCACTATTTTGAGAAAATCTGTCACTCAGAATCTCGGATACACGAATGCCTCTTTTTGTAGAAAAAAAAAATTAGTTATATATTTTTTAACAGAATTAATCTCCATAAATATATATCAATTTAAAAATCACACCCATTCGTAAATGATTTTTGAATCTCAATAGGTATGAAACCCATTGGAACCACTAGGCACCTATTCGGATCAAGGAATCCGTTAAGCACCCTTAAGCCCCTTCGACACCTTTCGGTTCGGCCTTGGTGCCTATCCAAAATTGGACGGCCCTATTAAATATTTAATTTTTCTCTCTCTCTCTCTCTTTCTTTCTTTTCTTTCTTTCTTTCTTATTTTATATATATATATATATATATATATATATATATATATATATATATATATATATATATATATATATATATATATATATATATATATAAAATAAAATAAAAAAGAATTATTAAATTTCCATATAGCTTGAAGCCATTAGGAGCTCTCAAGGAGAGAGTCTTTGGAATGAAGAAAGAGTTGAGAATAGGTTCTTATATATAGGTTTAAAAATCCCTCCAAAACATTTTAAAAAGCAATGTGGGATTTATAAAAATTTGAAAAAAGAAGCCAAAAGAACTTTTACAAATTCCAATCCATGTGAAAAGTTATCAACCAATAGAAATGCTCTTTTTAAAAAATTACTTACTTTTCTTTTAACAAAAAGTAAACCAACCATAAAGTAACTTTCAAAATATCATTTTTAAAATAAACCAAATTAATTTTATTTGAATCAATTTTAAATAAATATTAATCATCATTTATTAACATTTATTTTAACAATCCCCCACTTGATTCAAAAAATAATTAATTAATAGAGGCAAACTGAATGTGTATCAGAATGATCATAATAAGTATAACCATAGGTACCTAACGGTTTGAACCTTTGGCTTATATATATAATTCAAAGTTTATAAGATATTTAAGTAGCTTATAGCTTTGAACTTAAATTCTATGAAATAAACCGGAATTATATATACACTTATTATAATCTAACTCATTAGTGACAAAGAATAGCGCTTTGCAGTCAAGCGCTTAAATCCTGATTTTCATGAGTATTTCAGAGAGATGACCAATTCTCTGTTTAAAGTAGTTAAACCTTTATACTCATATAGGTGAATTTGTCATGAGTGCTCTTGTAACTTCTTTGACACCCAAGCTTAAAATAGCCTACAAATTCATTAAGAGTTTAACTCATCCTTTTCACATTACAAGATATGTGCACTAAGTAACATCATAGGGATAGCCAATATAAATATTATGTGCACTTACAAAGACAGTAAAGTAGCTTCTTATCTCTTTGAACTTAGAAAATGGGATCTCCAAATCTACTAAGTTGAGGTTCCACTACTCTGTCTTTATGGATATTGGTCTTAGGCCCATCCCCCTCGATGTTCTTAAAACTACCTCTCTAGGTAGTGCTTTTGTTAACGGATCCGCTAGCATTTCTGAAGTTGGTACGTACTCGAGCACGATCACCCCATCTGTCAACATCTGTCGAACAATATTATATCTAAGGCCTATATGCCTTGATTTACCCTTATATTTTCTGTTTCCTGAAATGGCTAACACAGCTTTATTATCACAATAAATAGTAATTGCATAATCTAAAATAGGAGTTAATGGAATAAATTTAATAAAACTTCGAAGCCATTCTGCTTCTTTTACCGCAGCCGATAATGCTATGTATTTTGATTCCATACTTGAAGCAGAAATACAAGTTTGTTTCTTTGACCCCCACGATATCGCTCCTCCTGCTAAAGTATAAATCCAACCACTTGTAGATTTTGAATCATGAGAATCAGAGTTCCATGTAGCATCTGAGAACCCTTCTACTAGTTCAGGTTTACTATTATATTGTAAACAATAATTTTGAGTACCTTTTAAATATTTCAGAACCCTTCTAATTGCTTCCCAATGTTTAGGTCCTGGATTACTTGTAAATCTACTCAATACCCCCACTATAAAAGCTATATCAGGTCTTGTACATTGCATTAAATACATAAGGCTACCAACTATTTTTGAATATTCTAATTGAGATTCTGCTCTACCCATATTCTTAAATAATTTCTTACTTGGATCACAAGGAGTAGGAGAAGGTGAACAGTCAAACATATTATATGTTTTCAATATTTTTTCAACATAATGTGCTTGAGATAAACTAATGGTTTTATCTTCTTTTATTATTTTTATTCCAAGAATAAAGTCTACCTCTCCAATGTCTTTCATATCAAAAGATGATTTAAGATAATTTTTAGTTTCTACAATTATATTAATATCTGTACCAAAAATTAACATATCATCTACATACAATGACACAATCACATAACTTTGATTTATAACCTTACTATAAATACATCTATCACATTCATTTGATTTAAAATCAAATTCTTTTATTTTCTTATCAAATTTATCATGCCACTGTTTTGGTGATTGTTTAAGACCATATAAAGATTTATTCAATTTACAAACCAAATTACTTTTATTTGATTCTACATAACCTTCTGGTTGTTCTAGGTAAATTTCTTCATCTAAATCACCATTTAAAAATGCAGTTTTTACATCCATTTGATGTATATGTAAGTTATGAATAGATGCTAATGCTAAAAGAACTCTGATAGAGGTTAATCGAGCAACAGGAGAAAATGTATCAAAATAGTCTATTCCTTCTTTTTGCCTAAAACCTTTGGCTACTAATCTTGCTTTAAATTTTTCTATACTACCATCTGGTTTTAGTTTCTTTTTGAAAACCCACTATGTCCTATAGCTTTACAACCTGGAGGTAAAGATACTAAATCCCAAGTTCTATTAGATTTAATAGATTCTATTTCATCATCCATAGCTTTTTCCAAAACACACTATCTAAAGATGTTACAGCTTCTTTATAAGTCTTAGGATCTGATTCTAAAACATAGGTGTAAAAATCTGGACCAAAATTATAATGTGGATCCTTTCTTGGTCTCTTACTTTTCCTAAGTTCTAGTTCTCCATTTTCTTGTCTTTTTCCTAACACTTGTTCAGAATGAGTTTCATTTTTTAAATCAGAAACATTATCTTTATGTTGAAGATTTTCAAAAAATTGTGCTTCTACAGATTCGATAATAACATTATCATCTAAGTTTAAAAATCGATAAGCTTTACTATTTTGAGCATATCCTATGAAAGCACACTTATATGTTCTAAAACCTAATTTTTTAATCTTATCATCTGATTTTCTAACATAGGCTAAACAACCCCATACTCTCAAATATTTTAAATTCGGTTTTCTATTTTTCCAAAGTTCATATGGTGTTTTGTTTACTTTATAATACGGTACTCTATTTAAAATATGACATGCAGAATACAAAGCTTCACCCCATAAATTCATAGGCAAATCAGAATTTATTAGCATAGAATTTATCATTTCTATTAATGTCCTATTTTTACGTTCCGCTACACCGTTTTGTTGAGGTGTTCTAGGGGCAGAAGTTTCATGTATAATTCCAAAATTTTCACAATAAACAGTAAAATAGTTATCAAAATATTCCCCTCCTCTATCACTTCTTAAAATTTTTATTTTCTTTTCTACTTGATTTTCTACTTCTGCTTTATATAATTTAAAAGCTTCAAAAGCATCATTTTTATTTCTTAACAAATATATATAACAGTATCTACTAAAATCATCAATAAAAGTGATAAAATATCTTTTACCACCTCTAGTTAGTATCCCATTTAATTCACATAAATCTGAATGGATTAATTCTAAGATAGTAGAAGTTCTCTCTACACTACGATGTGATTTCTTTACTATTTTAGACTGTATACATATATGGCATTTATCATTATTTTCTTTATTAAACTTAGGTACTAAATTTAAATTCATCATATTTTTTATAGCTTGAGAATTTAAATGTCCTAATCTAGCATGCCACAAGTCAAAAGATTCAACAATATAAGCAAAAGAACTTTCATTTATTACATTCAACTTAATCATATTGTTTACAACATACCCTTTACCAATAAAAATATCATCTTTGGTCAAGATCAGTTTTCCAGAATGAAGGACTAACTTAAACCCATTTTTGTCTAACATACAAGCAGAAATTAAATTCTTCCTAATTTCTGGAGCATGTAGAACATCCTTCAACAAGAGAGTCTTTCCAGAAGTGAGTTTGAGTTCCACAGTACCGGATCCCGCAATCTTGATGGTAGAAGAATTTCCCATGTAAAGTTGTCCTTCATCTTGAACTTTGTATGATTTGAAAGCAGATCTATCAAATGACACATGCTGTGTTGCACCTGAGTCGATCCACCAATGTCCTTTTGTTTCAATCATGTTTACTTCAGACACAACTGCAACCACTACATCTCCTACCATGTTAGATTCGGTCTTCGGTTTTTTACCTTGACGTTTTCTACAATCTCTTGCAAAATGTCCCTTTTTCCCACACACATAGCAGTCACCTTCATTCTTTTTAAACTGACCATGACCATTTTTCCTGATAAATTTCTTGAATGGTTTTCTATTGGTAAAAGGCTTGTTGTATTTTTTCTTTTCTTGAATTACAGACTCAACTATATGAGCCTTAATTGATTCAGAGCGATCATCCTTTTTATCTCTGATCTTATTTTCTTCTTCTATTTTTAAACCTTTGAAAATCTCATCTAGAGTTTGCAAATTTTTATTATGAGACAGGGTTTTTCTATAGTCTTTCCAACTGGGTGGTAATTTAGAGATTATTGCACCCACTTGGAAACTTTCGGGAAGTTTAATATTTTCTTCCTCCATCTCAGTAACAATAAATTGTAACTCTTGAACTTGTTCAAGAATAGGTTTATTTTCTGCTATTTTAAAATCGAAGTATTTAGAAACTAAAAAAGTTTTTGTACCCGCATCTTCGGTTAAATACTTCTTCTCTAGTGAATCCCATAATTCTTTAGCAGTTGTGTACTTGCAAAACGAGTTGAACAATCTGTCAGTCATTGCATTGAGTACATGATCTCGACAATCCAGATCATCATCTTGCCATTTTCGTTGAGCGTCGATTTGTTCAGAAGTTGCATCCGTTGAAATAGTTGGACATGCTGTTGTAAGCACATAAGCGACCTTAAATTGACGGAGCATAAAGAACACCTTCTGTTGCCATCGTTTGAAATTCGACCCATCAAAACGATCAAGTTTTACAAGGTCTTGATTCATAAACTTGATGCTTTGTGCCATTAGAGCAATCTTCTGTTGTCTATAAATTGTTAGAAAAATAGAACTTGAACTTAAAGTGTATTGCTCTGAGGCACGTAGTAATCTACGTTGTCTTATAGACAACAGACGCCCCCACTCCGATTAAACACGAAGATGCAGATGGGTTGCTGGCGAACTTGTCTTCAGGATACAACAGAGCCCAGTTCTAACACAACTGTATATTTCCTCAAAATTTGCACTATTTTGAGAAAATCTGTCACTCAGAATCTCGGATACACGAATGCCTCTTTTTGTAGAAAAAAAAAATTAGTTATATATTTTTTAACAGAATTAATCTCCATAAATATATATCAATTTAAAAATCACACCCATTCGTAAATGATTTTTGAATCTCAATAGGTATGAAACCCATTGGAACCACTAGGCACCTATTCGGATCAAGGAATCCGTTAAGCACCCTTAAGCCCCTTCGACACCTTTCGGTTCGGCCTTGGTGCCTATCCAAAATTGGACGGCCCTATTAAATATTTAATTTTTCTCTCTCTCTCTCTTTCTTTCTTTTCTTTCTTTCTTTCTTATTTTATATCTATATATATATAAATAAAATAAAATAAAAAAGAATTATTAAATTTCCATATAGCTTGAAGCCATTAGGAGCTCTCAAGGAGAGAGTCTTTGGAATGAAGAAAGAGTTGAGAATAGGTTCTTATATATAGGTTTAAAAATCCCTCCAAAACATTTTAAAAAGCAATGTGGGATTTATAAAAATTTGAAAAAAGGAGCCAAAAGAACTTTTACAAATTCCAATCCATGTGAAAAGTTATCAACCAATAGAAATGCTCTTTTTTAAAAATTACTTACTTTTCTTTTAACAAAAAGTAAACCAACCATAAAGTAACTTTCAAAATATCATTTTTAAAATAAACCAAATTAATTTTATTTGAATCAATTTTAAATAAATATTAATCATCATTTATTAACATTTATTTTAACACCACCTTAAAAAGAAAAAAAATTAAAAGAAATGGTCAATTGACCAAATTGACACTAACAAAAAACTTTCCACATCCACCCATTTTTTAACCTTTCATTGAATAAGAAGTTATCAAAAATTTCTAATGTTACTCAGAAGGATTCTATCGAATTTACCCAAACTAATTCAATAAGAACTTATCAAATCTCTATTGAAAATTTCAATTTTGACATTGAATGAAGGTTTCACTTGATTTATTTTATTTTATTTTTTTGTCGTGATTTCTTAATACCCTTTTTTTATTTTTATTTTTATGAAAAGGGCTCCAAACCTGTAAGCCCAACTAGCAGGGTGAGGCAACTGGCCTCTTAGAGCACCATATCTCATTCAAATCCCCTGAGTACATGTGATACCCCGAGTACATGTGACTAATGATGGGGCTTGAACTCAAGATCTCTCTCTTTCTGGAGGGATGCCTTGACCATTGTGCCCAACGTTCGTTGGTTTATTTCCTAGCAACTCTTGAACCAACCCAAAGTTGAACTAATTGGTAGAAAGTAAACTTACTCTCAAAATCTTATGTAAGCCTCATAGATGCAAGAAAATAAGAAGATGTTGTAAGAGTAGAGCTGCCATATCAATTTTGGTTTCAGAAGGGGAAGTGGGAGTGGAAGAAGAATATCGAATGAGGTTCAATTACTTTGATGAAAAATAATAGGTGGATGCATAGAGTCACTCAAACAATAGGTTGGTGTAGAGACTTGTCCCTCTAGTCGCACTCCCTGATCCCACAGAAGTTTCACAACGGCAACAAGATAAGTTAGGAGAACATCGAATGTTAAACACACGAATAGAGGGAGCAAACCTCTATCACTAGTTGTACCATTGAGCCAACCCTTTAGAGGTTCTAAAGATAAGTTAATGATTATGGAGAGATTGGAAATGTCTTTTAAGATAAGGGAAAGAATAGATACATAATTGAAATTCTCTTTAGTTATTTTTCTTTTTTACGTTTATGCAATCAAATTTCTCAAGCAAATACTTTACACCTTCATATTTTAACTTCATCAAACCCAACAGAAAATATCAGCAAACTGCAACTATTAGGTTCACACATCTGTGGGGCATATGGTGTTTGTATTCCACAAACCCAAAACAAATCATATAATTGGGAGGATCCAACAACCTAGGTCTAGCACAATTTTAAACCTCATGAATTGACTCGAAACTTGAGCGTGTCAACTCCTCTTAACTTGATTGGATTCAAATTGACTTACCTTTAAAGTTTGTTTTAGCTTACTTGTAAAGGTACGCTCTTTAACGACAACATTTTAGCGGCGGCCAAAATTCCCGCTAAAGGTCCAATTTTTTAATTCCGCCTCGAACTTCTCTCTCTCTCTCTCTCTCTCCTCTCTCTGCATCGCGCGAAAATTACTGATTCGATTTGAACGTCTCTCTCGACTCTCTTTGTATCGTCTCTCTCTCCTCTCCTCTCCAGCTAGGGTTCTAAGGTTTTCGGTATTAATGACGGAAATCGATCTGCTCTTTCTAACAGGTATCGTCTTCTTCGTCTCTCTCTCTCTCTCTGTGTATCTTCTCATTCGATTTTATCAGATTGATTTGAGAACAAATGGCGATTTCCACTTTGGTTTAATTGGAGATCAAATCGATCTCAATTGTTCCAGTTTATAGATTGATTTAAAGATCAAAATGCTCAAATCAATTTTAGATTTGCTATTCCTTTAAAGATTAAAACTTCCAAATCATTTTTTAGATTTTGATTAAAGATCGAATAGCTCAGTTTGATTTTCTTTGATTGAATTCTTATATTTTCTGTACATTTTCTCCAAATATTTGGGATGAGGAATATATGATGTTAATTTTCTACACTGTAACAGGGTGGATACACTATTCTTTTTGATAGTTCAACCATCTAAAACATGTAGAACACGTTCCATAGTTTATTCGTTCAACCATCTCGACTTTTTCGAATGTTTAAATCGTGAATTAGATTTATTTTTTCGTAGTTGAGATGAGGTAGTGAGGATGCTCTAACATTCTAAACAATTGCATTCATTATAATAAAGATTGTTTGCATTCCCTTGTAACACTGCAAGATCTTGTTTGCTTCAATGATCTATGAAAAATTTATAAAAAAATTGCTTACTTCAATGCTTTCATACTTATTTCTTGTGGAGATTTTAATCCCATGTTGGGTAGGAAAAGAATTGGTGTGTGACTTATATATGTTATTAATGTGAGAACTCATACCTCAACAAGAGTATTATGTGTTTTTAGATCATTAGAACTCTTCTGACCTTCATATGTACTGAGGAGGAATACATTAGGCTGTCAATGTTGGCCACTGATATAGATGTTCCAGCAACAGAAATGTTTTTTGATAATGCCAATGTACTCGTTGGGGTTCATTTTTTACAATTGTTGAGTTGGTTTATATGGTAAACAATGCTTAGAAACGTATGATTGAGAGGGACAACTTCTTCCATCCAATATAATTAGAAACTTCAAGGTATCCCAGATATTTTATCCTTGATTTTGAGAACTCTCATAGAAGAATTCATGTCCAAAACAATGATTTTCAAGACGTTTATTCGACCAATGGACCGAACAATCCAGGCCTCATTGCTTGCTCTTATGGTCCAACTCTCGGCTGTAATGGCGGTGACTAACATGTCGGATGGTATGTAGTATCATTGTCGTCTCTAGTTTATCATCAATTATCCATTAGAGAATTCAAATATGGTACGTTTTGTGTTATTAGATCATACTTTGTATACTGTTGAGAACACATTTGACACAAAGAAAAACTAGCCAATTTGATTAAGTAAATGTCATTGTTATGCCAGACATTTTGTTGAATCAGAGTCTTGACTCCGAAGACAATCCCATGGGCATTTATCTTAAGATCTAATCAGTGATCCATACTTGGCTTTGATTGAACCAATTCAGTTTTTTGTGACTAGGCTTATAGTGTACACTCTTTTGCTTCTCCTTGTGTAGTTGCTGCTCTAAACTCCTTGAAGGATATATGGGAGAACACTCCACCAAATTGGGTGGGTTTTCCCAATTGGATGGTCCACGATTTTTCAACTTGTAAACATGGGTTAGAAGTTTTGGAATGGGCTGATTTTTGGTGAGGATGATCTTCTAACCGTAGAGATCATCCTCACCAAAAATCATCCCATTTCAAAACTTCTAACCCATGTAGGACAAAACATGTTGGGCAAATGGTTGTGTAAATGGTTGGGTGCTGAACATTTCCCTATATATATAATTTTGTTTAATTTTTTATTATTTTCCTTTTCTCCCAAACTTTTTTTTGTATAGTAAAAATAGTGAGTGGGATCCCTGGTTAGTTTTCACCACTGTTATTAATATCCAACATAGGCCACAGTTCTCATATTGGTTGTATTTCCTGATTGACAAGTGCAATTTATTGTTACGACATTAATAAATTAAATGTCATTGTTCGAAGCCTGTTAGAGCTAGGTTAATGGGTGTATTGTTGTTGCAGTCATCTTTTTTTTTCTTCTTAAAAACTGATTACTTGTATTAGACTATGAATTATAATGCAATAAAATTCTGCAGTATTTTGCTCAACATATTAACAAGTTGTCCTGTTTTATGGTTATGGGTGAGCATGATCTTGTTGGTATATCCCAAGTGTTGTGCTCATAACTTATCTAACTTTTTTTTTTGAAAGGTAATTAGGGCTTTAAGCAAGCCCCCAACCGACAATAAGAAGGTTACATTCTTACATAGGTGAGACCACTTGCATCCTCATCCACAATACATGACTTATATAACTTATTGGACCTGCAGAGCAAGGTGCATAAGGATTTTTCATTTGGAAAACCCTACTGGCCCAAGAGGTCATGATGGAATGTTGAGAGAATGTGTTTGTTACACCCACTCGATAACTCAGATGTTGGTGTGTACACAAGTGGGAGGTAATGGGTTCAGTCCTTGACCCGCAGGTTTCATCAATGGATTGAAATTTCCCAATGCCAAATGGGTTAGGCATGGTGTTTATTTCCCCATAATGAGCCTTAGTCTGGATTGGTATCTCCTTGCAGTTTGAGTCCTGTCGAATCTAATCGAATTTCTATATCATTATAATGGATTTAGTTGTTTCAAAAATAGCTTTTTTGCATGCAAAATTTTTAAAAAATTATGTAATACCGTTAAGTCTTATTTTGCTTGTTGAAAATCTTTTTGTTGTAATGTGCCTAAAACTGAATATAAAATCTTGGATAGTCTTTGTCCTAGTAATGAGTAAAAAATTATAGGGTGTTCTAAAATTTAGAAAGCTTGCAAGGAACATTTACAGAGGTGTCAATGAAGATGTTAATTCATTGGGCAAGGGAGGTATATTTAAGCAATTCTTGTTAGGTTTGGTCGGGTTAGATGGTTTGGCTAGATAGGCACCACTACCCTTGCTGCCATAACCTTCTGTTTTGCCACTACTACTAATAGCCACCACTTCCTCTATAATCTTCGCTACTGCCCCAAAGTCCTCTTAGTATTCTTTATTATCTCCACCAGTACATAATCAATAATATGCTAATACTGCTGTGTTGAAAGTTGAAATGTGATAAAATATTACATTGTGATCTTGTATTGCTGATCACTTTGGTCTCTTTTATCCAATACTTATTGATCAAGTCTAAACTATGCTGTTGAATAACTATATCAATGTGACCTTTGGAATTGTGGGCATTGTAGGCAATGTAGGGAGTGGAGGTAATGCAGAGTTAGGCAAAGAAGGCAATTGGGTGCTTGGTAATGGTGGCCAGGTTAGCTTGGGCAATGTTGGAATAGTAGGCAAATAGGCAAAGGTGGTAACGTGGGCCTGGGTAGAGTGAGCACAACAGGCATGGTTGGTATGAGGGATTTAACTATGAGAGCCTATGCAAAACATTAGAACAACTTTCAAGAGTTGAGACAATAGTGAATTCAGGAGTGATTGGGTCGAAGTTTCTGAGTGGTTTTAAGTCTAGAAGATATAAGACGAGCTGGTGAACATTTAAAGCTCCAAGATGGTTGCATAGATTTCTTTCAGAGAATTGTAAACAAAGGCAGATGTCCATATGCTTTCAGAATGTTGGTGTGGGGATCTCATTAGATCAGTTTTTTCATCAGGTACTCTCATTAGTTCCCTTGATGTTCTCATAACATTTTTAATTAGAATATATTACCAAGCTATTTGTGTTCATTAATTAACATTGTGACAATCTGATTTGCTGCTTTATGTAAAGTATGCTAACTTCTGATATTTAAAAAAAAATTAAGTCATTTAGTTAGTGGTGTTTTCTTGGATTGGTTGTGATTGTGTTTCTTTTGAGAATACTTCTCTGATTCTCTAAGTTTTAAGGCTCATTTGGATCAAATTTGTTTGGCTGATCTTTTTTCTGGAAATAAATTTTTTCAAAGGACCTGTTTAGGCTAAAAAAGTTTTCTTATAAAAATACTACACTGTTATCCATTTGATTCTCAGATTCTCGCATTCTCGCATTGCATTTTTATACTGCTATGTAGCATAATTATGCTTGCTCTGGCAGCACACATCCTTCCTGTTATTCTTTCTATTTCATTCAATAGATAATATCTTAAACACTACTATACTGGTTTTGTTCATTTTGGACATGCATTACCTTCATAGCAGATGCTTCTCAATTTGTTCATCATGCTTCATTTTGGCCTTTAAGATACTAGTGCCAATGGATGACACATTGGAAAAGATTAAACAAAGCATTTTCTATTTTATGCAACAAAGTGGCTGGATAATTTCGTAGATAGTAGATTCCAAGAAGTTGAAGGTAAGCAATTTAATTTTATTAATTCAAAGCTATATTCCATTGAAACAAGTATCAGAAAGAATAACTTGCATTCTAATTTTATTAAAACTTCTGCAAATTTATCCATTTACCCTTTTTTTAACATGTTTACTTTCTACTTTTGAAATAGGTGTGGAAATTGGATGAAATGTTTAATGCTGTGACCTTTGCTACAAAAGAGTGCAAGAAAATGGATGGTTGCTCCAGCACACTGCATACACAATGCTTGCAGAGTAGGATTTTGGACTGCTTTAGCAGAGACGATAACAACCCTCAATGTGTTTTCCCGAATAAGATGAGTCAAAGCAGGTTGAGACAAATCTTTATTTTCTTTTCTGTTTTATTAGCTGTTATACATAAGGAAGATTGAGAGAGATCCCGATTTCCCAAATGTGAAATTTTCCCTTGTTGATCTTTATCTTTCACCTTAGAGATCTATGTTGGACCCATTCAATGGGGTTCCAAATACCGGGCATCTGTACAAGTGTACATCAAGGATTGGGAATCCAAGTTCTTATTCTCCCAACTTGAAAAATTAGTCTTAGTAATCGATGTTTCCTTCTAGTGGTACTTATGTGACTATCATTTGCATTTCAGCCCATTTTTGCGATCGGATATAAAGGTGAGTTCTCATGACTCTAGCATTCATGATAATTTTTTAAGAAATCTTTCATATCATGAATGCTTTTGTTTTCTCATTTATGACTCATGTGAGAATGCTGAACCTTATATTGACTCAACTTAACAACTCGACAAATTTTTCTCTTTAGTGCTAGTCCTTGTATGAGGTGTTAGTGAATCTAACTTGTTTTAGTAGTAAATAAAGTTTCTATATAAATTCTTAACCGATCCCCATGAGCTTGTGCGATGTGGTCCTCAATCTCCTGTATGCAGCAAACACAATTCTATTACAGTAAATAACTTTACACCAGGGGAGATTTTTTGGAAACACCATGAAACAGAACTGACCTCCTTGATTTCACTATTCTGATATGTAATCAGTTAGCAATTATCTATAAATAAAAAATTGAGTTCTTCCTATTTTTCTTGGTAATACACTATTAACGGCGGTTTCTGTTTGTAGGACACTCATATCAATAGCGACGGTAATACAATCTATTAGCGGCGGTTTTTGACTGCCACTATATGACTCCATATGGCCTTTAGCTACACCACCTATAGGGGCGGTACACGTGGCCATCGCTATTAGTAATAGCTGCGGTTTTTTGGTATTTGCGGCGGTTTTTGACCCCTGCTAAAAACCTAACCTAAAATTTTGTAGTGTTAGTTACAACTTTAAAGGTGAAGGTGGGTTTTGAATCCAGACCGTGGTATCAACATTCACATACTTTAACGAACTTCGTAGGCTAGCACCTTCAGCCTATACTTGATACATTGGGCCATTCTATCTTCTTTATATTTAAGTCTGGGTTCCCAATTATATCAATGTTTAGCCTATGTGGTAGAAATGTATAAACACACACGAAATCTCTACTGATAAACACACAAGATCCAATGGTAGAGTTAAAATTCATATTTTGGAGTTATATCATGCATCCCTTAGGATAAATCTCAATGGTTGGATTTCAAGTTTACATGGTCAAGCACGAGTCCAAGATCCCAACACTTAGTATTAAGGGTGCCAATGGGTACCCAATTAACCGATATACCCGAAATCGATTAGATGGCAGTTTTGGGTCTACCATTATGGACCTGATTAGTAAATTTATTTTAAAAATTATTAGTCTAATTAAATACTAATTAACAATAAAATATAATAAAGTAAATGTACTTAAACTAAATTAAAATATAAAGAGAACGTAAATTCTTTAATTTATTTTTACTTTTTTTTTTCAGCATTAACCAACAAATAAATAGTCCTTAACATACGTATCTACAATTTATTCTTAAAAGTTTGATTTGCTTGAAGAGTTCGTTATTGATCATAACTTTCACTTGAGGAATTACAAGTTAAATTGTTACACTTATAATTTTTTTTTCTCATTAAAAAATATTATCTATCTTAATGGGTATCTAGTACTGGGTATTTGTAGGATTGGGTTTGGTTCCATGGATCTCATACTTGAACCAAAATTGATAAAAATTGAACTGATCCAACCAAACCAATGACACCCTTACTTAGTATATAGCCATCAATGTCTGATATATTTATAATAACAATAATGATTTCTGACGCCCCCTATGACCTATGCCCCTATCATAGGACCGATACGTAGAATAATAAATCTTTGTTTGTGTATCCTAAGGTAAACTATCTACAGTTTTGTGAAGGGGGGCATAGGTTGGGGTATGTCAGAGACGGGCGTCATATTATCACAACCCTTTTAACAATCTCTCGTTTAATTCTTGAAAATTCATGAATTTTTTCATTTTTGTTTTTTTCAATGAAAGTATTACTCTCTAGATTATTAAACTATTCTAAATAATTTACGGATTTTAAGTTTGAAAAGAATAAAATGCGATTTTTATGAATTTTTATTAAACTCATTGTAAAAAAAAAAAAAAATACTACTATAACTTGTTGTATGTTGCAAAATGTAAACTTGTAAATTGTGACATGTAATACAAGTCGACTTTGAAGTGGGCATGCTTCAAAAGTTTGGAAGAATCCTCATATTTACGTGACAAATGTCTATTTTATCTTTAAACAAATAATGACATGACCCTCTACATTTATTTAAGATTACACCTTAATTTTTTAAATTGATGATTTGTCCATTAACTTTGGTCTTTTAAAGAATAATAACCTTGATGTCCTCATCATCACTTCCATCATTATTACCATCACCTTCACCATCATCAATTTCATCATCACCATCACTATTAACATCATTGTCATATGGTCAAATATTTGATTTTTGAATTTGTGAAATGAAACAGATAATGTACACATGAAGCATATGCAATATATTTTTCATTTATCAAATATTTGACCAAATTTTAGATAGGACTTTTGCAATCTAAAATTGAATAGAATTCAAATTTTTGACGTATTCCAAATTGTTAATAAGGATCATGACTCTTATAATAAAGATGTGTAAAGTCCAGCAAGTGGACCCTTATGTCCATCTACCTTGACTGCAAGGTTTCCAGCACTCTTTGCAGGGAAAGACTTAGTTTTAGGTTTCCAGTTTGACTTAAGATCTAATATAGTAGTATCCCATTCCAACAAAATAGGTTTAGATGTGTACGTGGCATGCATTTGTTGGTGTTTAAAATACCTTGGACTCCTAATCAAGCCGTTCACGCAAAAATGTTGAACCCCAATAAAAATGTGCCACGTAAACACGTAGTATTGTTATAAACGTGGGACACCGTTCTCGATCGCGACCGCAGTTTCTTGTTGCTGCTCTCTTTTCAAGACTTTCTTGTACATGGACTTCTGGCACATTTTCGTTGACATTTGCAGTTGATACTGTAGAATTAGGTACGGATTTATTAGGGAAAATTACTTGGAGGGCCCTGACAGAGGAATATAATTTTTTAAATAGTCCTTAAATTATGATCGATAGGTTGATGGTCCATCTAGTAAACCTTTTATTTTATTACAGAGAGATTTACTGGCAGACCCAACTGTTGCAATTTTATTAAAAAACTCCCTTATGGTATCAAGTTTGTTACATGATCAACCCTTATTTTATGAAATATACTAGAATGACTAACTTAGTACGATTTCTAATCTTACTAAGGGTAGTTGGGCCCACATGGATTTTCAAATTAACAATTCAACACCACAGCCTTCTAAATTTCATGGAAAAAAATCAGATTCAAAGAAAAATATTAAAAATAATAATTAAAAAAAAAAAAAACCTTTTTTGAGCTTCATCGTAAGTGTTGAAAATGGACGATTACCAAACTCCCAAATTTAAAACTAAAATTCTATAGTGAAAAAAAAAAAAAAAAATTATATATATTTTAAAAATTCTTAAAATTTTATCCTTTATAACCTAGGGCTATTACATCATATTTTTAAATGCCACAAATTGATGCAATTATAGAATCCACTCTAAGGTATGTTAAGTAACAAATTAACCCCATAAATTTGAATTTTATGACGTGGATATGGACTCAAAGGTTTGCTGGGTAACAAACTTTATAAAGTTAGGTTCCCATGGAGTTGTCAGAACTCCAAGGGAGATTTTGTAATAAAAGTGCAACAATTGGGTCTGTTGGGTAAATCTTTATTTTTAATAAACTCTCATAATTGTGAGATCACCTCTTTTATTCTCACTAATTTTAATTTACAATCCATTTGGATTATGGTTACCTAATTCATTGGTGAGTTACCGAAGCGTGAATCGATTCGAACCAATCTAGTTCGCAATACGGTTCGCTCTCAATTTGTGAAATGCAACAAACTCAGCGAACTGTATTTTTCAAAAATTTGTTAGATGCCCCTCCACATGTTGCTAATATTTGAGACATTCCTCAAAAATCTTAAATTGATAGCATGTCCCTTTGATTATGGTCTTTATTAATAGAATGATGAAAAATGACCAAATACCCTCATCTTCAACCTATAAAATATAAAAACTTGATTTTTCTTTTCTTCCCAAAATCTGTCATCTTCAATCTCTTTTTCACCTTACAAATCACTTCAACCTTCAAATTCCCTCAACTATGTCTACCCTAACAAATCAAGTTCATTTTCGAGTGGCAAACCACGACCCAAATTCGAACCAAGCAACCCATGAATCAGGTAACATAGATTTAGATCGAAATAAATAGAGAGAAGAGAAGATAAAAAGAAGAGAACAAAATGCAACTTTGTCTCCGTTCTGTTTGGATAGATAGAAGAGAAAATAATAGAATATGAAGTAATTTTTTTTCTATTTTCTCACTTTCTCTCCAATTTGGGGAGAACAAAATTGAATATTTTTTCTCTCTATAAACTTTCTATTCTCTCCTTACTTAACTTCCCAAACAAGAGAAATGGAGAGAATATGTTCTCTTCTCTTCATCCAAACAAAGTGTTATTATCGTAGTTAATATTTTTATTGTCGAACTCACCATTAATTATTGTCGAGCTCACCACTTTTTATTATCAAGTCTGACATTGTATTTATTGTTGAACTTGACAATTTTTAAAAATTGTCTAACTTGACTTTGTAAAACTCACCCATTTTGAAAATTTTCGACTAAAACATACGGGAAAATTGACTAAAAACTTTGCATAACTACTTGTCTAGATGATTTCAAAACAAAAGAACCATCGTTGATCGATTTTCATCCAAAAATGAACAAAAATTTTGAAAAATTCCTAATTTTTTACATACGTCTACAAAATGTTTGGAAATGACTTGTTCTTCCTTCTCAAATCCTTTACGTCCAAATGGAATCTTTGAAATTCAATTGGGATACCAAAAATCCACTTTTTAGATGAAAATGGTGTGATTAAGGCACATTTGACATTTCAATCGTGAGAAATGAGGTTCAAGGACTGACTGGAAAGAATTTTTTACTAAACAGACTATTAAGAGAAGCCCTGCAACTTAAGGATTAATTAGAAATAAATCCCTCCATCAGGGTCCTCCAAGTAATTTTTTCAATTTATTTATTATGGAATACAGGTTTCAAATCAATTTAAATCTTATCTAACAAAGGAAAAAGTGCACAACAAATGTAAACATATAATTGGAGACTTTTAGCATAAAAATTCCATAAGACAATGATAGAAAATGGCCATCTTTTTTTTATTTTTATTTATTTTTAATATTCAAAATAGGACTATTTGTATAATAACTCATTTGTTTGGATAGAAATGCCCTCACCAATAATTTCTCTAATAAACCCTTGAAAAATAATCTTCTAAGTTGTAACTTCCTTCCTCCCAACATTTAATACCATCGAAATACAAAGAGATATTCATTCTCTCTACCAAAACCAACCAAAATGTCATTGAAATACATCAAAGATGCTATAGATTTGAGGACCAATAATGAACTTTGTAGATCTACGCACTCTTGTGTTCGATCCACAATCTATTGAAGATTTCCACCACAGATTATCAATCTCTTCTCTAATTCTTTTATTTTTTATTTTTTAATTATTTATATATTCTTATATGCTCAATACATTTCTCATCCGTAGTTATATAAACTAAAAATGGTAGCACAAGAAAACAAAAAAAAAAAAAGATTTACAAAATTTTTATGGTTTTGTTCATAAAATTTACCCTATGTCAAACATTGACGTTGACATGAATTATAGCATCGAGGATCAACGATACCTATTGTCAAGGTCCGACATCGTGAATATTTTCCACTTACAGAAACTTCTACTAGACAAATTCATCGAGGTTTGACAGAAGGTACCGTTGAGCCTCAATGATATAAGATGTTCCCATGTCGAGGTTCGACATTAGATGAACCTTATGAACAAAATCATAAAAATTTTGCGTAATCAATATTTTTTTTAATGTTTTTTTTTTTTTTTGCTACCATTTTTTATTTATATAATTGTGGAAGAAAAATATATAAAGATTATAAGAATATATAAACGATTTTAAAAAAATGAAAGAAATAAAGGAGAGATTGATAGCTTTGGTAGAAATCTTCGTAGATCTACCATGCTCACTATTGCTCCTCAAATCTAAAGCCTCCAATGACTTTTTGATAGGTTTTGGTAGAGAGAGTGAATCTCTCTCTCTCTCTCTCTTTGTTGTAAAATGTTGGGAGGGAGGAAGTTACAATTTAGAAGATTATTTTTCAAGAGTTTATTAAAAAAATTGCACGTGAGGGCATTTCTATAAAAAAAAAAAAAACATAGGTTACTGTAGCAAATAGTCCTATTTTGAGTATTAAAAACATAAAAGTGGTCATTTTTTTTCGGTTGCCTTAAACCTATGGAATATTTACACTAAAAGTCTTATAATTAATGTATATATATTTTTATATATATAATCAGATCAAAACTTTTTTGGAACCCCAAAACTTGATTTGAATCTTTAATTCTTGGATCAGATTAAATCATGAATCAGATGTGAGGTACGTCTGAATTTAACTTTTACTTGGATCAATGTAATTACAAGAAAATCATATTGGACAATCTATTATACTATTATACATTATCGTAAAATGATCAACATAGCAAACTTTCTGTCCACTTTGATTTTAGAGACATGAGCATATCAAGTTCAGATCAAATCATGAGGAATTTTGAAATGATGCAATAGTAATTAGATTTAATCCGATGTATTATCAAACATGTTTGTTTTAAGATAGGACTTTGTATGCATCGAAATTTTGAGGAAGTCTTCATAAATTTTTACAAATCAATTGAAAGTCCCTACATAAAAAAAAATGGACTCACACGTCCAATAGAGTCCTTATTTATAATGAGTCTCGTATGGTTATGATTTGAGTTTTCACAGATAAAACCCATGATCTAAACAAAGTCAAGTGATCCACATTAAGTATTGAGACCTACACCTAAATAAATGGGTTTGACTCACCAACAATTCATAGAATCCTTAAAATTGGATTTGGACAAATTTTTCCTTTAGATGAACCAATAAATCTCTTTAAGTCAGGTCATAATTGAAAAACTAAATTATACTTAAGTCTATCAATACCAATGTCTCCCTCAATTAAAAGGGGGATCTAGATCACTTTCTCTCAGAAGACAAAAGTTCTCTTTCTAGAGAAGTAGAAACTTTCAAGCCCTCCTCTAAAGATGAAGCAAAGCTCTTCAAGAGAGAAAATCAAGCTCAAAGTCCTTTTTTAGAAGTCAAGAAATCATTTTCAACTGTAAAACGCAAAGTCCAGATAGAAAAAAAAATCTATATAAACCTCTATAAAAGATTAAGTTCAAAAACCCTTCTTCAAAAGTTAAAAAATTATTCTCAACCAATAAAGGACGAAGTTCGAAGAGAAAAAAAAAATCAATATAAACCTCTAAAAAAGATCAAGCTCAAAAGTCCTTCTTCAGAAGTCAATAAATCATTCTTAGTCGATAAAACGCGAAACTCAGAGATAAGAAAAATCTAGAAAAACCTCTACAGAAGATCAAGTACAAACAAAATCACCGTTAAAGCAACCTTATCAGTCAATCATACATGAAGCTCGGAGAGAATAAAGTTACACATGTGTTACTATTATTTTTGTACTTGATTGTTAATCAGAAGAAAATACTGAGATTTGTATCTCTATTTCATCAAAATCAATAAAATCATTTGCGATCTTATTCTAAAAATCTTGAGATAGATTTGTAAAATTTATTATCGACAGACCCTTTTCTAAAAACGAAAGGTTGATCGTCAAGATTATACCTTCCTTTGATTGTCATTTATGTCACAATTTTCCATTTAGTTTATTTTTAGGTACTTTTAGGTTTTAAAAATAATTTTGTAATTTCTTTTGAGAGACATTTTCATATTTCATTTATTAATATTTAATAGTTAGGGTTGCAACTTAGATGGGTTGGGGATCAACCAGCACCCAACTCATACTTAACAAACACCAACCCGTGCGCCCACGCCCAACCCCACCTTGGGCATGAAATATTCAACCCAAGCCTTACCCAAGTCGGTTAATTCATTCCTCATTACTACTAGATAATTTAATAATAATAATGACTTATATAAAAATAGGTGGTATATAAAATAATATAAAATTTGCAATCATTTATTATAGAAATATATTTCAATGTTCATATATATAAAATCATAAGTACATGTAAAGAAAATGATGATGATCATCATTTAAAGTTTTGAAATGTGAATTGTGAATGAGAAAGAAACAAAAATATTTTTAAATTATAATCATATTAAGTTTAGGTTCACGCAAATCTGATTACGTGATGTCTATACCCGAACCCAACTCAATTTAATTTGGTCAAAAATTTGTTTTGCCCAAATCCTAACTAACTGTGCCCAAATCTGACCCAAGGTTCGATTCAACCCATTGGATTTAGGTTTCGTCGGCCCAAGTTTCTGTGCTAATATTAGTCCTAATAAATAAAACCAAGTTTAATTAAGAGAGCTTCTATTGCAGCACTAACTTTTTGCTAATGCCACCCAAGATGTGGGCTAATTCTTTGATGATTTAATATGAATTGAGGTGGCATTAGCAAAAGTTGGTGTGACAATAAAATCCCACTTAATTAAATATCCAGAATTTTCAATTTTAGATGAAGTTTCCATTAAAACAAGGAAAATAAAGAAGGGCTGAATTTTCAAAAGGTAGTCCCTACCGTCTGAAGTTTGAAGTGCCGTGCAGTCACATTATATGGAAAATTTAATAAAGGACATGTCAGAGAAGTTTGCTGCATAGATGGAGCAGAGTTTGATCACATTCCCTCCGCACAACAAAAAAAAAGCCACGTGGAATACTTTCAGACCCCTACCTCTAGATCATTTGCTCCACCACTTTGTGAATCATCAATCAGGCAAGTTTTGAATTTGTGGGTCCACTAGGACAGAGTGCCACCTGGTAATTTTATGAGGGATTTAACTTTGCTGCTCCACCTTTGAAGGAAACTTCTTTCCTTAGATTTATCCAATCTCATTGGCTCTTTTACATGGAATTCCTCAAAAAGATGATTACGACAACAAACAGTTTTATCCTTCTTCATACATCAACCATCTTCTCCATCTATTGATCAAAAAATCCGTACCATCTTCTCTATCCATTCTCTCATTTTTCTCCACAACTACTTCTCTCTCTCCCTCAATCTTCTTATTCTTCATATTCATCAACTTTTGAATTTTGTAAGAGGTTGAATCAATGAAAATTAGTTTTTAAGATATTTTTTTCTTTCAAAAATCTTATTTTTTATTTTTATTTTATTTTATTTTTATTTTTGCATTTAATCATCAAAGAAGATGAAAAAATCACTATTAAAATATTCACAACGACGATTTTGAATTGAAGAACTCAGAATTTTTTAACAGATTTTATTTGGTAAGTTTAGATCAAACTTGTTTTAGCCAATTCAGTGGACACCTATTGATTTTTTTTTCTTTCTCGTGTAAGCCTAACACTTTCAATCGCCTCTACCGAAGCTATTTTGTAATGTTCGATAGTAAGTAAAGTCAGGTATGATACTTATCGAATATTCTAAAATAAGTTATGTCTAAACCTACTGAACAATATTTATAATACTAAAAGAAATTGTAGACACGGGATTTTAAATGTTTTCGAAAACATCCCTCCACTTTGGGGTGTTTTGGAGTCGCCACCATTCATTTTCGGAAAGGGGTGTGAATGGTCACCCGAAATTGTTTTTCTTTGAAAAACATGGCATTTTGACATGTTGATGACTCTCGTATGGATAGGGTACATATTTGGTCCAACCTTGATTCAAAGGTAAGGGGGTCCATTTATGGAGTAGGGAAGGTGTTAGGCACCCTACTCCATCCACGTAACGTGGTAACCTCGGATTCGGTATTTTAAAATAAAAATAAAATAAAATTGAAGAAAAATCGATATGTGCCCTCAAGTGTGAGGGGCTTCGATGTTGGTTCAAATCATTGAGGGCACCCTTATGAAGAAGGGGTCCTTTGGTGATTTAAACCATAGTGGTGTGTGCAAATGTGTAGGAAAGGGGTGAGTAGAAGAGGGAAGTTGGGGGGGTATCCTTTTGTCAAACCCACCTTGACCTTCCTTGACTTCCTTTGACTTTCCTTGATGTTCTTCTTTTGAGTGGACTTGGACTTGCTTCCTTGATTTGCTTGAGAGAAGGTTGAGATTTGAGAGTAGTGTTGAGAGTAGAGTAGAGTAGAGAGTTGTAATCTTTTTTTCGTAGGATTATTTTTTAAATTTTCATTAGTTGTTGTAAGAGGAGAATGGAGGGATTTTTATAGAGGTTGAGAGGTATTTTAAGGGTATAATGGGGTGAGGGTTTAGAATAAGGGATAATGGCATGGGTTTTAGAGGAGAAGGGTATGAAATTTGAGGGAGAAATAAGGGTAGTTTTGTAATGAGGGAAATGGGTTGTGTTTTAACCCAAATGGTTTGGATCTTACCCAAATCCATTTGGGTAGAGTGTTTGGTGGGGTGAGATGAGTGATGGTTGATGGGTGTAAGAGAGTTGTTTGGAGAATGAGTGTAGAGATGGTTGAAGGGGTAAGGTGTTAGATTTGAGATGATGTGTAGTGTAAGAGGTTGATTGGTTGGATTTTGGGAGAGGTGAAGGGATGAAGACATGTGGCAAATGGGAAGATGATGAGATTGGTTGATTGGTGATGGTGGTTAGATGATTAGAGAGAAGAGTATGGGAGGTATGGGTTGAGGTATGGGTTGAGGTGATTTTATGGGAGTGTTTTAAGGGAAAGTGATGGATAGATATGGGTTGTGATGTGGGTGGTTGATAGTGTTAGAGAATGGGGAATAGGTTAGGGTATGTAGGGTATGGGTTATGATGTTGGTGGTTGATGATGAGAGGATGGTGAATAGGTTAGGTTAGGGTAGGGTTATGGTTTATGATGTTGGTGGTTGATGATGAGAGGATGGGGAATAGGTTAGGTTAGGGTAGGGTTATGGATTGAGTTGATTAGATGAGGGAGGTGGGAGGAGATGATGACATGTGTCATCTCTTGGTGATTGGTTTGATGTGATGATGATGGTTTGGATTGGGTTTGGGCTTAGGTTATGAGTTGGGCTTATGATTGGGTTTAAGATGGATTGGGTTTAGATTGAATTGGGTTTATGTTGGATTGGGTTTAGGAGAATAGTTTGGGTTTTATGTGATGGGCTTAGTTTAGGTTGGGTTTGGCTGTGGGCTTGGATAGAATAATGTTGGGTTGAGTTGATTCGGATTAAGGTGATGGATTTAGGTTGGGTTGGGTAGTAAAGATGGATTCAGACTTATATTGGGTTGGATTTAAGGATGAGAGTGGTGACGTGTTTTTGGGTCCATGGGCTACGTGAGTAGCCTTAGACATTTATTGACGGAAAATGCAATGGGTTTTGTAGGTTTGGACTTTGGGGTCCATCCCAATTTTTCGATTTTTGGGGCATCTTGCGTCGAGGGCCCGCTCAAATTCGGGTGTCTACAGCTGCCCCTCTTTGCAGGAGTTGCGTGCAAAGAACTGCAAAGAATAGACGAAACCCTGATTTGTGCGGGTCTGAGGATTTTGCTCAGACAAGTTTTAGAAAACACCGACTTGATTTGATGGTTGAGAGATGGCTACCCAAGCACGGGGTCTGACAGGGCGCCGGTTGATTTCCTCGATCTCGTGGCGCGAAGCTCGTGTGAGGTCTTGGATTTGTGATGATTTGAGAAAAACTTTGACTTAGGTATTTTCAAACGAGTCTTTAAGCAATTGATTTTGGCTTTTGCAAGAATACCATTTTGATTTTTTAAATTTTTTAAATTTTTTAAATTTTTTAAATTTTTTAAATTTTTTTTTTTTTAATTTATTTATTGGCGGTCCGTTCTTGAAGCACGGACTGTTTAAATCTTATTCGGTCCGTGCTTTAAACACGGACTCTATTTTTAATATTTTCGGTCCGTGCATGAAGCACGGACTGCGCAAAATTAATTCAGTCCGTGCTTCATGCACGGACCAGAACATTTTTTTTAAAAAACCGAATGTCGCACCTAGACGTTTCACTTGGCTATTCCCCTTCGTCTTCTCCTCTGGTTCTTCGTCTTCTCTTTCTTCTTGCTCTCTTCTGATCTTGGGTGGTCGAAGAGGCTTGTTGGGTTGGTTTGAAGGTTTGCAAGGTATGCCAGATGAAGAGATACGTTAGTTAGGCACCTTCTAGCCTTCGGCTTCACCGGTTCTCTCATTTTCAAAGAGTTGTTTTGCCGTATTAATTGGATTGACTGGGGCCACTCACTACATCCCTCTTTGCGTGTTGCGGCAATTTGGTGAAGAACAGGGTATAGTGACTCATGGAGATTTTGGAGAGTGGGTCGGGTCTTTTTCTCCTTCTCCCTCCTCATGGCAATTGCGTAATTGGTTAGAGAAAGCTTGGAAGAACGTGGTGACTCTTGACCGCCCTGTGTTTCCCGATTATTCTTTTCCGAACTACCAACTTTGGATGCAACAATAGATCGTTGAGAGAGCTTGTGCCACGACTTCGGTTCAAGGGACGTCTTCTGGTTCTCGTTCTTTTGACCATCGTGATCGACTGACGGAGATGAAGATGTCTCATAAACGGATTGAGAAGATTTGGTTGCGATCTGAAACTGATTTGAAGAACCAGATAACTCGACTCGAATCTTTGAGGATTGAAGAGTCTTCCATTCTGAGGGCGGAGATCGATGATCTTCGGGAGAGGCTTGCCCAGGGTCCCTGTTTTGATGCCTTTGCATCCTACCTGGTGAGCCGTGATGCTTCGGACGCTGAGGTGGTAATGGTGGGGCAAGCTGCCCCGCATTCGCGCTTTAGAAGAGAAACTCGATTCCTTCTTCATTTCTCGGCGAGATGTGTGATTGGCACCATTTTTTCTATTCTTTTTTTTTTTTGTGTTTACAAAATGTAATGTGAAACTTTTTGAAATGGAAGGAAAATAAGTTTTTACTTACTTGGCCTCAGGTGTATCTATTGCTTTGAAAACATGATGTTTGAATAAGTCCTAGATTTTCATCATCGGCCAAAATAGTAGTTTTGAAAACATTTGAATTTTTGGTGATTTGTCTTTGTCGAATAGATATTGTAGATCCAAAATATGAAGACTCTTGAAAAATCTTTGTTATCTCGATGATATTTGTGTTTTTGCCAACTACTGAGGATATAGATGTCAGCAGTTCTCAGGTTCTTTTTAGAGTCATCCCCAGTGCCCCAATACTGGGTGAATATCGATCGAGCAATGGGACTTAGGATTTCGGATAATTTTCGCCGTTCACAGTTTATACTCATGCGGGCCAGGAGTTCTTTTTTTTTATTTATTTTTTATTTTTTTGTTTTTTTTGTTTGTCCCTTTATTGCCCCTGATGCCAGTTACGGTTTTCACCAGACCCAGTTTCCACATTTTTGCGCATCGATGCCTTTTTGGGTTTTCATCGTGCCGGTGGCTTTGATCTTGCCATAGTTTGATTCTTTTACTCATAGCGCCCTTTCAGGTTTTCACTATGCCCTTTCAGACTATGCTTGTATTTTTTTGGATTTTTACATTATAAATCTTGTTTGGAGCCTCTGTGTCTTTGTGGCTTGGTGACTCAAGTTGAGCTGCGAGATCAGCGACTCTACTCTTGTAGTGGCACTCTTTCTTGAGTAACAGATCTAGATTCCCCTCTCGAGTTTGCTGACGACTATTCGTGGTTCGACAACTCAAGTTGAGCCGCGAGATCAATTACTCTACACTTTGAGTACTCTTTTTTTTTCGAATATCCGACCTGGACTCCCCTCTCGAATCTCCCAACGACTAGCAAGACTTTGGGGTCCGGACCAAGTCGCAAGATCATTGGTGCTGCCACCGTCGTTATGATGCTTTAGAACATTCCCTGATCCGAAAGGACTTTTGATGGGACGAAGTGTTGGCTAAGGCTAAGTGTAGTGGAAAGGTACAAAAGAGTTAAGGTGGGCTAGACATGGGGTTCGTCTATTTTTGTTTCGAAAAGGTGATCTATGTCTCCTCCCAGCGTCTCTCGAACTTGTTTAGGCTGGAGATTTGGGTCGAGCTCAGATCAAGTGTCCGAGTTTTTTGAATTTTTGAATTTTTTTTTGTATTTTAGCCGTTCACAGTTTATCCTCATGCGGGCCAGGAGTAGCTGATGCTTTGACTTTCTGATTTTCTTTTCTTTTGTTTCCTTTTTTTTCGATTTTTTTTTTTTTTTTTTTTTTTTTTGCATTGACTTGCCCCAGTCTTAGGTTAAGAAATGAACGTGATGGCTCAAAAGGGTTGACTAGGGTTAGATAGTTGTTTTCAGGATAGCAAAGATGGCCTTTCGTCATCTCAGGGTCAGATCTCAGGCGTAGTATTTCTTAACGGTGTCAGCATTGATCGGTTGAGGGAAGACTTGTCCGTCCATCTCTGTAAGGATCAAAGCTCCTCCCGTCATCACCTTCTGCACAATGAATGGTCCCTCGTAGTTTGGTCTGAATTTCCCCCTAGCATCTTCTTGTATTGGTAAGATCTTTTTCAAGACAGGGTCTCCTGATGAGAAATTTCGAGGTTTGACTTTCTTGTTGTAGGCCCGTGCGATTCGTCTCTGATAGATTTGGCCATGACAAATAGCTGCGAGACGTTTTTCCTCTATCAGATTTAGTTGATCAAATCGGGCTTGAACCCATTCTGTTTCATCCAACTCTGCTTCTTTTAAGATTCGGAGGGAGGGAATCTCAACCTCGACAGGTAAGACTGCTTCCATTCCATACACCAATGAGTACGGAGTTGCCCCAGTTGAGGTTCGAAATGAAGTCCGGTAAGCATGAAGGGCAAAAGGCAACATGTCGTGCCAATCCTTATAAGTGACTGCCATCTTCTCGATGATTCTTTTGATGTTCTTGTTGGCAGCTTCAACTGCTCCGTTCATTTTGGGCCTATAAGGTACAGAGTTGTGATGAGTGATCTGGAAGTCTTTGCACATTTTGATCATATCCTTGTTTTTGAAGTTCTTGGCGTTGTCTGTTACCAATCCGTTGGGCAGTCCGTAACGGCAGATGATGTTGTTCTTGACAAACTTCAGAACACTGCTCTTTGTGACATTTGCATAAGAAGCTGCTTCTACCCATTTTGTAAAATAATCGATAGCGACTAGGATGAAGCGGTGCCCATTTGAAGCTTTTGGCGAAATCTGTCCAATAACGTCCATGCCCCAAAGTGAGAAGGGCCAAGGAGTAGTCATGTTGTGCAGTTCTGATGGTGACGCGTTGATCTTATTGGCATATATCTGACAGAGATGGCATTTACGAACGTGTTGATAACAATCGCTTTCCATTGTTGTCCAGTAATATCCCATTCTCATGATCTTTTTAGCAAGCATGTGACCATTCATGCGAGGTCCGCAGACTCCACCATGCACGGTTTCGATAAGTCGTTTTGCTTCTATTTCTGCCACACATCGGAGTAAGACTTCATGATGTGATTTCTTGTACAGAATGCCATTGCTCAGGAAGAATTGGCCTGCTAGCTTTTGGATAGTCCTTCGATCATTAGCCGTTGCGTCTGATGGAAGAGTTCGATCTTCGAGATAGGCTTTGATGTCTGAATACCAAGGCTTTTCTTCAGATTCTTCTACTTCGACGGGTAGGCAGTAAGCTGGCTCATCTTGAAGTCTGATCTCAATAGGATCAATGATTAGATCTTCTGAGATACTGATCATAGAAGCGAGCGTTGCTAGTGCATCAGCAAACTGATTCTTAGCTCTCGGCATATAAGTGAATGAGATTCTATCGAAGCATGAGCTTAGCTCTTCGAGATACTCATGGTAAGGGATCAATCTCTGTTCTCGGGTCTTCCATTCTCCAGTTGTCTGATAGACTACTAGGCTCGAGTCTCCGAAAACATCGATCTCATCTACCTCGAGATCCAGTGCTGCTTTCAACCCTGCTATGCATGCTTCGTATTCAGTTTCGTTGTTAGAACATTGGAACTTCAGTCTGATTGCAATTGGCACGTGGGACCCATCTGATTTAATTAATACTGCTCCTATTCCGTTCCCCTTTTGATTTGCTGCTCCGTCAAAGTACATTTTCCAGCCTGGTTCTTCGTCATCGTCTTCAATCGCAGTGAGCAATATGGCTTCGTCAGGAAAGTTTGTCTTCAATGGTTCATAATCAGGCAATGGATGCTCAGCTAAATGGTCGGCAATGGCTTGCCCTTTGATGGCCTTTTGAGTGACATAGGTGATGTCGAACTCAGATAGTAGTAATTGCCATTTTGCAGTACGACCCGTTAACGCTGATTTTCCGAAGAGATACTTGAGAGGATCCATTCAAGCAATGAGCATGGTCGAGTAACTGAGGAGGTAATGGCGTAGTCGTTGAGATGCTCATACCAGTGCGCAGCAAGTCTTCTCGAGTGCCGAATACTTTGCCTCATAATCAGTAAATTTCTTGCTGAGATAGTAAATGGCTTGCTCTTTTCTACCTGACTCATCGTGTTGCCCCAGTACACAGCCCATAGACGTTTCCTGCACCGAGATGTACATCAGTAAGGGTCATCCTGGCGTAGGAGGAACCAAAACTGGTGGATTGAGCAGATATTTTTTTATCTTGTCGAAGGCTTCTTGACAGTCTTCGTTCCATGCTTTTGGCATATCTTTTCTGAGCAGCTTGAATACTGGTTCACAGATAGGCGTGAGTTGCGCAATGAATCTGCTGATATATTGTATTCTACCCAGAAATGCTCGGACATCCTTTTCTGATACCGGTGCTTTCATTTCAAGAATGTATTTGGTCTTTGCTGGATCTATCTCAATGCCTCTTCTACTGACGATAAAGCCCAATAGTTTGCCTGATGTTGCCCCGAAGACACACTTTGCTGGATTGAGCCTTAAGCTGTACTTTCTTAGCCTGTCGAACAATTTCTTGAGATTTATCAGATGATCTTCTTCTATGCCTGATTTAGCGATCATATCATCTACGTAGACTTCCATTTCCTTGTGGATCATATCGTGGAATAAAGCCGTCATTGCACGTTGATAGGTTGCCCCTACATTTTTAAGTCCGAATGGCATGATTTTGTAATGAAAAGTGCCCCAGGGTGTAATGAATGCCGTTTTCTCTTGGTCTTCTTCTGCCATTTTTATCTGATTATATCCGGAGAAACCATCCATGAATGAGAACATACCATGCCCCGCTGTGCTATCGACTAGAGTGTCGATGTGAGGTAATGGAAAATCGTCCTTAGGACTGGCTTTGTTCAAATCCCGATAGTCGACACACATTCGTACTTTCCCGTCCTTCTTTGGTACCGGAACGACATTGGCTAGCCATTCGGGGTACGTGGAGACTGCGAGAAATCCTGCTTGAAACTGTTTCATCACTTCGTCTTTGACTTTGAGTGTCCATTCTGGCTTAAGTCTTCTTAACTTTTGCTTGATCGGCTTGCTCCCAGGTGCGATCGGCAACTTATGAACAACAAGATCCGTGTCTAAACCGGGCATATCTTTGTAGGACCAGGCGAAGATGTCTTGATAGTTACGCAATAGTTCAATCATTTCTTCTTTTTGCTGAGGGGTTAACAAGGCTCCGATTTTTACCACACGTGGGTCATCTTCAGTGCCGAGATTAACTGAGTCTGTATCCTCAATGTTTGGCTGAACACCTTTTTCATGTCGTTCTAACAGGTCCTTGATTTCTTTAGGAGGGTATTCCACTTCGTCCTCAACTCTTCCTCAATTCCCATGAGATCGAAGTCGAGTTCGAGATCGAAGTCATACTCATCCTTTTCATATTCTGTTCTGTCCAAGGTCCATTCGATTGAGACAAATCCCTTAAATTCTATGAAAACTCTTTTTTTGGTTTTTGGAATATATCTATTTTTTTGAGATTTTGAAAGTTTTTTGATTTTTTGTTTTTTGTAGACATTTTGATTTTTTGATTTTTGAAGAATTTTTGATTTTTTTGATTTTTGAGTAAAATTTTCCGGACATCTGAAATAAGAAGAACAATCATGCATTAGTAAAGATAGGGAGCCCTCAAAACAGTCTTTACCCGAGGACGAGGGCTCGTTATGATCCTCGGGCAAATTGATGTCGCCTAACGGCATTTTTTTTTGAGGCTATGGTAGCCTCAAGGGTTAGAGGGAATTCTTCCCAATTGTTCAGAGTCTCCCCTTCTCTGAGGGGACGAATGAGATGTGAAAGTGATTTGTTGGATGATTCGATTGGTGGTTCGGAGATAACCATGATCTCCGATTGATCTTTGTTGTTGTCAGGTTGGGGCACAGTCCCTCCCAAACTCGGTGGGATGACGACTGATGCCCAGTCAATGCCGGTGGGAAAAGGTGATTCGTTCCCTTGGCTGGTAATGATTTCTACTTCGATGGATTTTGGAGCGGTCTCCGATGGACTTTCCTCGGAATCCCCATTGAACAAAACGTCAATGCCTTCTACGAAGGATGATTGGGACTCGACGATTGAGTCTTCTTGAAAGTGCAGTGGTGCGGTATTTACCGTTTTTACCCTTTTTGCCCGTGGTGGTTCTGATAAGTTGTCGGGTCTGATATGGGACTTTGAGAAGCTGACACTAATGTGAGGGACTCGACCCGGGTTCCAGACATTCGATTCCCGATTTTGCTTTCTTACTAGTCGAAGTTCTTTCATTTCTGCTATATCCTTCTTTGTGGGCCTGAACCCTAGACCAAAATAAGGAGTATATTTGCTCGCTTCGACTGGTGTAGCTTTTCCTCTTCCCCCTGGTCCTAACCCTTGCTTGGGCCGGTAACCTCCCCTTTTCATGACCCGACCAACCATAATGTTCGCTCTTAATAGCTTTGCCTTTACATTCTCCTTTCCCTTCTCGATGTGGTTGACTGCTGCGAATTGATACGAATGGTAGAGTGCATTGTCCTTCGTCATCTCTATATCAATGAAAGGCACGTCTGGGGCTCTCCCAGCTGGAATAAGGTTCTCTGCCAATACTGATATCATCCTCTGCCCCATGATAAATTTGACTCTTTGGTGCAACGAGGAAGGCACAGCCCCTGCAGTATGGATCCAAGGTCTGCCCAGTAACAAGTTGAAGGTCGTTGGTATTTCCATGACTTCAAACGTCACTTCAAAGGTGCAGGGTCCTATTGTGATTGGTAGTTCTACTTCGCCTAGCGAGTCCCTTCTCGAACTATCGAAGCCTCGGACGACCTTGTTATTGGGTTTCACATGCGACCAATCGGCGTTCAGCTTTTGGAAGGTCTCAAGTGGACAAACATTAAGCGCTGAGCCGTTATCAATCAGCACCCTGGCGACCATCATGCCCTTGCATATGACCATAATGTTTAGTGGCTCGACGTGCCCCGTTCCTTCAGGTGTAAACTCATTTTCTGTGAAGATAATAGGATTGGAGGCCATGATCTGGCTGACCATTTGCTCTAACTGCGCCGGTGTCGTGGTCGAAGGTACATGTGATCCCCCTAGGACTTTCAACAATGCCTCTTGGTGCTCTTCCAATTTTTGTATTAGTCCTAGGATGCTGACTTAGGCTGGCTGCTTGTTCAATCTGTCTACTATGTTATGTTCTCTCTTGAGGATGAGCTTAATAAAGTCTGTGGTTTCTTTGTCTGTCACTTTCACCTTTTCTTCCATCTTCTCATCCTTATACAACTTGCCTTTCCCCTTTACTTTTCTTTTGTCTTCGTCGGTCACCTCTTCTGCAGTCTCTTTGCTTTCTTCCCTGATTTTCACCCCATTTTCTGACAATTTCTGGCACTTTCCCGCCTTGGTTATACGGCTGATATCAGCCACCATTGCTTTCTTCATTGTTTCGACCCCGGCGGTCGTGGTGATGGTGGTCTCATAGCTCCAAGGAATTGCCTGATCGGAGCTATATGGGAATGGTTTAGGTGAGTGTATGGTTATGGGGGGTGGATCGGGTTTCATATTGAGAATGAGAGGAGGTGGTGGTGATTTGGATGTAGTGCTGGTGGAAATTGGTGGAGTCGATGTAGTGTATGGGATGACGAGTGGTAGACGTGGAGACGAAGTGTATGGTATATGGAGGGGGGGTCGAGTTGATCCTTGGGAATATGGTGGTGTGTAGGGTATAACAAGGGGAGGTCGGGTTGAATTTTGATGATGGGATAATCCGTAAGGTATGACTAAAGGTGGTTGGGTGGTAGTATTTTGATGAGTGGGATGGATGGTGAGGTTGGCCATTCTGAGAGGTAGCTGTGAATTCCGCGATGAATCTGCATAGTGGTTGACTGTGTTAACCGTTGACGTCCTTGATTCGTTTGTGAAGTGTACCCTGATTTTTGCCCCGATAGGTGCTATCAGATCCGAGGGATTGAAGTCGAGTTCTCCACAAATGACATTTACCCTGTGCCCACTCCCCTCCCCGTTATGAGTAGGTAGGGGGTTTTGATTGATGTTCTGTTGTTGGGGTGGGTTGGGAGGTCCATCCAGGATAAGAGCCTTCTTATCAATTAGATTCTGCACCTGATGTTTAAGCTGCCAGCATTGGTCTGTGGAGTGTCCAGGTGCGCCCATATAAAATTCACAGAATAAATTGGGATTGTACCCTGGCCCCTTGACAGCCTCAGGATTTGGCGGACGTTTTGCAAGATACTCACCCTTAAGCAAGATTGGCAGTAACTCAGATAATGTCATGGGTAGCCTGGTAAACACTCTATTAACCCTGTTCGGTCTGGCTTGTTGATTCTGCCCATACTGCTGTACTGGTTGTGCTGGCATGGCTTGTGGAGGAACCATCCGGAAGGGATTCTGCGGTGCTGGAGCCCAAGCAACTCGAGGTACTGGCGCCCAAGGGGCTTGAGGTGCCTGTGGCCGCTGAGCTGGTGCTTGAATGATGAGAGGTTGGCTGGGTTGTACATTATTGACCTGGGTTTCCTCTTTCTTTTTGACAAAAGGCACTGATTTCTTTTGTGCCGAGGTCCCCGTTGCTGCACTCAAGGCTGTAAAGTCAAATATTAGACCGGTTCGGATCCCGTCCTCGACCCGGTCTGCCACTTGAACTAAATTCGAGAATGTATCTGTAGTGTGTCCAACCAAATGAGTGTAGAATGAATGTCCTAATGTAGAGATAAACGTGGTGTTCATCTCTTGTTCTGTCATGGCTGGCCGTACTTGGGAAGCTGACTCTCGCCATCTCTGGGCATATTCTTTCACTGTTTCTTTATGTTTCCTCGTCATCTTAGCCATATCATTTCGATCCAGACCCACATCTGTATTGAACCGGTAATTGTGCCAGAACATTTCAGCCAAGTCCTGCGAACTCTTGATGAGTATATGGTCCAATCCTGAGAACCACTTGAGAGCCGGTCCTGTCAAGCTTCTTTGGAAAAGTTGTACCAGCAGTCTGTCATCCTCGCCGTATTGGCACATTGATCCGCAATACAATTTGAGGTGTGACAGAGGACACCCAACACCATTATATTTCTCAAATTCCGGGCATTTAAACTTGGCTGGAAGCTGTGCGTTGGGATAGAAGCATAGGCCCCTGAACCTTGTTCCTCCCAGAGTATTTGTGCCTTTCATTCGCCGCATTTCCTCTTGGAGAGATTCAATCTGTCGGGCCATTTTTTCGTCGGTAGCACTCTTAGCTTCAGGAGCCTTAAAGTCACACTCGTCATCTGGGATCATCACGGGAGGTGGTGGGTTCTGTGGTATATAGAGCGGAGGACCCTGATATATTGGCACAGTAGGAGGTGGGGTGGTTTGTTGGTCTGGTCGTATTTGCTCAGGGGGTTCGGGGTTTGACCCGGATGCTTGATGCTGAGTTGCCTGTGCTTGCAGAAAATTAGTGCTACTCAAGACAGCCGCCAAGATTTGTTCCTGCCTCTTCGTTGTTTCTAACAGCTTTGCTATCATTGCATTAGCTTCGGCCAGTTCATTTGTCGCAGGTTGTGGTTCATCTGAGTTACTCATAGTCGATGAAGATGATCGGAGAAAGTATGGAGGCTTCTCAGGGAGTTTGTACTTTTTTCATTTGGCCACCTGTGGGTACAGAAGACCAAGTGTTACTATCTTACTTACAAAAAGGGAAATGCATGATGTTTTATTAGGTCCGGTAATTATTATGGGATGGTACTCAAAAATGGAAATTTAGTTAGGTGAGCTTGAAAATACGGTTCGTCAGCGCGGAGCTGGATTGTTTTCGAGAGAAAATAATTACATCAGCGCGAAGCTGGCATCGACACGGGGTCAGTAAAACGGTTTGAACAGAAATTACATCAGCACAGAGCTGGCATCGACACGGAGTCGGTAAATGTTTGAAAAGAAATTACATCAGCACGGAGCTGGCATCGACACGGAGTCGGTAAAACGGTTTGAAAAGAAATTACATCAGCAAGGAGCTGGCATCGACATGGAGTCGGTAAAACGGTTTGAAAATAAATTACATCAGCACAGAGCTGGCATCGACACGGAGTCGGTAAAACGGTTTGAAAAGAAATTACATCAGCACGGAGTCGGCATCGACACGGAGTCGGTAAGGTATTTTGAAAAGAAATTACCTCAGCATGGAGCTGGCATCGACACGGAGTCGGGAAAACATTTTGAAACGAAATTACATCAGCGCGGAGCTGGCATCGACGCGGAGTCGGTAAGACATTTTAAAAAGAAATTACCTCAGCACGGAGCTGGCATCGACACGGAGTCGGGAAAACATTTTGAAAAGAAATTACATCAGCACGGAGCTGGCATCGACACGGAGTCGGTAAAACATTAAAAAAAGGTAATTTCATCAGCACGGGGCTGGCATCGACACGGAGTCGGGAAGACATTTTGAAAAGACATTACATCAGCACAGAGCTGGCATCGACACGAAGTCGGTAAAACATTTTTTTTTTTTTTAAAGGTAATTTCATCAGCACGGGGCTGGCATCGACACGGAGTCGGGAAGATATTTTGAAAAGAAATTTCTGAGATAAATTGAGTTAGAATAACCCATATTTTTGGCAGCCCCCAATTCAGTTCTCTGAAATCATCATCGGCCAGGCGAATCTCCAAGGAAGAGACGGCGCACAATGGCACTCTTAAATCACCTTGTTCCCTGAATAGACGTAGTCTATCCCCCTCGTATCAACAGGGTAAGATCTTTCTAGGCACCGACTTTGATCAAGGACTGCAATTGGTGCTTTGTTAACATCTTTTTTTTTTTTTTTTTTTTTTGAAAAAGTTGAATGTGTTTGAGTCGATTGATTGGTTGTTATCTTTATTAGATCATAGATGGATCATAAACTTGATTCGTTATGGGTCATGGACTTGATTTGTTGTGGATCTGGGTTGTGGACCCAGTTGAAGTGGATCTGGGTCGTAGACCCAGTTTGATTGGATTTGGGTCGTGGACCCAGTTGACATGGATCTGGGTCGTGGACCTAGTTGATTAGATCTGGGTCGTGGACTCAGTTGACATGGATCTGGGTCGTGGACCCAGTTGGACATGGATCTGGGTCGTGGACCCAGTTTGATATGGATCTAGGTCGTGGACCCAGTTTGGTTGGATCTGGGTCGTGGACCCAGTTGGACATGGATCTGGGTTGGGAACCCAGTTGGAAACGGATCTGGGTCGGAGACCCGATTTAAGATGGATCTGGGTTGTGGACCCAGTTTGGTTGGATCTGGGTCGTGGACCCAGTTGGAATGGATCTGGGTCGTGGACCCAGTTGGAAACGGATCTGGGTCATGGACCCAGTTTGATATGGATCTGGGTCGTGGACCCAGTTGGACATGGATCTGGGTTGGGAACCCAGTTTGGTTGGATCTGGGTCGTGGACCCAGTTTGACATGGATCTGGGTCGTGGACCCAGTTTGATATGGATCTGGGTCGTGGACCCAGTTGGACATGGATCTGGGTCGTGGACCCATTTTGATATGGATCTGGGTCGTGGACCCAGTTTGATATGGATCTGGGTCGTGGACCCAGTTGGACATGGATCTGGGTCGTGGACCCAGTTTGATATGGATCTGGGTCGTGGACCCAGTTGGACATGGATCTGGGTCGTGGACCCAGTTTGATATGGATCTGGGTCGTAGACCCGATTTAAGATGGATCTGGGTTGTGGACCCAGTTTGGTTGGATCTGGGTCGTGGACCCAGTTGGAATGGATCTGGGTCGTGGACCCAGTTGGAAACGGATCTGGGTCGTGGACCCGTTTTGAAGTGAACACTCGATGAAGGACAAGTTTGATTATGACTGAGATTGATAGTGAGCCGCGTTGGGCAAAATTCGTTTGGAGTGGGATTGATTATGAGTAGTAGGCCCTGAGTTTTATAAAAAAGTGAATCATTTGATCATTTTCAAGCTTTAAAACTCAAAATAAAAAAAACTTCGAGAAGAAAAGTTGTCAAGACTGACATAAAAACAAAAAAAAAAAAAAATTTTTTTTTTTTTTCAGGGTCCGTTTTTCAAGTACGGACCTAGCATTTTTTGGCTGGTCCGTGCTTCAAGTACGGACCAGAACATCAAAATTTTTTTTTTTTTTTTTTAATTGGGGTCCGTTTTTCAAGCACGGACCTAACTATTTTTGGCTGGTCCGTGCTTCATGCACGGACTTAAGAAAATATGTCCAGTCCGTTTTATAAGCACGGACTTAACAATATTTCTTGAGTCCGTGCTTCAAGCACGGACCAGAACCTTTTCTGGCCTTCCAACCTTGCTCTGTTTTTTATCCTCATCCCATTTTGGCCATGTTTTTCTGGATTTTGAGGCACATAGCCTCTGTTTTTTTGCTTGGGCCACAAAAATGTCATTTTTTTTAATGATGCATATGATAACATAAAAAAAAAACAAATTTCCCCCTTTTACCTAGGGGGACATATAAATGAGAACAAAACATGAAAATCCTAAAATCTATACAACTTGCCATCGTGGGCTACAAGAAAAGCAATAAAATAAAATTACAACACACACACGTGGGATGGATACGAAATTAAAATTTGGAAATCTTAGTGTCCTTTGTCTATTAGTTACGCTTTGATGCATGCGGTTTGTAGGTAGTTTTCCGGCTACCCATTCTTCAAACCTTGATGGACACCAAAGTGCACACATCTTAAGTTGGTGAATGGGGTGGATGTTCTCCTCCCAGCCACCCAAAATAGCGATCTCGGGGGCTTGAGAGTACCGGCATCCGGGGTTAGAAATTTAAAGAGGAGGAGGGGTGGCTTATGCATAGGGGTGTGAGTCGCATGTGCATGTGCGTGCATTCTTTGAATTGTATCCATCCTTACATCCTTTGTCCAACAAAATAAAACACATATACAAAGCGCGAAATAAGTAAATATTACAAGCATTCTCCAATGAAAAAAAAATAAAAATAAAAATAGAAAAAAAGAGACATGAAGAATGTTAGAAGGTAAGCACAAATACGGAAATGAAAACACACATTTTTTTTTGTTTTTAGAAATAATGACCGAATCAAAAGAGGGTCGGACCCACTAGTCTTGCCTCCCCAGCGGAGTCGCCAAGCTGTGGACACGGGATTTTAAATGTTTTCGAAAACATCCCTCCACTTTGGGGTGTTTTGGAGTCGCCACCATTCATTTTCGGAAAGGGGTGTGAATGGTCACCCGAAATTGTTTTTCTTTGAAAAACATGGCATTTTGACATGTTGATGACTCTCGTATGGATAGGGTACATATTTGGTCCAACCTTGATTCAAAGGTAAGGGGGTCCATTTATGGAGTAGGGAAGGTGTTAGGCACCCTACTCCATCCACGTAACGTGGTAACCTCGGATTCGGTATTTTAAAATAAAAATAAAATAAAATTGAAGAAAAATCGATATGTGCCCTCAAGTGTGAGGGGCTTCGATGTTGGTTCAAATCATTGAGGGCACCCTTATGAAGAAGGGGCCCTTTGGTGATTTAAACCATAGTGGTGTGTGCAAATGTGTAGGAAAAGGGTGAGTAGAAGAGGGAAGTTGGGGGGGTGTCCTTTTGTCAAACCCACCTTGACCTTCCTTGACTTCCTTTGACTTTCCTTGATGTTCTTCTTTTGAGTGGACTTGGACTTGCTTCCTTGATTTGCTTGAGAGAAGGTTGAGATTTGAGAGTGGTGTTGAGAGTAGAGTAGAGTAGAGAGTTGTAATCTTTTTTTTGTAGGATTATTTTTTAAATTTTCATTAGTTGTTGTAAGAGGAGAATGGAGGGGTTTTTATAGAGGTTGAGAGGTATTTTAAGGGTATAATGGGGTGAGGGTTTAGAATAAGGGATAATGGCATGGGTTTTAGAGGAGAAGGGTATGAAATTTGAGGGAGAAATAAGGGTAGTTTTGTAATGAGGGAAATGGGTTGTGTTTTAACCCAAATGGTTTGGATCTTACCCAAATCCATTTGGGTAGAGTGTTTGGTGGGGTGAGATGAGTGATGGTTGATGGGTGTAAGAGAGTTGTTTGGAGAATGAGTGTAGAGATGGTTGAAGGGGTAAGGTGTTAGATTTGAGATGATGTGTAGTGTAAGAGGTTGATTGGTTGGATTTTGGGAGAGGTGAAGGGATGAAGACATGTGGCAAATGGGGAGATGATGAGATTGGTTGATTGGTGATGGTGGTTAGATGATTAGAGAGAAGAGTATGGGAGGTATGGGTTGAGGTGATTTTATGGGAGTGTTTTAAGGGAAAGTGATGGATAGATATGGGTTGTGATGTGGGTGGTTGATAGTGTTAGAGAATGGGGAATAGGTTAGGGTATGTAGGGTATGGGTTATGATGTTGGTGGTTGATGATGAGAGGATGGTGAATAGGTTAGGTTAGGGTAGGGTTATGGGTTATGATGTTGGTGGTTGATGATGAGAGGATGGGGAATAGGTTAGGTTAGGGTAGGGTTATGGGTTAAGTTGATTAGATGAGGGAGGTGGGAGGAGATGATGACATGTGTCATCTCTTGGTGATTGGTTTGATGTGATGATGATGGTTTGGATTGGGTTTGGGCTTAGGTTATGAGTTGGGCTTATGATTGGGTTTAAGATGGATTGGGTTTAGATTGAATTGGGTTTATGTTGGATTGGGTTTAGGAGAATAGTTTGGGTTTTATGTGATGGGCTTAGTTTAGGTTGGGTTTGGCTGTGGGCTTGGATAGAATAGTGTTGGGTTGAGTTGATTCGGATTAAGGTGATGGATTTAGGTTGAGTTGGGTAGTAAAGATGGATTCGGACTTATATTGGGTTGGATTTAAGGATGAGAGTGGTGACGTGTTTTTGGGTCCATGGGCTACGTGAGTAGCCTTAGACATTTATTGACGGAAAATGCAATGGGTTTTGTAGGTTTGGACTTTGGGGCCCATCCCAATTTTTCGATTTTTGGGGCATCTTGCGTCGAGGGCCCGCTCAAATTCGGGTGTCTACAGAAATCTATGAATGCTTCGGTAGGTTCCCACGGATTCAATTTTGTAATGTTCAATAGGAACTTATGTTCGGTAGGATATTTATTGAATCGACTAAAATAAATTTGACCTAAACTTATCGAACAAAATATATCAAAAAACTCTGAATTCTTCGATTTGAAATCGTCGTTTTAAAGGTTTTAATAGTGATTTTTTCATCTTTGATGATTTAATGTAAAAAAAATATAAGAAAAATCAAAGAAATAAGATTATTGAAAAAATAACCTTAAAATCATTACTCCATTGATTCAACCTCTCACGAAACTCAAAAAAAGATGAATATGATGAAGAAGAACAAGAAGATTGAGAGGGATGTAGATGGTGGAGAAGAATGACATAATGAATAGAGAAGATGATTGAGATTTTTATTTTGTAGATAGATAGATAAATGGAGAAGATAGTGGGTGTGTGGAGGGTATTAGCGTAATTTTATTTTTTATTTTGTTTATTTTTTAAACTTAAGTGGGTAAGGAGCATATATGGTGGGTACTAGTAACAAGACTCTAAAAATAAATAAATAAAATAACAACAAAAATTGAGAGGTATCTACTTGTGATTTGCTTAACAATGAAATAGCAAAAAAAATTGAGCATACACTACAAAATTGTGGGTATTTAGCGACAAAATTTTAGCGACGGCCAAAATTCTAGTTACTAAAGCTCCTGTTTTTCACTTAACCATTCTACTCCCTGCCTACAAAATCATTTTTAGAAAAATTCTCAAAACCCTTCACGCGAAAATTACCAATTTGATTCGGATTCGAATATCTCTCTCTGCTCTCTCTATCTTCTCCTCTAATAGCGAAAATTAGTTGAAGACAATTATCTCTTTCTGCTCTCTCTGCATCTTCGCCGAAGATGAACGTCTCGCTTTGTTTCTTTTCCTCTAATGATGAAAATCTCTCTGCATCTTCTCCTCTAATAGCGAGAATTTGTTGAAGATGTATCTTCTCTCTCTCTCTCTCTCTCTCTCTCTCTCTCTCTCTCTCTGTGCATGTATATGCTCATTTAATTAAATGAAACCAGTGGAACCATAATCCCTAAAGAAGTTGAGCTTCAAATCCCTAAAAAGAGGTCTCGATCTCTTCTCCCCCATTCATGGCCACCTCGCACCTTCAGATCCCAAGAGGTGATGTTCTTCTCTGTAATTCCTCTCTTTGAATTATCTTCCTTGTTCACTCAACCTCTTTCTTTTTCTCGTACCAATTCAACAAATTTTTTTTAGGGATTTGTTCTATTATTTGATGACTGCGTTTGTTTAAGACATTTTTTATTGTTTAACTGGATCTGATTTTAATTTAAGTACTAATTTCATTCTTTGTTATCTGTTTCAGTAAAAAAAATTCGGACTAGTTACAAGGTTAGTGATCTTTTAAGTACTTGTCACTTTAATTGTTCTTTATTACTGCAGAGTGTTCCTCATTACTGTTTGATAGATCAATTAAATTGTCAAAAATGTTTCTGGGGTGCATGAATTTCTCAATTTTAGTTGAATAATATGTAGTTTGAGTTCAGTAGGATCTTATCGTACTAAAAAGAATATTTTTTTCTGCGGAGAAGTGATTTGGTAAAATTTGTAGGATACATTAAACCTGGCTCGTTACATGTGTGATAAAGAACCTTCTCTCTTGTTGACCTCGGCCAATAAGACTTGTTTTTTAACTAAATTTCGTATATTTTTTGGAGCAAAATCACAATAAAAAAAACTAGACTTGTTTGAACCAGTTTTGATTAGAGTCAAAATCAAATTGACTCACTGTGTGCATTGATTCTGTCGAATCCGAACTTGGTTGTTATAATTACCATACAAGGAAAAAGAAGAAGAAATTGCAAATCTACTTAAATGAACCATATGTCTCCTCATAATATATAGATAAATGTTTGGAAGCTGATAGTTTGAAAATGTGATGACAAGAATTTAAAGCACAACAATTTAAACGGCACCTGGGAACCATTTGAAGGTCTCGATAAAGGACCTTGTGTTCTTATTCACATTTTCTTTTATGCTTTTACAAGGTTTTATGTTGTAAGTTAAAATTGATATTGTTATCTAAGAATCTACAGAGAGGAGAGGGTTTTTTTTTAATAGAGTTATTGTAATGAGGTGGTTGCTTTGTTTGGTTGAGACTTGAGATGTATCAAAAGTTAGTTACTATGTACTCCTTTGTAATTTTATGAGAATTTCTAAAGTTAATTAGTTCTAGTTGATTACAAGTGCATTGTATCCAAAGATTGTTAAGTAATTGTGTTTAATTAACAGGTTGTATAAAAATAGGTATTTAATTACAAATAATTTTAAAATAAAAAATTTTAAAAATAAAAAAAAAAATCTTATTAGCGACGATTTACCGCTATTATAGGTATTCAAATCGTATTTATAACTATGGTTTACATCTATATCGACGATAATACAATTAATTGGCGGCGGTTTTTGACCATCACTATAAGGCTTAATATGGTTTTTAGCTACGCCACCTATAGTGGCGTTACATGTGGCCATCACTATTAATAATAGCGGCAGTTTTTTTATATTTGCGGCGGTTTTTGACCCCCCTTAAAAGTCTAAAATTTTGTAGTGATATATGAGGTATCTATTTGTGAGCATGGTTTCAAATCTCATTCATGACTAAGATGACTCCCTCCCGGTATTTGTTCAATAACGATTGAGATAGTGTATATGAATCATCTCGCACAATGTCTTACTTGACAATAATAGATGACTTGGATAATATTTTGAAAATCTTGGTTAAATTGGTAAAACTTGACTCAGTCAAGTTTTTTTTTTATTTTTCTTTTTTTTAAATTTAAACAAATATCTTTATAATTTAAATATTTTTCATTTAAATGAAAATATGAACTTATGACTACTAATCTTCTAATCCACTTTACGTTACTGAAAAATTTATAATTATTAGATATAAAAATATATATTAATAAATAATTATAAACAAGAGTTATTTAGATTGGTGGGGGTGATCAGAAGAAATACCGAGCTTTAAAACCATAGTTGTTCTGCCCTTTAATCCCCACCCACCCAACCAACAAAACCTGAATCCATGATGTAGAGATGGGAAGATGGTCAAAAAAGTTGACCGAAAACGCGTCTGAGTTTTAATAAGACATTGACATGTGGAGCAAATGCTGGGACCACGAGATTGACTTGACTAATCTCGATTACAAGAAAATTCTGCCCCAGAAAAGAGACGTGTATGACATAGCATGAGATATTTGACTGAATAATTGTGGAAATCCAATACTAACTTGGAATATAGTAAGAGCAGAGAAGTATTCAAATCCTATCTTCTACACTATTAATGGCCATAGTTTGATCAAGAACTCCATTACCCTTCAAAGATGAGCTGAGATTCTTATCTGGGTTTCTCTTTGATTTTCATTTCCCATTCATAATCTAGAGATACAATTCTCATCCCTAATTTAGCAAATCAGCTAAATTTGGCAGAATTTTTTTTTGTCTGAATTGTTCTCTTGGCATTTCAGGATTACAATTCACCTTTAGTAACAATCACCCCATAGGCTTCTTTGTTTTGCATTTCCCATTAAGATTCTAGAGAGATAAATCTCTATTTCTCACCTCTAATTTAACAAGAGCAGCTAAATTTGGCAGAAAAATGTTCATCTGATTCTTCTCTTGGTTTCAAATTCAGATTTAGTAACAATCCCATAATTCCTTCAATGACTTCTCTGTTTCCTCATCTTCTTTGTCTCTTACTTCTACTGCTCCCTCTCTCCACTTTTTCTCAAACTTCCTGCAATTCTCTATCAACTCTTGATGCAAACCTATACTGCTCTTCGCCTTCCGGCGAATTCGCTTTTGGGTTCCATCCTATTCAAGGAGCAGATCACTTCTTGGTAGCTATCTGGTTTGCTAAAATTCAAGTAGAAAACATTGTTTGGACAGCAAATGGAGGTAACCCAGTGCAGAAAGGTTCCAAAATTGAATTAACATCCAATGGAGTTCTTGTCCTCAATGCTCCAAATGGTACACAACTTTGGAAGGCCGAACCCACAGACGGTACCCGAGCTACCTCCGCTGATATGCTCGACACAGGAAACTTGGTGCTGAAGAGCTCACAATCCGATATCAATTGGCAAAGCTTTGATGCACCAACAGACACAATCTTGCTTAACCAGACTCTAGGTCTTGATAGTAAACTCATTTCTCGACGAACCAAGGACGACTACTCGACTGGAAGATTCAAGTTTATTCTACAACGTGATGGTAATCTTGTTATGTATCCCTTAGCTCGGCCTAAGGAAAACACTTACAATGCTTACTGGGAAAGCAATACTGTGAGTAATGGTTCAGCGGTGGTCTTTAACCAATCTGGCTATATTTATCTAAATCTAAAAAATGGGAACCAATTCAACTGGACATCAGCGAGGCCAGTTTCAACAAGGGACTTCTACCATAGAGTCACCCTTGATTTTGATGGAGTTCTCAGGAAATACACATACCCAAAAAACTCCCCAAACAATGGGACTGAGGCATGGTCTTTGGAATCGTTTGTACCTTCAAATATCTGCACAGCACCAGTTGGAGCTATCGGCAGTGGATTTTGCGGATATAACAGCTACTGCATGCTAAACCAGGACCAGAGGCCTGAGTGTAAATGCCCAACTGGGTATACCTACTTGGATCCAAACAATACGTTCAGAGGATGCAAACAAACTTTTGCTCCACAGAGTTGTGATAAAGAAGGATCAAGCATTGCAGACGGATTTGAAATGAAGGAGTATATTAAAACTGACTGGGTGTCCGGTGAATATGAATCGTTTCAAAATGTGGATGAAGATTGGTGCAAACACACTTGCCTGAATGATTGTTTTTGTGCAGCTGCAGTCACTGGGAGGACGTTCTGCTGGTTGAAGAGGTTCCCACTATCAAATGGGGTGATAGACGATACTGTTAACGTGAAGGCTCTCATCAAGGTAGGAAATTCTAATTCTTCTCTTCAACCTCAACCTGGTTTTCCTCCTCCAGACTTGGGTGGAAATAAGAAGAAGAATAGAGAGAATTTGATCCTACCCGGATCAATTCTTTTGGGAAGCTCTGGGTTTCTCAACTTACTACTCTTATTGATAATTTCTTTGGCTATTTATTATGGCTCATACCATAAGAAGAAGCTAAAAACAAAGATATATCCCAGCATAATTGGAGTGAACCTAAGGTCTTTTACTTACAAAGAACTTGAAGAAGCTACAGATGTGTTCAAGGAAGAATTAGGTAGGGGTGCTTTTTCGACAGTCTATAAAGGGGTTCTAGAATCATATACTGGAAGTCTTGTTGCAGTTAAGAAGTTAGACAGATTGGCACAAGAAACCGACAAGGAATTTAAAAACGAAGTCAGTTCAATCAGCCAGACCAATCACAAGAATCTAGCCAAATTAATCGGATTCTGTGACGAGGGCACCAACAGGATACTGGTGTATGAGTTCATGAAAAATGGTTGCTTGGCAAACTTCCTCTTTGGAGGTTCAAGGCCTGAGTGGCATCGAAGGATTCAAATAGCCTTTGGGATTGCTCGAGGGCTCACATATCTTCATGAAGAATGCAGCACCCAGATCATCCATTGCGACGTAAAGCCTCAAAACATACTTTTAGATGACGCTTTTGTTGCACGAATTTCGGACTTTGGATTAGCAAAACTTTTGAAGACTGACCAAACTCGAACAAGTACGGGTATCAGAGGGACAAGAGGGTACGTCGCACCCGAGTGGTTCAAGAAGATGGCGATCACAGCTAAGGTGGATGTCTACAGTTTTGGCATCATGTTACTAGAGATCATTTGTTGTAGAAGAAATGCTGAATTTGAACTGGAGAATGAATATGCAGTGATACTGTCAGAATGGGCTTATGATTGCTGTGTAGAAGGGAATCTCCAGTTGTTAGTGGAGAATGATGAAGGAGCAAAGAATGATGGCAAGAGGTTGCAAAGGCTGGTCATGGTGGCTATTTGGTGTATTCAAGAGGATCCCTCCTTAAGGCCTACCATGAGAAAGGTGACACAGATGCTAGAAGGAGCTGTTGAAGTTTCCATGCCCCCTGATCCTTTGTCCTTCATTAGCTCAATTGTATAAGATTTATTCGCTTTCAACAAATGGAATCATGATCCTCCACAAATCTAAGCATGTGTACTAGTCCCATATGTATTATACAAAGCCTATGACTTCATAATAAAAAATGTTGATTTAGTTTCTTTATTGGGTTATTAGTATTGATTTGCACATAAGTACTTCAATAATACAACAAAATTAGTGATTTGGATCAAAATCCTAACCCAGAACCCCACTAAATCTATTAGTTGCATCATATCAATACTAAAACTGAATTTACCAATTGAAGTGGATGTAGATTTGATTTGTAATCAACTTTAAACAAACTGAGTCCCCAGCTTAAAACAATCAATTATCATCACTGTTTACACCCTATACAAATTTCTAGAGTCGTGCTTCACCATTTAACTCAATGTTCCTTCATATATATTCTCTTACTATCTCTATCCATGTCATTTTGGTTCTCTTGCCATTTTAAAATCCTCAAGTTGCAGCCAAACGCTGTTCATCAGTATTGCTTATTGTTTGTTATGCAAATTCTCAAACCGCATTGTTTATTCTTTGCTATGCAAATTCTCAAACCACTATACTTAATTTTATCTCCAACTGGAGATATTTCCAAATCCTCTAAGTATACTCATTTCTGATTTTGCTTTTCCTAGTTTTATTGCTCAATGTCCTCTGTATGCTTATTATACGAACATGTTAGTTGTCAATACAAACATATTGTTTCTTGATAACCAAATATTCAGCTACACATATAATGGCTGATCTTGATCACGTAACACTATAGAAGCACTCTTCCACTTTTCCACCCATCATTGATTCTATAGGTCACAATCCCACCAATTACTCCCATCTTTTTGTATAATAATTAACTAGCGTTTCATCATTGACTATATTCTAACTTGGTCCAATTTATATTAAAACCTTTCATTTTTCGAAGTCACTTAGCAAGGTCTTAGGATGAAATAAACATTCCATCTATTAAACAAGAATTGTTCTCTCATACGGCTAGTGGAACTTAGTCTTCTAACTGGTGGGTAATAATTGTCGTCGTGAGGGGCTCCAATGATGGTTGTTCGAAGGTTCAATCCAATCATTGTGTCCCCAACATTTTGATTGAGTTTAATCATTGTCAACCCTCTATTAACATCCAAAATCCCATATAGACATTATGATTTAAAGCATATTGGTTTTTTTTCAATCTCTATTCACTGCACTCTAGCCCTTTTTTCATACGACCAACCCCACTTGATGAACTGGTCATTTTTTATGTTGGTGTTTAATTCAATCAGCCTGGAAATGGAAACATTTGGGCCCTACATGATACAGTTTAAAATACAATAAAATACGAAGTTTTTGCAATTACAACATTGTAAATTAATTTCCAAATATTTTCAAAACATATTTCCATTTTCAGGCTGACCGAAATGTACACCAAAATTGAAATTTAATGCCTTGATTAGCTCTCTTTTATGTCTTATTTTCAATTCTAGCTAAGCGCCTGCACCACCATCACAATCCATGTAGCTTCTTGTGTTATACAGGCATCATGAATTGGTATTGATGTAGGCATGCTACAATTAACATGTTGAGATCAAAAGTCAAATCCTAGCTCACCCACACCTGAAGGTAAATTATAGAAAAAAAAAAAAAAACTAATATAATACAATCAATTCAAGAACCATTAAGCATCTATTGATAATATATTGAAAAGAAACTCGACATTGCCGACCATGTGAATGTATTCCCGGGAATGTTCCTTATATGAAAGTTCTAACTCACTCACTCTTGAATCCATGGCTTTTAAATGACATGGATTGCAATTGATTTAAATAAAATGAAAAGAGATAATAATTGTACATGTATGTATAATAATGATAAAAATACATGTTTTTATTATATAAAACTAACATAAACATTTCAATGCAGATTCATTTTTTACAAGAAAGAATGATGTAAAGAACTGAAAGTTACACATGGGTTTATGCTTTTCCTTTTCTCTTGTCATATAGAGCCTGCATGGAAAAGATGAATTACAAATCCATATATGAAAATCTAATAAATGGAAACTAAATTATATTATATTCATAGCAATTCTAAAGCTCTTAATCTACACTATAAACTTGCATTTGGGGTACTTAATCTACACTATCATGAGACCACGAAGCTCACACCTTATGAGGTTTTGTATGGACAACTGCTACCAACCATTGTGGTTATGATGGACTATCCAATGTCCACCATGTGGATCGAGCATTACAAAATCGCAATCAAGTTCTCAAGGTTTTGAAAGAAAATCTCCAAGATAATCAAGAACGCATGAAAAACAAAGCCAATAAGCATAGGTCTGAACGCGATTTTCAAATTGGTGATTCGGTGCTCCTAAGGTAGCACCCCCCGTATCATCAAACTTCAGTGGCTACAAGGGGGTCATTCAATTATCTCCAAGGATTTTTGGTCCTTATCAAGTGATGGATGAGTGGGCAAAGTTGGCTACAGACTCGCATTTCCTCCAGTCTAAGACTCATCTGGTATTTCACGTTTCATCACTTAAAAAGAAGCTCGAATCACAAGACATTCACTCTACCACGCTGCCACCAATTTCTGAAAATGGTATCATATAAGTTAAACCTCAAGCAATCCTTGAACGACAAATAGTAAAACATCATAATCAGGCTGTTACCGAAGTTTTTGGTTCATTGGGCCCAGCCCATTTGTCGCCTAAAGACTCCACTTGGGAAAAGTGGCATTTGTTGCAACAAAGATTCCCTGATTTCAACCCTTGAGGTCAAGAATTTTTTTGGTTGTCATTTGTACTTGGATTGCCAATTTTCTCAAGATAGATAGCATATGCATTTAGGGTGGAATCAAATTTCTAATTCAACCAAAATGATACAATGATTCTTCGACTTTTCAAGATTTCAAAATCGCATTTTGAAGTTGTTTGAATAATTTATTTATTTTAGGTTTTAAAGATAATTTTGTAAGTTCTTTTGAGAAATATTTTAATGTTTCATCCCTTAATGCTTAAGATCTCATTTTTTATAATCTGTTTTCAGTCTTGAATTCACACTACTTTGAAAGAAAGAGCTTATATAAGCTTTTTATCTTCCCTCTCTTCTCATCTCTTAACTTATATTAAGTTCCAATGGTACCCCTAATTCTACTAACTAATGTAAATAAATATCAATACTCAGCTGATGTGGCACAAACGGAATTATAGATCAATATCTTCTAGAAACAAAATTGCACATTTTTTTATGAGGATTTACAGTTGTGTATTCCAAGGAAACAGATTTATGATTATGTGTTCATACCACGTCAACTGAAGACTTTCTGGTTACTCTTTTAGAAGAAGTTGCTATGAAATTAGGAAGCGATGAATTTTCATAAGGTTTGAAGTTTCAACTGTTGTGTAGCGAATTGACCTCCCTGTTAGAAAAATTGGTATAGGAGAGAAGTTTGATACACAAATGGAGGAGCAAAGTTTGATTACATTCCATCCAAAAATGCCACGTGGAATAATTTCAGACCACTATCTCTTGATCATTTGCTCCACTCTTGGTGGATCACACAGTTAAAAAAAACTGCCAGGTGTCCATGCGTGATATGCTTAACAGTTAAATAGCAAAATTAAATCCTCACCAAGGAGAAATTGACTCCTTGATGTTATATAAGAAAGTTTTTGTAGACAAAAGAAATTTCTGAAAAATACTCCTCTCAACGTAAGATCTTCACTCTTTATTAGAGTAGAAGTCCTCAACCTCTCTCATATATATATAACATGTTACAATAGAATAAATTTCATTTGTTACTCTGAAACTAACTCTATAACAAAGTCTACAACAAACTCTTCTAACAGAATCAATTAACTACATCCATCTAGAACTCCAGCTGGATCCAAGTCATTATGATGAGCTGGACATGACTCACATGCTGACATGGATTTCCTATGGCTTTCATCCCCCCGCAAGCTGAAAGGTCATGGCACGATGCAAAGTCTGGACTTCAAAGAATCGAACCTTGAGCTTGACAAATGCTTTGTAAGCAAGTCTGCTATTTGATCTTCTGTTGGAACATAGCAAAGTTGCAACTTTTTTTAAGGACTAAGTCTCGAACAAAATGAATATTTATTTCAATGTGCTTAGACCGAGCATGAAAAACCGGGTTGGTTGCCATATAGTTGGAGTTGATGTTGTCAAACCATAGAATAGGCACGTCTCGTTGAGGGATACACAATTCTTGTAAGAGGGACAAAGTCCAGACAATCTCGACTGCGATTATGGCGAATCCCCTATATTCGGGTTCAGCACTACTTCGAGAGATAACCTTTTGTTTGGTTGCAGACCAAGACACCAGATTATCGCCAAGAAACAAATAATATCCACTAGAGCTTCGTCTATCATCAGGAGTGGAAGCATAGTCAACATTAGCATAGGTCTGTATTTGAAGATAAGTATAAGGATGAAGTCTTAAGCCTTGGTGCATTGTACCTCGCAAATATCATAGAATCCGTTTTGCAGAAAGCCAATGTACCGTTGATGGATTATGCATAAATTGACAAGCTCTATTAACAGCAAAAGTTATGTCTAATCTGGTTAAAGTGACATAGTGTAAGGCTCCGACTAAGCTCCTATACTTTGTTGGATCCTCAAAAGGCTCGCCATCATATTGAGATAAAATTTTACCAATAGCCCCTGAAGTTTTTGCTGACTTACATTCAAGCATCTATGTTTTCTCAAGAAAGTTAGCAATATACTTGGTTTTTGACAGTAATGTTTTTTAGGTTTATGGAGTTCATCAATGTCAATATCTGGAGATCACCTATGTTTACTCTTGATTGCATAAACTGATTTGGGTTGAAAACTGATTACGTAATAAGGGGTTATTTTCACATATGTGGAGGGTTCAAGGTGAGGTTGAATGACATTTGGGTTGAAAATCTAGACTGTTTCAATTTCTAAAGTTTTTTTTGAGAATTGTGAAAGTTGCGCAATCTTTGAGGCTAGTATCATCACTTGTGTTTTATTTGTGTTTTAGATTTCTTTCCCTTAGTTAGGTTTTTTTTTGTTTTTGTTTTACTCGAGGACTAGCAAAATATTAAGTTTGGGGGTATTTGATGAATAGGTTTTATATCTACAAATTAACTACTTTTAAATATAATATTTTAGAAATTTTATAATCTTTTAGTTGTTTTTATTTAAGTTTAGTTTGTTTTATATTTTTTTTGTGATTTTGTATTTTATTTGATTTTTATGCTTATTTTGCAGTTTAAGAACAATATGGAACATTGGGATACTTGCTAAAAGTTTAAGAGAAATTCTGGCTTTAAATTGGTTCACTCTAGAAATAAGGAAGCTAAGCATACAAGCTAAAAAGTCTTCAAGCCACAGTTTGATAGAAAACAAGGTTGCAACATGGATTCAAGAATTGCACAATAGAAATATAAAAATACAAGTCGCGGTATGACATGTTTTGAGGCCATGGCTTGCTTACGTTTCCAGCATTACTCGTTAATTTCTTGGGACCGAATTAGAGGCGGATTTTAAGACTCTTCAACCCTAATGACTCCATACCTATAAATAGAAAAGATTAAACCTTTTTGGAGAGGACAGAAGTTCTGGATTTTTCTTGAAGGCACAAGATCGAAAAAGAGGACGAGAGCTAGAGATTCGACTTTTGAGTTTTACTTTCCTGAACATTATCTCTTCTTTTGATCTTTGTAATCTCTAAGAATTGCTGCATATTTTTGTGATTTAGTTTTATTTCAATGATGAACTAATTTTTATTCTAGGGTTATAATGGAACTCATTCATAATGCTTGATTAATTTTCTGTCTTTCTTCTTTGATTACTTCCACATGTGATGGTTTATTTTATCCTATGTTTAATGCGATTTAATTAACTGACCATTGATTGAATTGATTTGGTGAACCTTCATAATATCGGCAGAGTTATTTTGTGTTCATGACCTAGATAGAATAACATATGCTAATTTGAGATAGGCATATACTCACGTTGCGTATGCATCCTTTATAAGGGTTTATTCTTAATGAATTCTTCTTGATTTAATTTTCATAGGCATATAGGGTGTTAGTTTAGAAGGGTATTTTTATATGATCATCAAAAGAGACTTGTAGATAATTTAGTGTTCTTGGATGACAATCATAGTGGATTAATTTATTATAGAAGGAAGGAGAATTTAATCAAGTGGATTATTTGGGGGAAATTATAAACCTAGATTTTATTATTCATTGATCTTAAATCTGTAAATTTATTCTCTACATTATTTCCTTGTTTATTCTTAAATCTTCCTTTTACTTTTGTTGGATAAAATTAGAGTGAAGTAGATTGGTAATTAGCAATAGTTTGATATTTAGTTTTCGTGGGACCGATACTTTCTCATCATTTTATTATTTGTTTCGATACGTATACTTGCATCTTAAATTTAGACAACAAAAAGCCCCTCAAATCTTCTTCAAAAGTATCATGAGGAATACCAAGTTTGTCATGTGTTCTATGATGTTGGGAAAGAGATGGAGGTAACTAGTGCTTCTACTATCCCAATTAGCCTTAACCGATATCAAGGATGAAAGGATTGTATAGAAGTTAACTCAGTTCAAATCAAATTGATACTGTAACAGTCCTAAGTTACGGATTAGTTTGGTTCCATGGCTGCAAAAGTGCAATTTTATAAATTTTTTGGATTCTGATTAGACATATTGGACAATGCAAAGCATCAATTAACTTGCCTCCATTTGAGTCGGAACATATAACAAGGCTGACATTCGACGATCCAAACATCGAACAAATTCCAAATTAATGGATTAAGCCCCTGCATGTTATGGTAATATCAGAAGTCAGAAATATTTATAGCTTCCGTAGTATAATGAAAGAACTCAATATTTAAAGGAAATACCTCAACATTGCCCTTTCGGATCTGCAAATTGATTAGAAACCAAACATCAAGTTATATTCAATCATATGTTTTATAAATGACAATTAGTATACAAAATTGCAACTTTATTGGTGGAAGACTAAAAAATGTAAGCCTCACATTTAAGTAAATTTGTGGTAGCCGTCCTCCCAAGTAAATAGCTACCATTGCCCAACCAAGGAAGCTTCTAATCTCACTACTTCTTTCGGCCTCTTGTCTCATAATTAGTACACCATTATTCTGAAGAACCCAGACAATTGAAAAGAAAAGGAAATCAATCATTAGTACTAAATTTTTAGCAGCATTACCAAATTCCTATCATTTGAAAACTCATTGTCCAAAAATTCTTAATTATAAAAAAATATGTAGCAACTTCAAGTAACCAAGAGAATTAAAAAATCTGAAGGAATGTTTAGAAGATAGAGTTGGAGCTGCAACTTCTACGACTCAATTTCATTTTGCCACTTGAATTGCAAACCCTCATCGGTTGCAATTCCCAAAACGCCTCTAATTCCCGAATTTGTGGAGAAGCTACTCCCACAAAAAAGAGATGGAGTTATTACTGTGTTTTCTTACCTACAAAAGTGTTCTTCCTACTTGGATTACAACTCCTTGGGGTGGTTTTTCTAAAACCACATTATGTCTATTAGACATAGAAAAGTGGAGATTAAAACTACTAACAAAGAATGTCACTGCAGAGATCTTCAACAAAAGAAAAGTTAGAAGATAATAAAATAGAAGGAATGTCAAAACAGATCAACATGCCATTTCCTTTTAAGCTCACCACACATAGCAAGCTTTTGGTGTTAAATGGTGGTGTAGATTGTGTAAAAAGATGGACACCAACCAAAGGCTCGTCAACAGAACGTGGATTGTGAGATGGGATGGGAGTTGTTCTCTTTTGATCATGTGAATGTGCCAAATAAGATCCTGCTTTAGGTGTGTAACTCTTTGCAAGAGATCTCGCTAACCTGACAAATTCATTGAAGTCCAAATAACAGAAAATTGAAAATTTGGAGAAAATTACTATGAAATGAACAATTCCACATGATGCACATGCATACATTTGGATTGGCACTTATCAAGGTCCTGAAACAGTTTATAAGTAAAAAAAAATCCAATCCAATCGGCAACCATAGGACCTCAATGGATGACTAGCTATACCTACATGACATGAACACCCATTAGGCACAGTCCTAGACTTCTACACATACCAATCAGGCATAGTGCAGGACATTTAAAAATAAAATTGTATGTACGAACTGTTGAATTAACAGTTCTAACATATTTTAAATACTAAATAGTGTAAGCATAGAAAAATGCATGAGAAAAATAACAATGAAATTTTCTGACGACTATGCACTACTATCAAGAAACAGGTGATGTAAAGGGAGACGGAATGCAACTCAAGCCACAACACAAACTGTTTCCTGAAATTTGATTTTTCTTTTAATAGGGTATAATAATAACACATACTTTAAAGAGAAAATGGAGAAGCCTTTCAGAAACTTACCATCAATTAGGTTATCAGTATAAAAGACTTTTGCATTTTTTTTTGTTCAAAGTTATTTGAAGAATTCAGGGTTTTTTATAATAAAAAAAATTTTAAAAAAATTATATATGTTCTAGGTTAGTCTACTCGACCTCCACATATCAAGCATGAGAAGCAAAAGCTAACCAACATGTATAAATACATATATGAGAAGCAAATAGAGAAAATAATAATGTGATCTCATATTAAGTCAAAGTGGTGCAAGAACTTACGTTATACAAATCAATCACCAATTCATCAGGGTTAGGTGAAAAGGCATTGTTAACATACACAAACTGTTGAGTGAAGGAAAATTAGTTAGGATCAGAATAGGTGATTGGTACTATGCTACATTTCGAGGAAGAACAAAAGAGAGGAAAAAAAAAAACATTACCAATGTGTCTCTATGAATTTGTCGGTGAAGAAATTCAATTACTTTGGCAAACTTGTCTGATCCCGGTATCTACCAATCCAATAGTTATTAGTAGGCATAAGCACATTATTAATGAAATTTCTAATAATCCAATTTGGAAAATTTTTAAGATCAATTTAAACTGATCAGCTAATTGCCAGATTCGGATTAATTAACCATTTTTTAATCTAATCAAGGTTAGCATTCTAAAATTTTCTTTAGAATTAAAGTGAATAATGAAACTTTGTCTATCCAGGGTTTTCGATTGTTACAACTTGCAACTATCAAATCAAGAAATAAATGATTCTAGGGTTCCAAAAATTAAGTTCAAGCATCCCAAATTCTTAGACAATTTAAGAAAATTGAAAGCAAAAGTAAACCTCAATCATGAATCATGATGATATACAGATAAATATGAATTTGGAAACGAAGAATAAATGCCTTGAACTTGGCTTGCTTAAGTATCGGAACATCTCTAGTTGCCCTCAAATGGACAACCACTGCAGGAAAAATCAGAAATAGATTGATACCTCTATTAACGAACTTAAAAAAAACATGAAACCCTAAACCTAATCTTGAAATCAAACAGAGAAGAGATTTGGAGGGGTTTGTCAATGGAGGAGAGACAAACCTTTGCAGACTGAAGTCAATAGGTCACTTTGAGAGAGACTGTAAGAGAGAGATGGAGAGGACGATCGATCGAGAGAGAGATGGAGAGATCGATCAATTGAGAGAGAGAGAGAGAGAGAGAGAGAGAGAGAGAGATGGAAAGAAAGAGAAAGAACGAGGTCGTTTGAGAGTACAGTGAGAGACAGAGAAGGAGATACAGTGAGAGAGATGAGATCGAGAGAGAGACTGTGAGAGTGAGACAGGAAACATGGTCCATAGGCCGTGGTTTTTGAGTTTTAAAATTCATCGGGCCAGGCCCAACAAATTTTTTGATTAAAAATAGGAATTTTCACGTAGTCTAAGTACTTCAATAATACAACAAAGTTAGTGATTTAGATCAAAATTCCTAACCTAGAACCCTACTAAATCTATTATTTGCATCTTATCAATACTAAGACTGAATTTACAAATTGAAGTGGGAGTAGAGTTGATTTGTAATCAACTATAAACAAACTGAGTCCCAAGCTTAAAACAATCACTTATCATCGTGGTTTACACCCTATAAAAATTACTAGAGTCGTGCTTCACCATTTAACTCAATGTTCCTTCATATATTCTCTTATTATCTTTATCCATGTCATTTTCGTTCTCTTGCCATTTTAGATACCTCAAGTTGCAGTCAAACACTCTTCATCGGTTTTGTTATTGGCTTGCTATGCAAATTCTCAAACCACTATGCTTAATTTTATCTTCAATTGGAGATATTTCCAAATCCTCTAAGTATACTTGTTTCTGATTTTGTTTTTCATAGTTTTATCACTCAACGTCCTCTACTATTTTTATCATACGAACATGTTGGTTATCAATACAAACATGTTGTTTCTTGATAACCAAATGTTCAGGTACATATATAATGCCTGACCTTGATCACATAAGACTCTAGAAGCACTCTTCCCCTGTTCCACCCAAGATTAATTCTATAGGTCACATTCCCACCAATTACTCCCATCTTTTTGCATAATAATTAACTAGTGTTTCATCATTGACTATATTCTAACTTGGTCCAATTTATATTAAAACCTTTCATTTTTTTAAGTTACTTAGCAAGGTCTTAGGATGAAATAAACATTCCATCCATTAAACAAGAATTGTTCTCTCATACGGATAGTGGAACTCGATCTTCTAACTGGTGGGTAATAATCGTCATCGTGAGGGGCTCTGATGATGGTTGTTCGAAGGTCCACTCACTATAGCAAAATAGGACTATAGTGATGGTCGTGACTATCGCTCTAGGGAAAAACACTGTCGCAAAATCATATAGCGACGGCCATGCCGGCTGTTGGTGGTTGTCACTAGAAGCCCCATCACTCACTATAGTAAAATAGGGATATAGCGACGGTCGTCGACTGTCTCTATAGAGTAAAAAGTTGTAGCAAATACATATAACGATAGCCACCCGGACCGTGGATGGTCGTCGCTAAAACCTCCAACGCTATATGTATTATTGACGGCCAACTATATATAAGAGTTATAGCGACAGCTGCTATTTTCCGTCGCTATAGGGTATTTTAATAAAAAAAATATAATTTATCCTTTAGCTACGGTCGCCGACCGTTGCTATAGGGTATTATTTAAAAAAATATATATTTGGTCTCTAACTACGATCATGGCCATCGCTATATGAACTTTTAAAAAAAATTATTTTACACCTACCCCCCTCACATGTTGCTAAATATTAAAGATACCCTTATGTTTTGAAATTAATGACCTAGACCCCAACTAGCAACATGAAAAGACCCAAATGCCCCTCTTCTTCTACTTTTATAAATCTAATTATTTTTTGAACCACCTATTGTAAATTATCTATTGTTAGAAAGTAAAATCAAACAATTATGCAAATCTAACTACTAATCAAAATTCTAGTCTACAATTTAAAATTATCGAGAACCCATTATTAGGATCGATCTCAAATGGGTTCTTCAAGTCCAACTCAACTATGTCCAAATCAAGTGTCCCCATGTATGCTTCGGCTCTTCGAAAAAGCACTTTTACATTGCTAGCTTCAAGCTTCAATACCTATTTTGAAACAAGTGAGGTAAATAAAACAAATTTATTAAAACAAAATAACTTTGACGCAGACCAATCAAATGGAAATGCAATCAAAATTACCATTGAGCACAGCTTAACAGCTTCACTAAACTCCTTCAAATTGGTGTTCTTCAAATTAAATAAGTTATAAAGCATACAAAATTATCAAGTATTTAATAGAATTTAAAAGATAGAACAATCCCACATTCATTCTGAAACCCCAAGAAGAAAAATGGAAGAACTTCATTCATCAACCGAATTTTGAGTTATTTTTAGGAAATCAACAATACTAAGATCTAAAATTCTATAAAATATAACAAATGGATAACTAAAAAGCATACAAACAAAAGCAAAATGAACACAAAAATAAAATAAAGAACTTTAAATAATAGTGAAAAAGATAAAAATAAAATAGAATTTTCCACATGATTGACGCAATTGAAGTAATATATTTCAAAACATGACAAACAATTATAACTAATAATCATGTAAAAGATAAAAATCAAAACTTAGACAAATAACACTAAAGTACTAATTAATGATTAATCCCCAAATCTACCATGTGACCTTCACCAGCAACAACACAACACTATAATCATAGAATACTAGTGACAATATGTAACTGACCTTAACATAATGTCTCAATCAGCCTTAAAACAAACAACAGGGCCATTTAATGGTAATAACGGTGTTAAGTGGTTCTGTTACTAGAAAATCAAGTGCAAAATGAAATAGATTTAAATGAAACTCAATTCATCTCCTTTAATAACTAGCATTGATAGTATAGGAACTTCTTAGATCAAATATACAAGGACAATTAGAATAGTAAGTGTCACCAAATAGACATACCTTTGAAAGATCAAATCCAAATCAACTCATTTGCATCATCCGTTGTGTGTCATTAGTGGCTGCATTAGCAAATACATATGAAACCATAACATCCGAAGATAGTGATAAAAAAAAATAGCAATGCAAAGATACTATATAACATAGTTAAAAAGCCCAGTTCACATATCTATGCTTATGTCTTATAGCTTGTGAAAAAATAACTTTATAATGGTTTCCAATACTCACAATTGTGTATACATGGGTTTTCCAGCCTTAAGACGTACCATAACACAGTTCTCCATAGAAATGAGAAGCGACATACTCTTTATTTCATAGTAGCCCTGCATAACCCACATTAAGTTTGGTAACCCAATCCTATTTGGATTCTTAGTTGCATTTTGATTTAAATGTTGGATTAAATCACACTTATTGTCAAGCATTATGGATAAATCAGGGGCTTGAACTCAAAATCTCACTCTTTCTGGAAGAATGCTTTGGCCATTGCGCCCAATGCTCATTGGTTTATTTCCTAGCAACTCTTGAACCAACACAAAGTTGAACTAGTTGGTAGAAAGTAAACTTACTCTCAAAATCTTATGTAAGCCTCATATATGCAAGAAAATAAGAAGATGTTGTAAGAGTAGAGCTGCAATATCAATTTTGGTTTCGGAAGGGGAAGTGAGAGTGGAAGAAGAATATCGAATGAGGTTCAATTACTTTGTTAAAAAATAATAGGTAGATGCACAAAGTAACTCAAATAATAGGTTGGTGTAGAGACTTATCCCTCTAGTCGCACGCCCCGATCCCACAGAAGTTTCACAACGGCAACAAGATAAGTTAGGAGAACATCGAATTTTAAACACACGAATAAATGGAGCAAACCCCTATCGCTAGTTGTACCGTTGAGCCAACCATTTAGAGGTTCTAAAGATAAGTTAATGATTATGGAGAGATTGGAAATGTCTTTTGAGACAAGGGAAAGAATAGATACATAATTGAAATTCTCTTTAATTATTTTTCTTCTTTACATTTGTGCAATCAAATTTCTCAAGCAAATACTTTACACCTTCATATTTTAACTTCATCAAACCCAACTGAAAATATCAGCAAACTGCAACTATTAGGTTCACAAATTTGTGGGGCATATGGTGTTTGTATTCCACAAACCCAAAAGAAATCATATAATTGGGAGGATCCAACAACCAAGGTCTAGCACAATTTTAAACCTCAAGAATTGACTCGAAACTTGAGCGTGTCAACTCCACTTAACTTGATTGGTTTCAAATTGACTCACCTTTAAAGTTTGTTTTAGCTTACTTGTAAAGTTAGTTACAACATTAAAGGTGAAAGTGGGTTTTGAATCCAGACCGTGGTATCAACATTCACATACTTTAACCAACTTCGTAGGCTAGCACCTTCAGCCTATACTTGATACATTGGGCCATTCTATCTTCTTTATATTAAAGTCTGGGTTCCCAATTATATCAATATTTAGCCTGGTAGAAATGTATAAACACATACGAAATCTCAACTGGTAAACACACAAGATCCAATGGTAGAGTTAAAATTCATATTTTGGAGTTATATCATGCATCCCTTAGGATAAATCTCAATGGTTGGATTTCATGTTTACATGGTCAAGCACGAGTCCACTGATCCCAACAATTAGTATTAAGGGTGTCAATGGGTACCCAATTACCCGATGTACCTGAAACCGATTAGATGGCGGTTTTGGGTCTACCATTATGGACCCGATTAGTAAATTTATTTTAGTTATAACATTTATTATTAAAATTATTAGTCTAATAAAATACTAATTAACAATAAAATATAATAAAGTAAATGTACTTAAACTAAATTAAAATATAAAGAGAACGTAAATTCTTTAATTTATTTTTACTTATTTTTTTCTACGTGAACCAACAAATAAATAGTCCTTACCATACATATCTACAATTTATTCTTAAAAGTTTGATTTGCTTGAAGAGTTCATTGTTGATCTTAACTTTCACTTGAGGAATTACAAGTTAAATTGTTACACTTATAATTTTTTTTTTCTCATTAAAAAATATTATCTATCTTAATGGGTATATGGTACTGGCTATTTGTAGGGTTGGGTTTGGTTCCAAGGATCTCATACCTGAACCAAAATTGATACGAATGGAACCGATCCAACCAAACCATTGACAACCTTACTTAGTATATAGCCATCAATGTGTGAGATATTTATAATAACAATAATGATTTTTTGATGCCCCCTTTAACTTATGCCCTTATCACAGAACCATAGATAATTTCCTCGGGATACGTAGAATCATAAATCTTTATTTGTGTATCCCGAGGTAAACTATCTACAGTTTTGTGAAGGAGGCATAGGTTGGAATATGTCAGAGGGGGGCATCATATTATCACAACCCTTGTTAGCAATCTCTCATTTAATTCTTAAAAATTCATGAATTTTTCGTGTTTTTTTTTCAATGAAAGTATTATTCTCCAGGTTATTAAACTATTCTAAATAATTCACGGATTTTAAGTTTGAAAAGAATAAAACATGATTTTTACGAATTTTTATTAAACTCATTGTAAAAAAAAATGTTACTATAACTTATTGTATGTTGCAAAGTGTAAACTTGTAAATTGTGACGTGTAATACAAGTCGACTTTGAAGTGAGCATGCTTCAAAAGTTTGGAGGAATCCACATTTTTACGTGACAAATGTCTATTTTATCTTTAAATAAATAATGACATGATCCTCTACATTTATTTGAGATTACACCTTAATTTTTTAAATTGATGATTTGTCCCTTGACTTTGGTCTTTTAAAGAACAATAACCTCGATGTCCTCATTATCACCTCCATCATTATTATCATTACCTTCACAATCACCAATTTCATCATCATCATCACTATTAACATCATTGTCATATGGCCAAATATTTGATTTTTGAATTTGTGAAATGAAATGGATAATATACGCATGAAGCATATGCAGTATATTTTTCATTTATCGAATGTTTGACCAAATTTTATATTGGATTTTTGCAATCTAAAATTGAATAGAACTCAAATTTTTGCCATATTCCAAATTGATAACAAGGTTCACGACTCTTATAATAAAGAGGTGTAGCTAGAAGTCTAGCAAGTGGACCCTCATTATGTCCATCTACCTTTGATTGCAACGTTTACAACACGCTTTGCAGGGAAAGAAATCTTTTGGGTCAGCGCAATTACCTTTTCCTTTGGGATACGTTAATAGTTTTAGGTTTCCAGTTTCCAGTTTCGACTCAAGATCTAAAATGGTACCCCATTCCAACAAAATAGGTTAGGTGTCTACCTGGTATGCATTTGTTGGTGTTTAAAACACCTTGGACTCCTAATCAAGCCGTTCACGCAAAAATGTTGAACCCCAATAAAAATATGACACGTAAACACGTAGTATTGTTATTGACGCGGGACACCGTTCTCGATCGTGCAGTTTCTTGTTGCTGCTCTCTTTTCAAGACTGTCTTGTACTTTGACTTTTGTCACATTTCGTTGACTTTTGCAATTGAGACTATAGAATTAGGTACGGATTTGTTAGGGAAAATTACTTGAAGGACCCTGATAGAGGAATTTGTTTTTAAATAATCCTTGAATTATGATCGATAGCGTGATGCTCCATTTAGTAAATTTTTTATTTTATTACAGAGAGATTTACTGGCGACCCAACTGTTGCAATTTTATTAAAAACTCCTACTGTATAAGTATCTTACATGAACAAACCTTACTTTATGAAACATACTAGAATGACTAACTTAGTAAGATTTAAAATCTTACTAAGGGTAGTTGGGCCCACATGGATTATCAAATTTACAATCCAACACCACAGCCTTTTGAATTTCATGGAAAAAATCAGATTCAAAGGAAAACATTAAAAAAAACAAAAAAAAAAAAACCTTTTTGATCTTGATCGCAAACTCCCAAATTTAAAATTAATATTCTACGGTGAAAATAAAAAAGAAAAAATTATATATTTTTTTCAAAGTTCTTAAAATTTTGTATTTTATAACTTGGCCATCACATCATATTTTTAAGTGCCACAAATTGATGCAATTAGAATCCACTCCAAGGTATGTTAAGTAACAAATTAACCCCATAAATTTTAATTTTATGAGGTGGATCTGGACTCGACGATTTGTTGGGTAACAAACTTCATAAAGCTAGGTTCCCATGGAGTTGTCAGAACTCCAAGAGAGTTTTTGTAATAGAAGTGCAACAATTGGGTTTGTAGGGTAAATCTCTCTTTTTAATAAACTCTCATAATTGTGAGGTCACCTCTTTTATTGTGGAGCTCACTAATTTTTATTTACAATCCATTTTGATTATAGTTATCCAATTCATTGGTGAGTTACCAAAGCGTGAATCAATTCGAACCAATCCAGTTTGCAATATGGTTCGCTGTCAATTTGTGAAATGCAACAAACTCAAAGAATTGTATTTTTCATAAATTTATTAGATGCCCCTCCACATGTTGCTAATATTTGAGGCATTCCTCAAAAATCTTAAATCGATAGCATGTCCCTTTGACCATAGTCTTTATTAATAAAATGATGAAAAATAATACCCTCATCTTCAACCTATAAAATATAAAAACTTGATTTTTCTTTTCTTCCCAGAATCTGTCATCTTCAATCTAGCTCTTTTTCACCTTACAAATCACTTCGACCTTCAAATTCCCTCACTTATGTCTATCCTAACAAATCGGGTTCATTTTCGAGTGCCAAACCACGAACCCGAATTCGAACCAAGCAACCCATGAATCAGGTAACATAGATTTAGATCAAAATAAATAGAGAGAAGAGAAGATAACAAGAAGATAACAAAATGCAACTTTCTCTCCACTTTGTTTGGATATATACAAGAGAAAAGAAGAGAAAATAATAGAATATGAAGTAATTTTTTTTTATTTTCTCACTTTCTCTCCAATTTGGAGAGAACAAAATTGAATATTTTTTTCTCTCTATAAACTTTCTATTCTCTCCTCACTTAACTCCCAAAATAAGAGAAATGGGGAGAATATCTTCTCTTCTCTTAATCCAAACAAAGTGTTATTGTCATGGTTAATATTTTTATTATCGAACTCACCATTTTTTATTGTCAAGTCTGACATCTTTTTTATTGTTGAACTTGACAATTTTTATAATTTATCTAATTCGACTCTGTAAAACTCACCCATTTTGAAAATTTTCGACTAATGGAAAATTGACTAAAAACTTTGCATAATAACTAAAATACCTTTGATCGATTTTCATCCAAAAATGAATAAAATTTTTGAAAAATTCCTAATTTTTTACATACGTCTACAAAATACTTGAAAATGACTTTTTCTTCTTTCTCAAATCCTTTACGTTTAAATGGAGTCTTTGAAATTCAATTGGGATACCAAAAATCCATTTTTTAGATGAAAATTATGCATTCAAACGATTAGGGCACATTCGACATTTCAATCGTGAGAAATGAGATTCAAGGACTGACTAGAAATAATTTTTTTACTAAATGGACTATTAAGAGAAGCCCTGTAACTTAAGGATTAATTAGAAAGAAATTCCCCCATCAAGGTCCTCCAAGTAATGTTTTCAATTTACTGATTATGGAATATAAGTTTCAAATCAATTTAAATCTTATCTAATAAAGGAAAAAGTGCACAACAAATGTAACATATAATTGAAGACTTTTAGCATAAAAGTTCCATAGGTTTATGACAATGATAAAAAAATGGCCATCTTTTTTTTTTTTTTAATATTCAAAATAAGACTATTTGCTATAATAACTCATGTTTTTGGATAGAAATGCCCTCACCAATAATTTCTCTAATAAACCCATGAAAAATAATCTTCTAAGTTGTAACTTCCTTCCTCCCAACATTTAATACCATCGAAATACAAAGAGAGATTCATTCTCTCTACGAAAGCCAACCAAAATGTCATTGAAATACATCAAAGAGGCTATAATTTGAGGATCAATAATGAACTTTGTAGATCTATGCACTCTTGTGTTCGATCTACAATCTATTGAAGATTTCCACCAAAGATTATCAATCTCTTCTCTAATTCTTTTTCTTTTTCTTTTTCTTTTAATTATTTATATATTCTTATAAGCTCAATACATTTCTCATCCATAGTTATATAAATGAAAAATGGTAGCACAAGAAAACAAAAAAAAGATTTTACAAAATTTTTATGGTTTTGTTCATAAAATTTACCCTATGTCAAACATTGACGTTGAAATGTATTATAGTGTCGATGCTCAACGATACCTATTATCAAGGTTCAATGTTGTGAATATTTTTCACTTACAGAAACTTCCATTAGAGAATTTCGTCAAGGTTTGACAGTAGGTACCGTTGAGGCTCAATTATATAAGATATTCCCACGTCGAGGTTCGACATTAGGTGAACTTAATGAACAAAATCATAAATATTTTGTGAAATCAATATTTATTTTTTAATTTTTTTTATTTTTATTTTTATTTTTATTATTATTTTTTTTTGCTACCATTTTTTATTTATATAATTGTGGAAGAAAAATATATAAACGATTTTAAAAAAATGAAAGAAATAAAGGACAAATTGATACCTTTGGTAGAAATCTTGTAGATCTACAAGGTTCACTATTGCTCCTCAAATCTAAAACCTCCAATGACTTTTTAATAGGTTTTGGTAGAGAGAATGAATCTCTCTCTCTCTCTCTCTCTCTCCCTCTCAGCTGTAAAATGTTGGGAGGGAGGAAGTTACAATTTAGAATATTATTTTTCAAGAGTTTATTAAAAAAATTGCAGGTGAGGGCATTTATGTCAAAAACATAGGTTACTGTGGCAAATAGTCCTATTTTAAGTATTAAAAATATAAAAGTGATCATTTTTTTTTTCCGTTGCCTTAAACCTATGGAATATTTATACTAAAATTCTTATAATTAATGTATGTATATATATATATATATATAGGGTCGGGTTCCTGCAACACACATTGCGACACACATATAGACAACGTGTTTGTCTTATATGGGCAAAAATGTTTGGAATGGGCTGATTTTTTGTGAGGATGATCTCTGTGATGAGGGGAGCATCCTGGCAAAAAATCATCCCATTCCAAAACTTGTAACCCCATCAAAATTGATTTACAAAAATTGGACGGTCTATAATTTTTCAACAAAAATTGGACGGTCTAGAAGTTTCATAATGAGCTGATTTTTGGCAAGGATGATCTCCTCACCACAGAGATCATCCTCACAAAAAATCAGCCCATTCTAAACATTTTTGCCCATATAAGACAAAACACGTTGTCTATATGTGTGTTGAAATGGTTGTCGTTTGAACCTGACCCATATATATATATAATTAGATTCAAACTTTTTTGGAACCCCAAAACTTGATCTGAATCTTTAATTCTTGGATCAGATTAAATCATGAATCAGATGTGAGGTACATCTGAATTTAAATTTTACTTGGATCAATGGAATTACAAGAAAATCATGTTGGACAATCTATTATACTATTATATATTATCGTAAAATGATCAACATAGCAAACTTTTTGTCCACTTTGATTTTAGGGACATGAGCAGATCAAGTTCAGATCAAATCATGATGGATTTTGAAATGATGCAATAGTAATTAGATTTAATCCAATGTATTATCATACATGTTTGTTTTAAGATTGAACTCTGTATGCATCGAAATTTTGAGGAAGTCTTCATAAATTTTTATGAATCAAATGAAAGTCCCTACATAAAAAATGGACTCCCAAATCTAAATAGAGTCCATTATTTATAATGAGTCTTGTATGGTTATGATTTGAGTTTTCACAGATAAAGCCCATGATCTAAACAAAGTCAAGTGATCCATATTAAATATTAGCACCTACACCCAAATAAATGGGTTTGACTCACCAACAATCAATAATCCTTAAAATTGGATTTTGACGAATTTTTCTTTTAGATGAACCAATCAAATCTCTTTAAGTCGAGTCATAATTGGAAAGTTAAATTATACTTAAGTTTATAAATACCAAAGTCTCCCTCAATTAAAAGGGGGATCTTGATCACTTTCTCTTAGAAGACAAAAGTTCTCTTTTTAGAAAAGTAGAAACTTTCAAGCCCTCCTCTAAAGATGAAGACAAGCTCTTCAAAAGAGACTTGGATTCTGATTCAAGAAAAGATCAAACTCAAAAATCCTTCTTCAGATGTCAAGAAATCATTTTCAATTGTAAAACGAAAAGCTCAAGTAGAAAAAAAAAATCAATATAAACCTCTATAAAAGATTAAAATCAAAAGCCCTTCTTCAAAAGTTAAAAAATTATTCTCAACCAATAAAAGGTGAAGTCTGAAGTGAAAAAAAAAAATCAATATAAACCTCTATAAAAGATCAAGCTCAAAAGTCCTTATTCAGAAGTCAATAAATCATTCTCAATCGACAAAGCGTGAAACTCGGAGATAAGAAATATCTAAAAAAATCTCTACAGAAGATCAAGTACAAACAAAATCACCGTCAAAGCAACCTTATCGATCTATCATGCGTGAAACTCAGAGAGAATAAAGTTACATACTTGTTCAAAAAATCCGAACCATCTTCTTTATCCATTCTCTCATTCCTCTCCACCATCACTACTTCTCTCTCTCCTTCAATCTTCTTATTCTTCATATTCATCAACTTTTGAATATCATGAGAGGTTGAATTAATGAAGATTAGTTTTTAGAATCTTTTTTCCTTTCAAAGATCTTATTTTTTATTTTATTTTATTTTTGCATTTAATCATCAAAGAAGATGGAAAAATTACTATAAAATATTCACAACAACGATTTTGAATTGAAGAACTTAGAGTTTTTTGACAAATTTTATTTGGTAGGTTTAGAACAAACTTGTTTTAGCCAATTCAATGGACGCCTATCGATTTTTTCTTCTTCTTCATGTAAGCCTAACACTTTCAATCGCTTCTACCGAATATATTTTGTAATGTTCGATAGTAAGTTAAGTCCGATAGGATACTTATCGAATATTCTAAAATAAGTTCTGTCTGAACCTACTGAACAATATTTATAATAATAAAAGAAATCTATGAATGCTTCGATAGGTTCCCACAGATTCAATTTTGTAATATTCAGTAGGAACTTATGTTCAGTAGGATACTTACTGAATCTACTAAAATAAATTTGACCTAAACTTATTAAACAAAATCTTTCAAAAAACTCCGAGTTCTTCAATTCGAAATCGTCGTTTTAAAGGTTTTAATACTGATTTTTTCATCTTTGATGATTTAATGTAAAAAAAAATAGAAGAAAAATCAAAGAAATTAGATTATTGAGAAAACAACCTTAAAACCATTACTACATTGATTTAACCTCTCACAAAACTCAAAAAAAGATGAATATGATGAAGAAGAACAAGAAGATTGAGAGAGATGTAGATGGTGGAGAAGAATGAGATAATGAATAGAGAATATGATTGAGATTTTTATTTTGTAGATAGATAGATAGATGAAGAAGATAGTGGCTGTGTGGAGTAATTTGATGAGGGTAGTAATGTAATTTTATTTTTTATTTTGTTTATTTTTTAAACTTATGTGGGCAAAAAGAGCATAAATGGTGGGTGTTAGTAAAAGGACTCTAAAAATAAATAAATAAAACAAAAACAAAAATTGAGAGGTATCTACTTGTGATTTGCTTAACAATGAAATAGCAACAAAAAGAAAGTTGTAATAAAGATGGTTTCAAATCTCACCCGTGACTAAGATGACTCCATCTCGGTATTGTTCAATAACGATTGAGATAGTGCATATGAATCATCTCGCACAATGTCTTACTTGACAATAATAGATGACTTGGACAATATTTTGTAAGGTCAAATTGGTAAAACTTGACTGAGTCAAGCTTTTTTTTTTTAAATTAAAACAAAAATCTTTATAATTTAAATATTTTTCATTTTAATGAAAAATATGAACTTATGACTACTAATCTTCTAATCCACTTTACTTTACTGAAAATTTTATAATTATTACATATAAAAATATATATATTAATAAATAAATATAAACAAGAGTTATTTAGATTGGTGGGGGTGACCAGAAGAAATACCTAAAAGTTGACCGAAAACGCACCTGAGTTTTAATAAGAGATTGACATGTGGAGCAAATGCTGGGATCAGGAGATTGACTTGACTAATCTCGATTACAAGAAAATTCTGCCCCAGAAAAGAGACGTGTATGACACACCATGAGATATTTGACTGAATAATTGTGGAAATCGAATACTAAGTTGGAATATAGTAAGAGCAGAGAAATATTCAAATCCTATGTTCTACACTATAATGGCCATAGTTTGATCAAGAACTCCATTACCCTTCAAAGATGAGCTGAGATTCTTATCTGGGTTTCTCTTTGATTTTCATTTCCCATTCATAATCTAGAGATATAATTCTCATCCCTAATTTAGCAAATCAGCTAAATTTGGCAGAAATTTTTTTGTTTGAATTGTACTCTTGCCATTTCAGGATTACAATTCACCTTTAGTAACAATCACCCCATAGGCTTCTTTGTTTTGCATTTCCAATTAAGATTCTAGAGAGAGAATTCTCAATTTCTCACCTCTAATTTAGCAAGAGCAGCTAAATTTGGCAGAAAAATGTTCATCTGATTCTTCTCTTGGTTTCAAATTCAGATTTAGTAACAATCCCATAATTCCTTCAATGACTTCTCTGTTTCCTCATCTTCTTTGTCTCTTACTTCTACTGCTCCCTCTCTCCACTTTTTCTCAAACTTCCTGCAATTCTCTATCAACTCTTCAGGGAAACCTATACTGCTCTTCGCCTTCGGGCGAATTCGCTTTTGGGTTCCATCCTATTCAAGGAGCAGATCATTTCTTGGTAGCAATCTGGTTTGCTAAAATTCAAATTGAAAACATTGTTTGGACAGCAAATGGAGGTAACCCAGTGCAGAAAGGTTCCAAAATTGAATTAACATCCAATGGTGTTCTTGTCCTCAATGCTCCAAATGGTACACAACTTTGGAAGGCCGAACCCACAGACGGTACCCGAGCTACCTCCACTGCTATGCTTGACACAGGAAACTTTGTGCTGAGGAACTCACAATCCATTATCAATTGGCAAAGCTTTGATGCACCAACAGACACAATCTTGCTTAACCAGACACTAGGCCTTGATAGTAAACTCATTTCTCGACGAACCAAGGACGACTACTCGACCGGAAGATTCAAGTTTATTCTACAAGGTGATGGTAATCTTGTTATGTATCCCTTAGCCCGGCCTAAGGAAAACAATTACAAAGCTTACTGGGCAAGCAATACTGTGAGTAATGGTTTAGCGGTGGTCTTCAACCAATCTGGCTATATTTATCTAAATCTAAAAGATGGGAGCCAATTCAACTGGTGGCCGTCAGACACGCCAATTTCAACAAGGGACTTCTATCATAGAGCCACCTTTGATTTTGATGGAGTTCTCAGGACATACACATACCCAAAAACCTCCCCAAACAATGGGACTGAAGCATGGTCTTTGGAATCGTTTTTACCTTCAAATATCTGCACAGCACCATTCGGAGATACCGGGAGCGGATTTTGCGGATATAACAGCTACTGCAAGCTAAACCAGGACCAGAGGCCTGAGTGTAAATGCCCAACTGGGTATACCTACTTGGATCCAAACAATACGTTCAGAGGATGCAAACAAACTTTTGCTCCACAGAGTTGTGATAAAGAAGGATCAAGCATTGCAGACGGATTTGAAATGAAGGAGTATATTAAATCTAACTGGCCATTCGGTGATTATGAATCGTTTCAAAATGTGGATGAAGATTGGTGCAAAAACGCTTGCCTGAATGATTGTTTTTGTGCAGCTGCCATCCTTGGGGGGACGACCTGCTGGTTGAAGAGGTTCCCACTATCAAATGGGGTGATCGACAATAGTTTTAACGGAAAGGCTCTCATCAAGGTAGGAGATTCTAATTCTTCTCTTCAACCTCAACCTGGTTTTCCTCCTCCAGTCTTGGGTGGAAATAAGAAGAATAGAGAGAATTTGATCCTACCCGGATCGATTCTTTTGGGAAGCTCTGGGTTTCTCAACTTACTACTATTATTGATAATTTCTTTGGCTATTTATTATGGCTCATACCATAAGAAGAAGCTAAAATCAAAGACAAATCCCAGCAAAATTGGAGTGAACCTAAGGTCTTTTACTTACAAAGAACTTGAAGAAGCTACAAATGGGTTCAAGGAAGAATTAGGTAGGGGTGCTTTTTCGAGAGTTTATAAAGGTGTTCTAGAATCATATACTGGAAGTCTTGTTGCTGTTAAGAAGTTAGACAGATTGGCACAAGAAACCGACAAGGAATTTAAAAATGAAGTTAGTTCAATCGGCCAAACCAATCACAAGAATCTAGCCAAACTTGTTGGATTCTGTGACGAGGGCACCAACAGGATACTGGTATATGAGTTCATGAGAAATGGTTCTTTGGCAAGCTTCCTCTTTGGAGGTTCAAGGCCTGAGTGGTATCAAAGGATTCAAATAGCCTTTGGGATTGCTCGAGGGCTCACATATCTTCATGAAGAATGCAGCACCCAGATCATCCATTGTGACGTAAAGCCTCAAAATATACTTTTAGATGACTCTTTTGTTGCACGAATTTCGGACTTTGGATTAGCAAAACTTTTGAAGACTGAACAAACTCGAACAAGTACGGGTATTAGAGGGACAAGAGGGTATGTTGCACCCGAGTGGTACAAGAACATGGCGATCACAGCTAAGGTGGATGTCTACAGTTTTGGCATCATGTTACTGGAGATCATTTGTTGTAGAAGAAATGCTGAATTTGAACTTGGGAATGAAGATGCAGTGATACTGTCAGAATGGGCTTATGATTGCTGTGTAGAAAGGAATCTCCACTTGTTAGTGGAGAATGATGAAGAAGCAAAGAATGATGGCAGGAGGTTGCAGAAGCTGGTCATGGTGGCTATTTGGTGTATTCAAGAGGATCCCTCCTTAAGGCCTACCATGAGAAAGGTGACACAGATGCTAGAAGGAGCTGTTGAAGTTTCCATGCCCCCTGATCCTTTGTCCTTCATTAGCTCAATTGTATAAAGCCTATTCTCTTTCAATAAATGGAATCACGATCCTCCACAAATCTAAGCATGTGTACTAGTCTCATATGTTTTATACAAAGCCTATGACTTTAGATTAAAAAATGTTGATTTAGTTTGTTTATTGTGTTATTAGTATTGATTTGGACATGAGTACTTCAATAATACAACAAAGTTGGTGATTTGGATCAGAATCCTAACCTAGAACCCCACTAAATCTATTATTTCCATCTTATCAATACTAAAACTGAATTTACCAATTAATTGGAAGTAGATTTGATTTATTATCAACTTTAAACAAACTGAGTCCCAAGCTTAAAACAATTAATTATCATCGTCGTTTACACCCTATACAAATTACTAGAGTCGTGCTTCACCATTTAACTCAATGTTCCTTCATATATTCTCTTACTATCTCTATCCATGTCATTTTGGTTCTCTTGCCATTTTAGAATCCTCAAGTTGCAGCCAAACACTCTTCATCGGTTTTGTTATTGGCTTGCTATGCAAATTCTCAAACTCCTATGCTTAATTTTATCTCCAATTGGAGATATTTCCAAATCCTCTAAGTATACTTGTTTCCAATTTTGTTTTTCCTCGTTTTATAGCGCAGCGTCCTCTGCTACGCTTATTATACGAACATGTTGGTTGTCAATACAAACAAGTTGTTTCTTGATAACCAAATATTCAGCTACATATATAATGGCTGATCTTGATCACATAACACTCTAGAAGCACTCTTCCACTTTTCCACCCAACATTAATTCTATAGGTCACATTCCCACCAATTACCCCATCTTTCTGTATAATAATTAACAAGTGTTTCATCATTGACTATATTCTAACTTGGCCCAATTTATATTAAAACCTTTCATTTTTCGAAATCACTTAGCAAGGTCTTAGGATGAAATAAACATTCCATCCATTAAACAAGAACTGTTCTCTCATATGGATAGTGGAACTCAGTCTTCTAACTGGTGGGTAATAATCGTCGTCGTGAGGGGCTCCAATAATGGTTGTTCGAAGGTTCAATCCAATCATCGTGTCCCCAACATTTTGATTGAGTTTAATCGTTGTCCACCCTCTATTAACCTTGAGAATCCCATATAGACATTATGATTTAGAGCATATCGTTTTTTTTTCAATCTCTATTCATTGCACTCTAGCCCTTTTTTCAAACGACCAACCCCACTTGATGAACCGGTCATTTTTTATGTTAGTGTTTAATTCGATTAGCCTGGAAATGGATACATTTAGGCCCTACGTGATATAATTTAAAATACCATACAGATGGTAATCTTGTTATGCATCCCTTAGCTCGGCCTAAGGAAAACAATTACAATGCTTATGGGGCAAGCAATACTGTGAATAATGGTTCAGCAGTGGTCTTTAACCAATCTGGCTATATTTATCTAAATCTAAAAAATGGGAGCTAATTCAACAGGACATCAGAGAGGCCATTTTCAACAAAGGACACCTACCGTAGAGCCACCCTTGATTTTGATGGAGTTTTAAGGAAAAACGCATAGCAAAACCCTCCCCAACAACTGGGACTGAGTCATTGTTATGTGGCATGGTTTGAACCTGAAAACAACTGCACAGCAGGTTTCAGGGATGTCGGGAGCGGAGTTTGCAGATTTAACAACTACTGCAAATTAGACCAGGGACCAGAGGCCTGAGTGTATTTGCCCATTTGGGTATACTTATTTGGATCTAGGCAATACATTCAAAGGATGCAAACAAAACTTTAATCCACATAGTTGTAGAATAGATGGGTAGGGGTGCTTTTTCGACAGTTTATAAAGGGGATCTAGAATCATATACTGGAAGTCTTGTTGCAGTTAAGAAGTTAGACAGGTTGGCGCTAGAAATCGACAAGGAATTTAAAAAAGAAGTCAGTTCAATCGGACAAACCAATCACAAGAATCTAGCCAAACTAGTTGGATTCTGTGACGAGGGCACCAATAGGGTACTGGTATATGAGTTCATGAGAAATGGTTCCTTGGCAAGCTTCCTCTTTGGGGGTTCAAGGCTTGAGTGGTATCAAAGGATTCAAATTGCCACTACAGGAAAAAAGGCAAATAGCTATGACTTTTAGTGACGGTCAGACATTAACTGTCACTATAGAGTAATTTAAGACGCAAATCCCACTCTCTCACTGAATCACTCTCTTTGTCTCTCGTCTCAAACTCGAAAACTCTCAAACTTGATAACCACTCTGATCTCACTCTCTCACAGAATCACTCTCTCTGTCTCTCATTGAATCATCTATCTCTCTCTCATCTCAAACTCGATTTACATTGATCTTTGTCTCTCGTCTCAAACTCGATTTACACTGATCTCCGTCTCTCATCTCATACTAGAATTAAGGTCTCCCTCTGTCGATCTCTCTCTTTCTATTGATCTCTCTCTCTCTCTCTCTATCTATCTTTCAGACGTGTGAGAGTTCAATTTCAATAGATCCGATCCGATCTCGACCTCTCGAAATTTGAGAAATAAACTTTCTTTGACAAAAAATGTATGTTTTCCTACATATTTTGTTGATTTTTTCTCTCCAATCAATCCCTAACCCTAGATTTTTTTGTTATAGGGTTTAAACTCTTGGTCTCACTTGGTGATATATAAATATATATATATATATATATATATATATATATATATATATATATATATATATATATATATATATATATTTCTTTTGATCTGTGAGGTTGAGCTCTCAATCTCTCTCTCTCTGTATAATCATAATTTGTCTAGTGTTGATTCAAATTTTGGTTCCATTTCAAACCAAAATCCCAATTTCTATAATTTTAATTCAATTTTATAGCTAAGATTTTAATCAAAGAAATTGATACTTTTTATTACAGTGTAGCAATCGAACCCTAAACCCTAAATTTCATTTTCTAGGTTTTTAATACTTTTTCTAAGAATTTTTAGTAATCAAGCTTGATTATACAATGTTGTATTGGGATCTGTACTAATACTCTTTAAATGTTTGCTCAAATTTATTGTTGTTTTGCTAAGTTGGCATTGATTGAAGATTATCGCATGGGTTCAAACTTAAGACAGAGGAATCTCAAATCATACTTTTGTCCCTGTTTTGATATTTGTTATATGTTATTTCAGGTTGCCATGTTTAGATATGGATTTTGTTTTCATAGGCATCAAACAACTTCCCATTAGATTAACTACAAAACTTCGAAAACAAATTAATGGGAGTGTTATTAATTGTTATTAGAAAAGTTGTTTCTTATGTGGTTTTCTATTGACATAGATATGGATTGTTGGAAATATACATAGGAGGAGGTGGGGGAGTTCCCACTGGTTGGAAAACACAACAAGGGATGTCATTGCAAGAAATCAGGATGCCCCAGGAAATTTCCATTTTGTGCTTATTTTGTATTATTTTCTTTTGTTTCTCAATTCCTTTGTTTACTTTTCTGGTTGTTTGATTAAGTTAAGATTGACATCCGGTGCAATACTCCTTTTAACATTCTAAATTGGCAATGCAGGAGAGGAGAACTTTTGATTTATGTTTCTGGATAGGACCGTAGTCTTTATTGGCGTATGTTGCTGCCTTTTTCCTATGGGATCATGCTCAGTGCTGTTTGCAGAATTTCTGTAAGAGTTATTTTCAAGCCAACATGAGCTGGGCTGACAAACAATTTTTTTTCTCTACTGGAAAATAATTAATTATAAAAATGTGCACAAGGTAGAAAAGAGAAGCCATTGCCCAAGTCATGTGGCCCATGTTCTTCCCACCAAGCAAGGTTCAAATGGCGGTTTGCTTTCGATTCCTAAATACGTCGTTAATGAGCAAAAGACATTGTGATGGGTGCCTGACTATTACAGAGAAGTACACATTCACCTATCTTGGAGGATGAACACCGGTGTTCACCCTTTTGCCTATGCAAAATATAAAAAAATAAAAAAATTGTGGACCATTCGTCATGTTTAGTCTAACCAATCTAAAGAATGCAGTGAAATCAGATGAATGTTGAATAGTTTATTAAAATCTATATTTGGTTTTGAATTATCAAATATTGTCTTTATACTCACATGTTCTATGTGCAGTATTCCATTTGGCAAAAAGGAAAAGAAAAAAGACAGAGCAACAAAAACTATGGTCTAGTACCCCCGAGTTTAACTTTTCACCATTGCAATTGCTTTTAGTTGTTTGTAGAAGTAGGATATTATGACATTATTGTCTATGAACTTCTCCCATTCTAATGAAGTGAGGAGTCTCTTGTATATGCAGTGATGCATCATTTGCTAGTTCACATTATGAGTCAAAGAAGATAGCTTACTAGTTTTCAAGTTGGTGGTTTCACTTTGAATGATATATGTGAAGTTGATAAGCTTCGAAATATTAATATAAAATTCCCGTCTCTCTCTTCACTTTTTTGTAGATCATTCCCATTTTGACTGGTGATCGAATGACTACAGCAAGCTGCTGCTGCTCAGCAGTGGAAAACGTGGAGTCCATCAATGTGACTAGTGACGAGGAGGTCACTCCTGAAACAAATGTATTTATTCCTCCTTTTCTATATGGGTTACTCTTTGATACCTATTTACTAGATCATGCTGATTTTCTTATTGGGGTTGGTGTTGACATGATCTAGCCCCACCCCAACCACTGCTACCACCAGGGCTCCAACTTGGGCGGTTTGGCCTAAACTCAACCCAGGCTCAACCTGATTGATGGCAAGCCTGGGCTGAGTTATGTAAAAGATGAGTTGAGCTTAGGTTAGAATATCTCAACCTGATCTCAATTCGGCTTGAGGGCTCGCGCAACCCAACTCAACCTGAACCTGATGTTATATGCTAATATATAAATATTCCATATTAGTTATATATATTTTAAATTATTTTTTCCTATAACTAAGAAAAAAATATTTTGTCTTTTCTTTCTATTTGAGTCCATTGCTCTATATATATATATATAGTATGCATAGATTTCTTGAAGATGAAGATTCATTTTATTAATGATATTGACATTAAGGACTAAGAAATAAAGGGAGGCATCATCGAGCATTGGTCGAATTGTGTTTTTATATTGATTTATATATCTTATCGCCCGCCTATCTTTGATGATCTTAACCTTTGTTCAATTTAAATTTTTTTTTTTTTTTTTTTTTACTAACAAATTTATCGTAAATCTTTCTATTCCATTGTTCTTCCTAATTCTTATAATAGTCTTGAAAGACAGATTAACTAAGAATGATACTGCATAGTTTTTTTTTTTATTTTTTTTTATAAGTATAATATATTTATGAAGGGGAAGAAAATACATGGAGGTCGAGGAGGCCTCTCAAAGAACAACAACAGAATGAAAGATGAGACGTTAATTGTTACAAAAAGAATTCCATCTAAAGAGAAAGTCATCAAAAGTAACTCCTGCAAAATTTATGTTCTGTTTAGCCCAAAGATACAAGTAGCCCAAGATCTCCAAGAAACTATCACGAGTATTTCTCATCTTATTATTGAAAACCCTGTTATTTCTCTCGTTCCACACCCCCCAAGCAATAGCCGAGGGAAGAATAGCCCAGAAGAACTTTTTTTCTGGAAGAGAACACATTGTTAGCCCACTCTTCTAACAACGAAGAGAACTTACCAGGAAAGGCCCAATGAGTACGGAATAAGCCAAGGAAAATTGACCAAATGTTATGAGAAAAAGAGCAATGAATTAAAACATGATCTACGGTTTTCCTATCCATCAAACAAAGAGGACAACAGTTTGGTGTAATCCATCCCCGAACAATCAAATTATCTAATGTGAGAATCCTCCCCAGAGAAGCCAACCCAACGAAAAATGAGATTTTAGAAGGGGTTGGCTTGGACCAAATGGTGGATCCCAAGACTGATCTCTTGGCAATAGAGATTAACCAGTTATAGAACGTACTTACAGAGAATCTTAAATCCTTGCTCCTCATCCATTCCCATATATCTTGTTGCCTTTCGTTGAGATGAACCGAATGCAGGAGATATAGGAAAGATGCCATCTTTGTTAGTTCCCAATCATTAAAGTTTCTCCTGAATCCCAAATCCCAAGTAGAGCTAGAATCGTTGGGAATCGAACACTGCTGGATGGAACGGTTCTTCTTCAAAGAACATGCGTACAATGACGGAAATTGAGCTGCAAAAGGCAATGTGCCACACCAACTATCCTCCCAAAATCTAATCCTATCTCCCTTCCCCGCTTTAAATCTAATCCCTCTTTCGAACTCCTCGCTAACTTTAAGGATCTCTTTCCACACATTACACCCATAAGAACCTTTAGTCTCACTACTATACCAATCTAACCTCCTTTCCCCATACTTGCCCACAACTACCCTCTTCCACAAGCTACCCCTTTCCTCACCGAACCTCCAAAGCCACTTCCCTAAAAGCGTTTTATTAGCTAGTTTAAGGCCCCTAATCCCCAACCCCCCATATTTTTTGGGCAAACAAATAACCTTCCACCTGACCAGGTAATACTTCCTCCTCCCATTCTTGTCATTCCACAAGAAATTTCTCATTAGCCTTTCCAATCTAATTTCGACGGACCTAAGAAGCGTGAATAGGGATAGAAAGTAAACTAGGATACTCGTCAATGTGCTTTTAATTAATGTAACTTTCCCTCCTTTCGACAGATAGTTAGCCTTCCACGTGCTTAACCTTCTTTCCAATCTCTCAATCACTCCATCCCAAATTTTGATACTATTGTAGGGTGCTCCTAGCGGTAAGCCCAAATATGATGTGGGTAAGATGTCATACCCACACCCTAAAGTTGCAGCCATCAAATGAATGTCATTCACCTCACCCACCCCAAAAAGCTTACTCTTCTGCAAATTAATATGTAATCCAGAAATAGCCTCAAAGCAACTCAATAACACACGCAACACCCTTACCTGATCCCTCGAGTGGTCTAGGAAGACCAGTGTATCGTTCGCAAATTGTAAATGGGAGATCCATGGACCAACATTCACCCTAAACCCCAAGAGCCTCCCTAGGTCAATTGCTCTCCTAAACAGTCTATCCAAAGCTTCTACTACTATAAGGAACAAAAACGGAGAAAGCGGGTCCCTTTGCCTCAATCCTCTCGACCCTCTAAAGAAATCAGCTGGACTCCCATTAACAAGAATAGAATAGGACACCGTTATAACACACTTCATGATCCACCTGATCCACTTAGCTCAAAAACCCATTCTCCCCATCATGTATTCTAGGAAGTCCCAACTTACATGATCATAAGCTTTCTGAAGGTCTATTTTCCCTACCATCCCCTCTTTCTTATCCTTAATCCTTGAATCGAGACATTCATTTGCCATCAAAACTCCATCAAGAATTTGTCTTCCCCTAATGAAAGCCCCTTGTTCTTCTCCGATAAGCTTAGGTAATCGCGAGGTTAGAACCTTAGCTACAATTTTGTACATTGAGCTCACCAAACTGATGGGTCTGAAATCTCCCAACTTTTCCGCTCCAACTCTCTTAGGGATCAAGGCCACAAATGTGTTATTAAGGCTATAATCCAGGCAATTCTTCTCTTGCAACTCTTTGACCACTTTCATAAAGTCTCCCGAGATGATATCCCAACAATGTTTAAAGAATCCCATAGTAAATCCATCGGGTCCCGGTGCCTTATCCCCACTCATAGAGAAGAACCGATCTAACCTCCTCCTCCCCGATTTGTCTTTCCAACCACTCCCTATCTACTTGATTTAATGAAGTGAATTCTAGGTTATCAGGCCGAAGTCTCAACGATTCCTTTTCCTTATACAAATCTTTGTAGTATTCTACCACGCCTACCCTTATCTCCTCTTCACCTACCACCATGATATCATTAATGAAGAGCTTAACGAGCTAATTACTTCTTCTATGGAAGTTAGCGACTTTGTGAAAGAATTTTGTGTTATTATCCCCTTCTTTCAATCATTTAATCCTCGATTTTTGTTTCCAACTTATCTCCTCCATAAGCGTTATTATTTGAAATTCCAGTTTCAACTCCATTCTTTTGCCTCTTTCTTCCACATTTAACGTCCCTTCTTCTTCCTTCTTATCCAAAATCTCAATTTGCATCATGATCTCCTTTTTTTCACATCGACTCTCCCCAGGACCTCTTTATTCCACACTTTCAACTTCTCTTTCAAGAACCTGAGCTTATTCTTAAACACACAACTCGGGTTTCCTATGGCAAGGCTCTCGCTCCACCAATTCTTAACGAAGTCTACAAAGTTAGGTTGAAGAAGCCACATGTTTTCAAATCTGAATGGAATGGGATGTTTTCTAGGGTATCCAGCTTCCAGAAAAATAGGAGTGTGATCAGAAACTGGATTGGGACTGGCTGAATGAATAACATTATGATACTTCTCCTCCCATAGAAGTGATTAGTGAAGCTACTAAGTTGTGTTCAATGGTAATCTTGATTGCATTTCCATTTGATTAGTCCGCGTCAAAGTTATTTTGTTTTAATAAATTTGTTTTGTTTCAAAACAAGTATTGAAGCTTAAACCTAGCAATGTAAAAGTGTTTTTCAGGATAGTCAAAGCATACATGGAGATACTTGATTTGGACATAGCTGAGTTGGACTTAAAAAACGCACTTGAGATCGATCCTTATAATGTGTTCTCGATAATTTTAAATTGTAGACTAGAATTTGGATTGATAGTTAGACTTGCATAATTGTTTGATTTTACCTTCTAACAATAGATAATTTACAGCAAGTGGTTCAAAAAATAGTTAGATTTACGAAAGTCGAAGACGAGGAGCATTTCGGTCTTTTCATGTTGCTAGTTGGGGTCTAGGTCATCAATTTCAAAACATAGGGGTATCTCCAATATTCAGCAACATGTGAGGGGGCCATGCGTAAAATCAATTATTTTTTTTTTCAAAAGTTCTTATAGCGACACCCTTGACCTTAGCTAAAGACCTAATTTTTTTTTTTTTAATACCCTATAGCGACGACCAATAGCGGCTGTCACTATAAGTCCCATACAACATATCACCAATGGGCAGCATGGCTGTCGCTCTATGTATTAGCCACAGTTTTCCCCTATAGCGACGGTCGGAGACCGCCGCTATATCCTTATTTTATTGCAACAAGGTTGCGCGAGGGCTCACATTTCTCCATGAAGAATGCAGCACCCGGATCACCCATTGCGACGTAAAGCCTCAAAACATTAAGGTGACGCTTTTGTTGCACGAATTTCGGACTTTGGATTAGCAAAACTTTTGAAAAGGCGATCATTTGTTAAGGTAGATGCCTACAGTTTTGGTATCATGTTACTGGAGATCATTTGTTGTAGAAGAAATGCTGAATTTGAACTGGGGAATGAAGATGCAGTGATACTGTCAGAATGGGCTTATGATTGCTGTGTAGAAAGGAATCTCTAGTTGTTAGTGGAGAATGATCGAGCAAAGAATGATGACAGGAGGTCGCAAAGGCTGATCATGGTGGTTATTTAGTATATTCAAGAGGATCCCTCCTTAAGGCCTATCATGAGAAAGGTGACACAGATGCTAGAAGGAGCTGTTGAAGTTTCCATGCCACCTAATCCTTTGTCCTTCATTAGCTCAATTGGATAAAATCTATAAGATCCTCCACAAATTTAAGCATCTCTACTACTCCCATATGTTTAATTTCTGCAAAACCTATGATGTTAGAGTAAATATGTTGAATAGTTTATAATTTAGTTTCTCTGTTGGGTTTGTCCTGACTTGCACATAAGTACCTAAATAATATAATGAAGTTGGTTATTTGGATTACAATCCTAACCTAGGTCCCCATTAAATCTATCATTTGAATCTGATCTATAGTTAACCTGAACTTTACCTCTTGAGGCGGTAATAGATTTGATTTGTAATCAGCTTTACCACAAAGTGAGTTGTAACCTTATCTCACCCATACACCACCTCAAAAGTAGCTTAAGTGTTCATAGAAAATGTACTCAAACTACATGATGCACCATCATCTATTTTTAGTGATCGAAACCACATTTTCACTAGTAACTTTTGGAAGGAAATTTGTCGTTTGAATGGTATTACATGTAAAATGAGTACTTCCTTCCACCCACAAATAGACGGTCAAACGGAGGTTGTTAATTGCTGAATTGAAACCTACCTAAGATGTTTTGTACGGACGAAGCCAAACCAATGGACCCATTGTCTATGGACTGAATAACACTTGATAAATGCAAAAATTATTATTATTTACCCCAATTTATGGTGATTAATTTAAATACTAATTGAACCTAATTAATTGAATTTACATATTTTGTATTTGTTAAAGGTCAATGAAGAGAAAAAGGTTAAATATGGATTTTTAGTGAAGAAAACTTATAAAAGAATAGACGAGCAATTATGGTACTAGTTAAAAGAATGGCTAAAGAAATAAAAGTTTCCAAAAAAAAAAAAAAATTTTATCTTATTCTAAAAAATCTTATATATCTTTTTTATATCCTTTTGTTTCTATTTCCTAATCTTTATCCTCCACATGTTAAACTATCTTACCTTCCATATACCTCTCATTCTATTTTATTATTTGTTTCTATTTTGCCTATTCTCCCACTATTATTTATTTTCTTTAGACCGTTCATTGTTCTTCATCTTCCTCTCCAATCTCTCTCTCTCTCTCTCTCTCTCTCTCTCTCTAGTTTTTTCTTTAATTTCTTTTAGTTTATTTTTTTAGATTTTTTTATTCAACAATTTTAATAGATTCATCTATGAAGATTATTGGTTAAAATCCTCGGTAGGGTTAAGAGTGAAACTCGAAAATTGTAATTTTGTTTTGTACAATAATAGTGGATTAATTTTTATATTTTTTGAATTGATCTAAGATGAGTTAATTAATTAATCTAGTTCAATATCCATAAATTCTTTTTGAGTTTTTTTTTGTACTCATCACAATAAATGCTTTAAAAAATTTCTTGATTCATTATGGATGAATGTTACGTTAATTGCTTAGAGAATCCCTATGGTATGTGAGTGTATTACATGTGGAAATCTTAGATTTTTCAGAATATTTAAAAAAATAGCTTTTTAGTTTAATTGTTATATCTGGTTACGGGGAATCTTTATTCGAAACTAATTGCAAAAAAAGTTAAATGAAATAAAATTGTGATTTTAGAATAGATCCTTGATACCTTAACACTTCTTTATTTTTATTTTTATTTTAAATCTTTTAATTTTTGCTCCATACATAAGTGTGGACAATCATCTATTTTCATGTTTTAGGTTAATCTTCTTTCAACTCACACATATTTTGTTTCAATTTTAACACAATCCCCATGGATCGATTTCGGACTACCAATATTTTATACTTTGCTACAACCTTCCACTTAGGGTATTTAATCTACACTATTTTAGTCGTAGCAACACCAACTATCATGAGGTCACAAAGCTCTGTTCTCATAGTTTAGGCCCATCTTCTCTTACCTCACACGTATTTTGTTTCAATTTTAACACAATCCCCATGGATCAGCCTCAGACTCCTGAGTTTTTAGTTACTTCACCACAACCTTGCCCTAGGGGTACTTAATCTACACTATTTTAGTTGTAGCAACACCAACTATGAGGTTGTGACCGAAGTTTTTGGTCCATTGGGCCTGGCCTATTCGTCGCCTAAAGACTCCACTTGGGAAAAGTGGCATTTGTTGCAACAAAGATTCCCTGATTTCAACCCTTGAGGTCAAGAATTTCTTTAGGGAGTAGGGAATGTTATGGCCCAAGATTTGGATTTCAGATTTGATGTTGTGCCAAAATCTAATCGTAACTTCTTTTGGTTGTCATTTGTACTACGGTTGCCAATTTCCTCAACCAAAATGGTACAATGATTCTTCGGCCTTTCAAGATTTCAAATTCATGTTTTGAACTTGTGTAAGTAATTTATTTGTTTTAAGATATATTTTAGGTTTTAAAGATAATTTTGTAATTTCTTTACAGAAATATTTTAATGTTTCATACCTTAATGCTTATGATCTCATTTCTTATAATCTGTATTCAATCTTGAATTCACACTAGTTTGAAAGAAAGAGCTTAGGTTCTTTATCTTCCCTCTCTTCTCATCTCTTAGCTTAGGTCCATTACCCTTCAAAGATGAGCTGAAATTCTTATATGGGTTTCTCTTTGTTCTTCATTTCCCATTCATAATCTAGAACATCAGCTAAATTTGGCAGAAAAAAATTTATCTGAATTCTTCTCTAGGCATTTCAGGCTTTCAATTCTCCTTTAGGAACAATCGCCCCATAGTTCCTTTGGGCTTCTTTGCTTTGCATTTCCTATTAAAATTCTTCTCTTGGCGTTGCAGCTCTCAAATTCAGCTTTAGTAACAATCCCATAATTCCTTCAATGGCTTATTTGTTTCCTCATCTTCACTCTCTCTTACTTCTACTGCTCCCTATCTCCACTTTTTCTCAAACTTCTTGCAATTTAAGAACTCCTTTAACAACTTTTGATGTAAACCCATACTGCTCTTCGCCGTCAGGCGAATTCGCTTTTGGGTTCCTTCCCATTCACGGAGGGGATCACTTCTTGTTAGCAATCTGGTTTGCTAAAATACAAGTAGAAAACATTGTTTGGACAGCAAATGGAGGTAACCCAGTGCAGAAAGGTTCCAAAATTGAATTAACATCCAATGGTGTTCTTGTCCTCAATGCTCCAAATGGTACACAACTTTGGAAGGCCGAACCCACAGACGGAACCACAGCCACCTCCACTGCCATGCTCAACACAGGAAACTTCGTGCTGAGGAACGCACAATCTGTTATCAATTGGCAAAGCTTTGATGCACCAACAGACACAATCTTGCTTAACCAGACACTAGTCCTTGGTAGTAAACTCGTGTCTCAACGAACCAAGGACAACTACTCGACCGGAAGATTCAAGTTTATTCTACAAATTGATGGTAATCTTGTTATGTATCCCTTAGCTCGGCCTAGGGAAAACAATTACAAAGCTTACTGGGCAAGCAGTACTGTGAGTAATGGCTCAACGATGGTCTTCAACCAATCTGGCTATATTTATCTAAATCTAAAAGATGGGAGCCAATTCAGCTGGTGGTCGTCAGAGATGCCAGTTTCAACAAGGGACTTCTATCATAGAGTCACCTTTGATTTTGATGGAGTTCTCAGGAAATACACATACCCAAAAAACTCCCCAAACAATGGGACTGAGGCATGGTCATTGGAATCGTTTGTACCTTCAAATATCTGCACAGCACCATTCAGAGATTTCGGCAGTGGATTGTGCGGATATAACAGCTTCTGCATGCTAAACCAGGACCAGAGGCCAGAGTGTAAATGCCCAACTGGGTATACCTACTTCGATCCAAACAATACATTCAAAGGATGCAAACAAACTTTTGCTCCACAGCGTTGTGATAAAGAAGGATCAAGCATTGCAGACGGATTTGAAATGAAGGAGTATATTAAAAATAACTGGCCGTTCGGTGATTATGAATCATTTCCAAATGTGGATGAAGATTGGTGCAAAAACACTTGCCTGAATGATTGTTTTTGTGCAGCTACCTTCTATGGGGAGAAGATATGCTAGCTGAAGAGGTTCCCACTATCAAATGGGATGATAGACAATAGTGTAAACGGAAAGGGTCTCATCAAGGTGGGAAATTCTAATTCTTCTCTTCAACCTCAACCTGGTTTTCCTCCTCCAGACTTGGGCGGAAATAAGAAGAATAGAGAGAATTTGATCCTACCTGGATCGATTCTTTTGGGAAGCTCTGGGTTTCTCAACTTACTACTCTTATTGATAATTTCTTTGGCTATTTATTATGGCTCATACCATAAGAAGCAGCTAAAAACGAAGATCTATCCCAGCATAATTGGAGTGAACCTAAGGTCTTTTACTTACAAAGAACTTGAAGAAGCTACAGATGGGTTCAAGGAAGAATTAGGTAGGGGTGCTTTTTCGACAGTTTATAAAGGTGTTCTAGAATCATATACTGGAAGTCTTGCTGCGGTTAAGAAGTTAGACAGATTGGCGCAAGAAATCGACAAGGAATTTAAAAACGAAGTCAGATCAATCAGCCAGACCAATCACAAGAATCTAGCCAAATTAATCGGATTCTGTGACAAGGGCACCAACAGGATACTGGTATATGAGTTCATGAGAAATGGTTCCTTGGCAAACTTCCTCTTTGGAGGTTCAAGGCCTGAGTGGCATCGAACGATTCAAATAGCCTTTAGGATTGCTCGAGGGCTCACATATCTTCATGAAGAATGCAGCACCCAGATCATCCATTGCAACGTAAAGCCTCAAAACATACTTTTAGATGACGCTTTTCTTGCACGAATTTCGGACTTTGGATTAGCAAAACTTTTGAAGACTGACCAAACTCGAACAAGTACAGAGGGACAAGAGGGTATGTCGCACCCGAGTGGTTCAAGAACATGGCGATCACAGCTAAGGTGGATGTCTACAGTTTTGGCATCATGTTACTGGAGATCATTTCTTGTAGAAGAAATGCTGAATTTGAACTGGGGAATGAAGATGCAGTGATACTGTCAGAAATGGGCTTATGATTGCTGTGTAGAAGGGAATCTCCAGTTGTTAGTGGAGAATGATGGAGCAAAGAATGATGGCAAGAGGTTGCAAAGGCTGGTCATGGTAGCTATTTGGTGTATTTCCTTAAGACCTACCATGAGAAAGGTGACACAGATGCTAGAAGGAGCTGTTGAAGTTTCCATGCCCCCTGATCCTTTGTCCTTCATTAGCTCAATTGTATAAGATTTATTCTCTTTCAATAAATGGAATCATGATCCTCCACAAGTCTAAGCATGTGTACTAGTCTCATATGTATTACACAAAGCCTATGACTTTATAATAAAAAATGTTGATTTAGTTTCTTTATTGGGTTATTAGTATTGACTTGCACTTAAGTACTTGAATAATACAACAAAATTAGTGATTTGGATCAAAATCCTAACCTAGACCCCACTAAAACTATTAGTTGCATCTTATCAATACTAAAACTGAATTTACCAATTGAAGTGGATGTAGATTTGATTTGTAATCAACTTCAACCAAACTGAGTCCCCAGCTTAAAACAATCAATTATCATCAATGTTTACACCCTATACAAATTTCTAGAGTCGTGCTTCACCATTTAACTCAATGTTCCTTCATATATATTCTTTTACTATCTCTATCCATGTCATTTTGGTTCTCTTGCCATTTTAAAATCCTCAAGTTGCAGTCAAACGCTGTTCATCGGTATTGTTTATTGTTTGCTATGCAAATTCTCAAACCACTATACTTAATTTTATCTCCAACTGGAGATATTTCCAAATCCTCTAAGTATACTCATTTCTGATTTTGCTTTTCCTAGTTTTATTGGTCAACGTCCTCTGCTACGCTTATTATAGGAACATGTTGGTTCTCAATACAAACATATTGTTTCTTGATAACCAAATAATCAGCTACACATATAATGGCTGATCTTGATCACGCAATACTATAGAAGCACTCTTCCACTTTTCCTCCCATCATTGATTCTATAGGTCACATTCCCACCAATTACTCCATCTTTTTGTATAATAATTAACTAGCGTTTCATCATTGACTATATTCTAACTTGGTCCAATTTATATTAAAACCTTTCATTTTTCGAGGTCACTTAGCAAGGTCTTAGGATGAAATAAACATTCCATTCACTAAACAAGAACTGTTCTCTCATACGGATAGTGGAACTCAGTCTTCTAACTGATGGGTAATAATTGTCATCGTGAGGGACTCCAATGATGGTTGTTCAAAGGTTCAATCCAATCATCGTGTCCCCAACATTTTGATTGAGTTTAATCATTGTCAACCCTCTATTAACATCCAAAATCCCATATAGACATTATAATTTAGAGCATATTGTTTTTTTTTTTTTCAATCTCTATTCACTGCACTCTAGCCCTTTTTTCATAAGACCAACCCCACTTGATGAACCGGTCATTTTTTATGTTGGTATTTAATTCGATCAGCCTGGAAATGGAAACATTTAGGCCCTACGTGATAAAGTTTAAAATACCATAAAATACGAAGTTTTTGCAATTACAACATTGTTGATTAATTTCGAAATATTTTCAAAACATATTTCCATTTTCAGGCTGACCGAAATATACACCAGAATTGAAACTTAATGCCTTAATTAGCAGTCTTTTATGTCTTATTTTCAATTCTAGCTAAGCTCCTGCACCACCATCACAATCTATGTAGCTTCTTGTGTTATACAGGCATCATGAATTGGTATTGATGTAGGCATGCTACAATTAACATGTTGAGATCAAAAGTCAAATCCTAGCTCACCCACACCTGAAGGAAAATTATAGAACAAAAAAAAAAAAAACTAATATAATACAATCAATGCAAGAACCATTAAGCATCTATTGATAATATATTGAAAAGAAACTCGACATTGTCGACCACGTGAATGTATTCCCAGGAATGTTCCTTATATAAAAGTTCTAACTCACTCACTCTTGAATCCATGGCTTTTAAATGACATGGATTGCAATTGATTTAAATAAAATGAAATGAGATAATAATTGTACATGTATGTATAATAATGATAAAAATACATGTTTTTATTATATAAAACTAACATAAACATTTCAATGCAGATTCATTTTTTACAAGAAAGAATGATAAATAAATTTGTAAAGAACTGAAAGTTACACATGGGTTTATGCTTTTCCTTTTCTCTTGTCATATAGAGCCTGCATGGAAAAGATGAATTGCAAATCCATATATGAAAATCTAATAAATGAAAACTAAATTATATTATATTCATAGCAATTCTAAAGCTCTTAAAATGTCACCTATATGACCACTAATCTATTTTGAATCATGTAAGGTTTGGTTTTTCAATTTAAATATGGATAAATTTTGTGTGTAAGCAACGAAACTACGTAAAAATGGATAAAAAAGTTTAAATAATGAAGAAATGTTAGATGGGTTGACTGGAAACATCTATTTTGTAACATTACCAAATAAAATCTGGGCATTTCACATATTAGTTTGACTCCATTGATCCCGTAACCATGTTATAGGGCCAGGAATGAACTGACAAGCAAAACTCCTGACCTAAACTATAAGAAGTGGTTCGCCAAAAGCTTAACACTCAATTTTCTATTGAAGCATTAATCTGGTTTTTCGGTTCCTAGATCATGATTGCATGAAACTAGAAGATTTTGGGTAAGTGAAGGCTTTGATGAGGAGGACGGCATTTTGTAAGTTTGGTTCTATATTGTTTAGTCGCAATCTGGTTAACTATAGTTTGAAACAATATTAAACAAAGTAGACAATTAAGAGTATGCTACTTCCTTTCCAACCAACATTGACCAACAGACCAGACTTAGATATTGGACCCCTACTACACCATATCAACAAGCATAGGCTTAATAAAATATTACCAAAAAAAGTATCACTTATTCCAAATTAATAAATATTTATATTTGTATTTTGTGTTACCTAATTACCACCACTGAAGGATTTAGAATATCTCAATCTATAAATACTTTTCCTGCATTATCTGATAATTGAGGCAGAGGTTTTAGATTGGATCATGTCAGTCTTGTAAAATTTAGGAGATTGGATAACCTCATTAACATAATAGAGCAATCTGTTGTACAATGCTTTTCTAGATGATGACGGTCCTGTTTTTATTTGCCTACAGAATTTTCTTTAGTTCTTTATTAGCAACATGAACTTGTTAAGAGGTGGAGCCAAAAATTTTCTTGGAGGATCCCTATTTCAAGGTCAACTATCATCCAAAAGGATGACAAATAATACATTCTGCAAGTCTCTAGGATGGTTAGGAAAAAATGGCTAACAGTCCAGAAGAAGGTTTAACAGTTGACAGCTTGTCTATCCATCTGGTTGATGTACAATATATACATGGTCAGTAAACATGGTTGTGCAAAACTTTTCCATGGACCATCTACATTAAATTCAATAACTAATCACAAGTACATTACCATATAATAGACCAATTGAGAAGAAGGAATACCTTGTTTTGGAAGATTCTCATGGTCAACACAAGAGTGTCACGCATTCTACAAAAGTTAACGAATATTTTTAGGCAATAAGTCATGAATGAGATTCAATAAATTCAACATAAATCAATTACAAAAGAAAATATTTTGGAATTTGTTTTCCCATTATATCAAGATAAGGAATCTATCCAAGTGACCCAGTGACGAAATATCTTAGACCAAGAGAAACAAGCACTATCAAAGGTAAGTACCACAAGATATATTTTATCTACAAAATCAGAAAAACCATTCATGCAAGAAGTTAATCTACTCCCTCTTTCATCCCCCCAGTTCCAAGTATGGCTTCAATGGTATCTAATTTACTACAATTTGCTCCAAGAAGAAGGCCAATCACTCACCTTGAGGAGACCATACGGCATTGGCCGAACCCAAATAAATTAATCATGATGCAACAATTAAATACAAATGTAGAAAACACCTACACTCATGCCCCATTGTTCAGGATTTCCTTTTTGTCTCAAAATGTCCCAGGTGAGATGTCTCAGTCTCAAAGGTGTCTAGAGAAAGAAAATTGGAGTTTTTCCTTAGTATGTTCAAGTCAAGATGTCTCATTTTTCCAACTAGTTGAGATATACCTCAAGTCTAAGATAAATTTTAACTATACTTATTCCACACACCGAGTAGACAACTATAAAGAAAAAGCAATGACATCTTTGAAGATAGAGGATTTCTGATTTGATGATAGAAAAGATAAAAGCATGATACACCATTGGCCATCCATACACTTAAAGATGTTATTGAACTGCATTTCAACAACATCATCTTTAAATGGAAGAGGCTATCCATTAGTCTTCTAGTTTCTTCAACCTCTTGGTAAATTTTGTATAGTTTTTTTTATTCCAATGAGAAGCATCCCTCTTTGTCCCTTTTTTTTAGCCAACTACGTCTAAATGATGATGAATTAAATCAATAATATTTCAATAAAAATGTAGGAGCGATGTGAGCACTATGAAAATCCTTTCTTATTTTCTCTATAAATAGAGGTAAACGCATTAGGTTATATACCTCTCACAAATGAAAATAGAGATCAAATAACATTTTTTTTTCTTATGCTTCAATATCTTATACAAGATAAGTTATTGAGATGAGAGTGTTTCAACATTTTTTTTACATAGGACTACAAGTTCTAGCTTATGAAGAAGACCATGACGCACTCATAATATTACTTTTCATGTCAGAGCTCTAAATGTAGGTGTTAAAGGGTGATTAAGTCAACAATTGTCGTTATTACCATGTAGTCAAGATCAAATGAAAAACATATTATAATAGAAACTAATTAGTAAATGTGATTGCAATCTCCTTCCTCTTAACAAAATCTTTTTCAAAGCAAATAATTTCGAACAATTTTTTTTAGGATTGAACAATGGAACATGATTCATGTTTACAATTCGAATAGTTGGTGGAGAGAGTTGGAAGGAGACTAAAATCTTGGAAATCCAGATTTCTGTTGATGAGAAAATATTAATTATTTCTAGTATTTCAGTGTATTACATGTCTCTCTTCTCAATTCCAAAGGCCAAAATAAAACAATTGATGAGTGATTTCTTGTGGAATGGAAGCAAGGATACTCCCAAAAATCATTTAGTAGACTTGAATAAATTCTGCTCATCCAAAACAAGTAGTGGCCCGGGCTTTAGAAATTTGAAATTTGAACGTAGTAATTTTGAATGGTACAGTGGTATAGTGAGACCATCATATGGGTGTCATGTATGGAAAGGCAACCTAAAACCAGTCTAATTTCCACAAGAACTTAAGCTATAAAATAGAAGAAGGATAGAATTCGCTTTTGGAATGATAGTTGCTAAGGAGATTCTCCATGATAACTCAGTTCCAGATTTCTAATTTAGATTTGCAAGACATGATCGGGTGGTGATGCTTCCTAGACCTTTATTTTAGAAGAAAATTTAATGACTAAGAGATGTAGCAAAACTCATGAATGTCATGCATATCATCTAAGGATGAGGAAAAACAATTTTAGAAGATAACTCCAAATGGATCTTTTTCCAGTCAAATTATATTATTGTGTGTTTGTACATTGTAGTCCTTCCAATATTCTCATTTCCATGATCTGGGGTTCCAAAATCCCATCCAAGGTGGCCTTTTATATTTGAACAGTAGCTCTAGATAAGATCTTGACAATTGACCATCTTATATTTCATAGAATCATCACGATGGATTATTGTTCCAAGTGAAAATTGAACAAGAAAACAATTAATCATCTCTTAATCCATTGTAGCTTAGCTCCATCTATTTGGTTCCATTTTCTAAAAAAATTCGATGTAAGTTGAATCTTGTCCTAAGTTGTCTAATCCTCATGAAATCATTTATTTTTGCTACAAAATGATTATGTGGCAATCGTTATCATTTGATACTTGTTGGGGGCTCTGGAAGGAGAGAAATAGGTGAATTTTCAATTGCAATGTGCGCCCAGTGTAGCAAATCATCATTACTATCAAAACACTCTTATTTGTTTGGTCCAAGTTATTTAAACGAATTTGGTGGTTAGTTTTCCAAGGACCTTGTTTATAAGTGTGTGTGTGTGCGTGTGTGTGTGTGCACCTTTGCGAACACAACTGTGGCACTATTGATTTTCCATTTTTCTTTTAATTTAAACTTTTCTTGCTACCTCCAAATTAGGTAGTTTCCTCGACCACCCAAATCTTGTATACTTCTACGATTCTTTGGAAAAAAATACTTACATATAGGCTGGGATGAAGACTTGACTCGTGAGAAAACACATGATCCCTTCCCCACTGCTTAAACAACAGTCGAGATTTATAAATATCCTAATAACACATATCTTGAACCCCAAAGATAAATCCTAATCGTTGGATTTTGTGTTTACAAGGTGGGGATCATCTATTTTTTCCACGAGCCATTCTTCATGAGTCACCACAACCTGACGCATATGTATACATATATGTTAATGATTCACTTTACTCATAATGTTAAGTGTTAACAAGAGAGAGATAATGAAACTTAAATATATTCCATGGACGCTTGTCATCATTGACTACACATTTTTCCAATTATTAGGGTCAGCAACATGAATCCCATTTCGCTATTTAGCTCTCACACATGATATCCGTAGTCTAGACATTATCCCCCATTTCTGATTTTGAGTTTGCAAACTTACAAGATTTTTTATGTTTTCATTCACTGGGCATCACAATAAGAGATTCATGGTGAAACTTAGTACTTTATGGATGGCTATGGCTAAAGAACATACTTGAAAATTGGAGATCAAAATTAAAAAGAAGAGTTTTGCAGAAAAAAAATGCATTCATACCGAACATCGTGGGTACTAAACGGATGAGAACTCCTATCAGAACAAGTTAAAATAAATTGTGTTGAGAGTCCACTAGGAACTTTGACCTGCAACATCAACGAGGAATAAATGTTAAAAATGAACTTGATATAGAAACCATATTCCAGATTTTTCAACTTGGACTTGAAAAAATCATGAAAAAGACCATTATATTTATGTAGAAGTTGAGTTATGTTTTGGATTTTGTACTATATACTAGTGAAAAGCAATGGAGAGAAAAGTTATTAGATTGATTAGCCCTAATTAGGCTATATAAGTATTACATAAGAGAAAGAAGTGAAAAGACTAAAATAACCCTACAGACTTATTTAACACTCCCCCTCAAGTTGGTGCGTGGATATCAACAATGCCCAACTTGGACAAGACATCTTCAAATGAGGTTTTACTAACACCTTTAGTAAGAACATCAGCAAGTTGTTGAGAGGTAGGGACAAAGGGAGTACAAATCTGTCCAGAAACTATTTTTTCTCTAATGAAATGACGATCAACTTCTATGTGCTTCGTTCTGTCATGCTGAACCGGATTTGCAGCTATGTTAATAGCTGATTTATTATCGCAATATAGTAAGAAGGGGACCGGCACAGGAAGACATAGATCAGCTAGTAAGATTTTGAGCCACAACAACTCGCATATTCCAAGTGCCATGGCTCTATATTCTGACTCAGCACTTGACCGAGAAACCACATCCTGCTTCTTACTACGCCAAGTTACCAAGTTACCACCAACTTTAGTACAATACCCAGAAGTAGACCGTCTATCAGTTACTGAACCAGCATAATCTGCATCTGTCCATGCCTCAATGCGAAGATGACCATGATTGTTGAATAAAATACCTCGACCAGGACATCCCTTAAGGTATCTAAGAATACGATAAACAGCAGCAAGATGAGATGTTCGAGGCGAGTGCATAAACTGACTTACAACACTAACAGCATAGGCAATGTCAGGGCGAGTCATAGACAAGTAGATCAATTTTCCCACAAGACGCTGATATTGGCCAATATCGGACACACACTCCCCCTCAGAATCAGCCAACCTGTGATTCTGCTCAATAGGAGTATCAGCTGGACGAGATCCAAGCTGACCAGAGGCACTGAGTAAGTCAAGAACATACTTACGCTGAGAAATAAATATACCAGACCGGGACCGGGCAACCTCAATACCCAGAAAATAGCGAAGATGTCCAAGGTCCTTAATCTCAAATTGACGTCCTAAGTAAGTTTTGACCTCGGTAAGGCCATTGGCATCATCTCCAGTAAGAACAATATCATCCACATACACAATCAGAGCAACAGTTTTGCCTCGGGAGTGACGCAAGAACAAGGTGTGATCAGCAGAACTCTGATGGAAACCAAACTGATGCATGGCCTTAGTGAAGCGCTCAGACCAAGCACGAGGAGACTGCTTCAAACCATAAAGAGACCGGCGAAGACGACAAACATGTGCAGGAGAAGCAGAAGAAAGAAAACCAGGAGGTTGGACCATATAGACTTCTTCTTGAAGGTCACCATTGAGAAAAGCATTCTTGACATCTAACTGAAAAAGAGGCCATCCTCGAATAGCAGCAACAGAAAGGAGAACACGAATGGTGGTCATCTTGGCAACCGGAGCAAAAGTTTCCTGATAATCAATCCCATAAGTCTGAGCATAACCTTTGGCCACCAGACGGGCCTTATAACGAGCAATGGAACCATCCGGATTATGCTTAAGCGTGAATACCCAACGACAACCCACAGCTTTCCGTCCAGACGGAAGAGGCACAATTTCCCAAGTTTGAGTCTTTTCAAGAGCAGTCAACTCATCAATCATAGCTGCACGCCACTCAGGATGAGCAATAGCATCTGCAACAGTAGTAGGAAGAGAAACAACGGAAACAGAAGCAAGAAAACTCTTATAGGAGGGTGATAGTGCAGAGTCAGATATATAATTTGAAATGGGATAAGTACAAGTGCGCTTACCCTTACGAGTGGCAATAGGACGATCATCACAGGGAACAGACGGAGGCGGAGCTGGAGGCGAGGAGGCGAGCTGGTCGGACATAGAAGTGATGGTAGTATCACGTGGACGTCGAGTGTAAACCTGCAATGAAGGAGAGGACGAACTGACGGGGGGTGGAGAGGGAGGAACAGGCATGGGAAGGGGAAATAAAGAAGGAAAATGATCATCAGGTGAATCTAGAGGAAACCACTCAGATTGAATGCCAACGGACCCATTATAGTAAGGAGTATGCTCAAAAAAAGAAACATCGCGAGAAATGAAACGTCGTCGAGAAGGAGGATGGTAACAACGGTAGCCTTTCTGGGTAGAGGAATAACCCAAAAAGATACATTTGACGGCCTTAGGGTCAAGTTTAGAACGATTTTGGTCAAGAATTTGAACAAAACAGACACACCCAAAAACACGCGGAGGAAGTGGAAACACGGGACGATCTGGAGAGAGCTTAGAAAGGGGTGTGACAAACTGAAGAACACTGGAGGGGGTCCGATTAATAAGGTAAACAGCAGTAAGAACTGCATCAGCCCAATAGGATTGGGGCACGTTCATGCCAATCGAAATAGCACGGGCTAACTCTAGAATATGGCGATTTTTTCTTTCTGATCGGCCGTTCTGCTGAGGGGTCTTAACATTGGACATTTGATGCTCAATGCCAGACTCTAAACAAAGTTTCAAGACCTCACTATAAGTGTACTCAGTACCATGATCAGAACGGAAGGTCTTGATGGTACGACCAAATTGGGTTTGAACCATAGCAAGAAATTGCTTAAAGATCCCATAAACCTCACTCTTGTGTTTCATAAGATAAACCCAAGTGGTACGACTGTGATCATCAATGAACAAGACAAAATAGCGAAAACCAAGAGTGGATATGACGGGGGAAGGACCCCACACATCAGAATGAATTAAGTCAAACATAGCAGGTGTTGTAGGATTCATACTAATAGGATAAGAAGAACGCACATGTTTAGCTAATTGACAAGTTTCACAAGAAAAATCAAGCACATTGTTATTATTAAATAAATTAGGGAACATGTGTTTCAAATATCCAAAAGAAATATGACCTAAGCGTAAATGCCAACGCATTACAAGAGCCTTATTAGATTGACTACTAATACTACTAAGCTGAAGAGCAGAATGGGTGCTAGGGGAATCGGGAACATCCAGGAGATACAATCCATTCACTTCACGTCCAGTGCCAATCGTCCTCTTCGACTCCAGATCCTGAAAGACACAATGAGAAGAATAAAAGGTTACACTGCAGTTCAAATTTTTGGTAAGGCTACTAACGGATACCAGGTTAGTAGTAAGTTGAGGAACATGTAGTGTGTTAGTTAAGGATAAAGAGGATGTAACAGGTAAAAGACCTTGACCAGCTATGGAAGACAAAGAACCATCAGCCAGGCGAACCTTGCGATGACCAGAGCAAACACTATAGGTTTGAAATAGGGAGGACATACCGGTCATGTTATCTGAGGCACCAGAATCAATGATCCATGGTGAGGGAGTGGTGGAAACACTGTGTGCAGATGCAAAGGTACCTGAGTGAGCAAAGGTAGAAACCGGCTGAGATGAAGTCTCTATCTGATTGAAGAATTTTCTGAACTTGTCAAGCTCGGCTTGGGATAGAGATACCGAGTCTGATGAGGATGTAGTAACTGAAAGAGGTGTTGAATCAGTAGTGACTGAGAAACTATATGAGCTGAAGATCGTTGAGACTGTTTACGTTGCTGATTAGGATGACCATGAAGTGCATAACATCGAGCCTTCACATGACCTAACTTTCCACAATGATCACACTTATGTCGTTGACGGGTAGGCATAGACCCACTGGGGGGTTGTGTAGAAGATAAGCGAGTAAACATAGCAGAATGATCCCCTGAAGAATGAGGTAGGACAGCTGCACGACGACTCTCATCCGCTAAGACATATGAATAAGCAGTCTGTAGCGACGGAAAAGGATCCATACCCAATAAATGAACTCGCGCATACTCAAATTCGTCCCGGAGACCCGCTAGAAACTGAAAAACCCGATTCTTATCCAGAATTGACGAATATAATGTCTCATCAAAGGGGTCCTTCCAAGCATAGGATGAGGAATAGAAAGTCAGCTCTTCCCACCGAGCACGTAGCTGTGAGATATAAGTGGTAACTGAAGAGTCTCCTTGGGAAAGACGAGAAATCTCACGCTCCAAATTGAAGATTCTGACATTATTCTGACGTTGTGAGTAAATACTCTTTGCGGAATCCCATATCTGTTTTGCTGTAGAGGAAAACATAAAACCAGCCGCAATGTGTGGTTGCATAGAAGTAACCAACCAAGAACGGACCATAGAATCATTAGCAAACCAATGGGAGTAAGAACTGTCAGTCTGTGCAGGTTGTGTGTCTGTCCCAGTGAGGTAGCCGATTTTTCCTTTTCCACCAATGAACATTTCAACTGATCTTGCCCAAAGGAGATAATTAGGACCATCTAATTTTACGGTAGTGATCTGAATACCTGGAAAATCAGTTGAGTTAGAGGGAAGACCACTCGATCCATTACTATTACCAGTGATTGAGGAAGAAGACATCTCGGAAGCCATCAAAGACTAGATGTGCTTTAGTTTGAAAAAGAAACTGATCGCAGCACCCTAAAGGTGGCAATACACGATCGTAAGAGGCGTGGAAGATGATTAAACACTGTTGTATGTGACCCAAACAACCATCAAATCAATGGTAACACACCAAGGAGTGGTTCTGCCGTTGTCGTATGCCTCAACTAGGGGTCCAGGTGCTGTTATGTGCCCCAGAACTACCCAAACAGCAACCTGCTGTTGTTGTACCCCACTAACGATGGCCTGACAGCCACAAAAAACTAGTAACTGTCGTTGCTGCAGCCTCCTAAACAGCACCTGCTGTTGCCGCAGCCCAAGAACCAATCAACTGCTGCTGCTGCAACCCAGTAAACAGCATCTGCTGTGGCCGTAGCACAATAACCAGCCAACTGTTGTTGCCGCAGCCCACCAGACATGCACCTGCTGTTGCCGCAGCCCACTAAACAGCCAACTGCTGTTGCTGCAACCCAATAAACAGCATCTGCTGTTGCCGTAGCCCACTAAACACCCAACTGCAGTTGCCACAGCCCACTAAACAGCCAACTGATATGATTAAGGGTGTCTACACTGCTGCCATAAGGCTTCAAGAAGATCTCAAGGCCCTATCACATGATGTGATTAGGGTGTGGAGCAAACAACCCCCGTAGGGGTGATCTAGTTATTGAAGTCGAGAGTTGTTGACGATAGGTTTAAGGAGGAAGAGGACTATGAGGTTGTAGCAGGAAGGAAGGGATGGGAGAGAGGGAGGGGACGATGGAGCCTAGGCTCTGATACCAAGTGAAAAGCAATGGAGAGAAAAGTTATTAGATTGATTAGCCCTAATTAGGCTATATAAGTATTACATAAGAGAAAGAAGTGAAAAGACTAAAATAACCCTACAGACTTATTTAACAATACTCAAATCTCATTTTTGGGAATTTTATAGGGAAACTTCTCAATAAAAATTATTTTTCATATTTATTAATTTAATTGTATTTGTTGAGAAAATTCAAAATTTTAAAAGAAAGGAAAAAAAAATGGAATCATGTGTTCAAAAGTTAGATATACTAAAATTTTAAATCGTAATTTTGAACATGAGAAGTTGTAGATGATCAAAAGCATTCTATCATTTGGGTTGGTCTCGGGTGGAGGGAGACTTCCCATTTTCATAAAGTACTCATATTATATATAAAACAATACATCATCTTGTACTAAAAGATTAATTTAACTGCTATAAAAATTGTCTTTAGAGTATATGCATTACATAAGAAGTATTATTTCACTAAATATTGTAATTTTTGTTTAATAAACACTAAAGAGTTTAGTTTAAAGTATCTTCCTATCTTCACGTAGCAAAATATATGATTATTTTACCATTGTAGGTTTCTGCCTCATTCAAGACAATCTCATTCCATCAACTTACTGATATGTTGAATAAGAACACAGATAAAAAGTAGAGAACATACAGACAAGTCAACAGAATATCTCTCCTCGATTATCACATCCGAACTATTGATCTTAATTTGGTAGCTGGAACGTTTCAAAATAAAAATTGTTGGCTGCCAGACCTCAGAAGAGTCTACCTGTCGAGCATGGCATGTTAAACTAGTGTCAGAATTTTTTATTAAAAAGAAAATTTGAACATAAGAAAATTCTGCCAAGATTATAAGAAGTACACATATATATATGGGTCAGGTTCAAGGGCCATATACAAAACCAAACATTGTGCCAAACATTTTTCAATGTATGGGTTAGAAGTTTCGGAATGGGTTAATTTTTTGTGAGGATGATCTCTATGGTGAGGAGATCATCCTCACCAAAAATCAGCCCATTCCCCAAAACTTCTAACCCCAGTTTACAAGTTGAAGAATCGTGGACCGTCCAATAAACCACTTTTGATGGGGTTAGAAGTTTCAGAATGGGCTGATTTTTGGTGAGGGTGATCTCCTCACCATAGAGAGCATCCTCACACAAAAAAATCAGCCCATTCCAAAACTTCTAACCCATATATTGAAAAATGTTTGGCATAATGTTTGGTTTTGTATATGGGCCTTGAACAACCCCCAATATATACATATATATATATATATATATCATAGAGTTCAACAAACAAAACATTGCACAACTTGAGAGCTTGGAGAAAATAAGATACAGAAAAGAAGTTTATTTGATAAACACAATGGATTCTTTCCCACTTGTTGGGAACTTTTATACAGCTTTAACGAATGAAAAGAATCAAGTGACATGGTATTATAAAGATATCAAAATGGAAGATAGAATGGTTTATGGAAGACAATCATGCATACAAAGGATTCAGACAAAAACAGAGCTACCCCAAGTGTGCAAGTATCTACAGTTGACTAACTCAACAACACAAATAAAACACTCAGAAATGAGAAAGAGGTTCAAATGTTAATCTAAGCAAAGATTTCTAAAAAAACATGGAATTCCATATAAATATAACAATGTTATACTATTGAGTTTGTATTTTGTATTCCCCAGATTTTCCCACGCCCCCAAGACCCATGACATCTAGTCTATACTTTCAAACAACGAGATACAACAAAAAAAGGCCCAAACCAGTTTGTGGGATGCAATGATGGAATTTCAATAGAGTGCATAACAATTGTATATGATTAAAAGCTCTCATAATATGAGTCTAAACTCAAAATAATGTAATCGGCAACAACAACAACAGGTTGTACCTAGGAAAAAAATTTCTCCATAGAGACTTGAAAATATCTTCCAATAGGTGAACTTCAATTTCAAAATACAGAGATTTCAATGCATACTAGCAATTTATCTTATTGTTAGATGGCATTGTCAAGATGTTGCATAAGAAAAGGATGATAAAAATAGAAATACACTTTCTCAATGTCAAAGAAACAAAGGTTAAAACAAAACCCAACCTACCAATCGTAGGACATTAAATGTGGCTCGACCTGCCGAGATATAGTTTTCAATCTCCAATTGCATATCTGGATCTGTAGTACATAGAAATTTTGATCCTTGTTACTTGTTAGAAGGACAAAAAATATAGTAAATTCACAAACTGCCATTTTTGACTACCTCCCATTCAGAAGAAATATGTAGCCATTTGAAGAATATGCTTAACGACATATAAAATAAACTGGGCTTAGATCCATTGCTCAGTTGGTTTAACACATTGCAAAGCAACTTTGGGGTTGTGGGTTCAAGTCCAGCTTACCCATAAAACACATAAAAATCAGTTTCAAATGCAAATACACTTACCACAAGCTATTTTTTTCTGATCATTGGCAAAAAGCTTCACCAATTCCCCCTACAATGAGCAAACGGTTTAGCTGTGATATAGAACAAGGAATAGTATCTCATGGTTTATGAAGAAAGTGAAATCTTGCACTTATTATGAACTGAATTATATACTAACAGAGAAAAATATCTAAGTGTATATATTAACATATTATAATATATAAATAGCAAATATGAACATGAGAACACAGAAGATTTGGTTTCCCACAAAGAACATTGATTCCAGATCTATTCAGTTGGTATGGCTACTATCAATTGAACACTAATGATTAAGACAGGAAGGTAATGTAACTATTTGTGAACTTTAGATAGTAAAGACAGCTACCAAGTCCCCTGACAAAGCACCCGCCTTAATGGTCGAGGACAGAAATAGAAGAGTTCCCCTACTTACAAAAGCAGGCCTTACGGATTTTCAACTATCCTAAGGTTTCTACATTTAGAAAGCCTTTTTTATATAACTAGTTAAAATTACAATCTGACTTATCAGCTTCCGTATTGTCCCACTTTGGTGCCACTTTGTACTCCACATGTTTGTGCGTTGTACTCTCTGATCATCGTAAGTAATGGGGCATGCTCTTCTAGTTATGAATAGCTAAAACTTATAATAAATTCCAGTATAAAACAACAGAATTTTCAAAACATTTAATGCTTGGAAAACGTTATTGTTCGATCAAGGTTAAAAGTTACTTGCTGTTTCAGAATGTTTCGGCTGAGACTGAAATGAAACATTGACCTAGAAATGTTCAGTGTTTTGAAAAGTTAGGGAACATCTCGGTCGAGACAATTTCGATTTTTCTCCTGACCAAGAGATTGCCTCCCATGTCAAATAATAGAAATTATAATCTTTCCAAAACAAATATTAGTTTATGAGTCATGTTGGAGTGACTACACAAGACACTACGTTTCACACTACGCTGATGTGGAGGTGCACACAAAACCATAGATGTTTTTCACTCGTATATCGAAGAAAAGCATTTATGGTTCCATGTACACCTCCACATCAGCACAGTGAGAAACTAATGCAGAACACAAATCAAGTCAACGGTCAAGGGTTACGACGAAAATTTTGTAATTATTTAGGTTTTGACTTTATTAGGTCTAAATTTATCATTCGAGATTGTTTTAGATTAATTGTTTTTTTTAGTTTTGAATAGTTTTAGGGCTTAAATTTTATGTTTTGGGGGCTTATTTTCATGTTTTATTGGCACATGGTCTTAGTATAATGTTTAGCGGTAGTTTAGTAACTTTAGTTTATCTTTTATTTAAGTTTATTAGGGTTGAGAAATTATGAGAGAGAATGTTACGAAAATTATGTTATTTTATTTGGTATTTTAGTTTGATTAGGATTCTTGAATTTATTTTCTTTATATATAAATTGTATTAGGATTTTCTTTTTAATGAAGAGAATGAATGGAATAAACAAAATTACAAAAGTATTTGTTTTCTTTTGAATGATGGTGCATTCAACATGGTTGATGCAATGGAAATCATTGGGACGATTCTAAGGTAAAATATTATTTTTTTTTCCTTTAATCTTCTTCTTATCCTCTATCTTCTTTTGTTTATTTGTGAGAGATTAAAAAATCATTAAGGACCCTCTAATCATTTCAAGAACCCAACCCATAAGCTTTATTTTTTTGACTTTTCAAGAATTCTTGAACCTTGAAACCCCTTTCTTGATTATTGATTCTTGAAACCTACAAACCCCATTTATTTTACCCTTAATCCTTTCCCACTTTCTCTAACCCTTACTTCATTAATCTTCCTAACCTTTCCCTATTGTAATTTCAAAATGTGGAAAATCCAAATACCCTAAACCTCCCCCAATCGTGATTTAAAAATTTTGTAATTGGAAAACTTTGTGTTTTACATTCAACATATAGCCAATTCGTATTTTGAAAACCATTTTCCTATTGTCACCCAAATCCCCAACTAGATTTCCCTAACCCTATTTTCCCTTTCTTGCCTCACCGTCCTACATCAAAAACGCAGTGTCCTGCGCAATAACTTCAACCTTTTCCTTAGTTTTTTTTGGAACAGGTCCCATATGTCAGTTCTACTTAATTTCTATCTATAGTCAGTTAATAATATTAAAATTTCAAGATTGGTCATGCCAAATTTTACATTGAAAGAAAATGCTGTCAACTGTTGGTAAATATACTGACAAGTGTATCAGAATAAGAAAAAAGAATGAACTACTGAAATATTTGTATATGAAGCTACTGAAAAAACCTGATAGCCATTGTCATCCATTGGTATGCACTCAACAGCAATAAGTTTATCAACATCATCAGCATTGACAACATAATCTGGGTTAGTGGCCCCTGAATCATAAAAACACAAGAACACTTAAAAAACCAAAAGTATAGAAGTCAAAAAATGCTGAATCTTTGAAACAGAAACAATGTTTTCTGAACTCTTTTTAATGCTTACCCTCGATGATGTCTCTAGTGCCATCCTGAAGATGACGAATCCACTAGATACACAATCCAATAATGCTCACATAAGGTAAATTATGTCATCAAAACCAATAAACAAAATACTACTTAAGCAATACATAATATCAGTCAACGAATTGGAAACATCGTTAAAATACAAATGTGAAGAAATTACCTGAAAAATGCAAAGAGAAGTCCCACGTACAGGATAACCACATGCTTGCAATGTGCATCCTGGTTTAGCATCGCCAATGATTTGAAACCCTTCTATGCCAGGTATTAGGCCTTCAACTAATAGAAACAAGTCATATGAGATTTCAAGAAAGAGTTGTGGTGCAGAATGTCTACCAATTGAACAATGGGCTCAATCCCTAAATCACTATTACCTTCTGAGACAGTCGAACCATTCTCTTCTTGTGTAGTGAGCACAGGAAAGTGGGTATCAATGGTTGCTCTTTCACTGTTTGTCTTGACAAAACCATCTTCAAAAGAACTGAGAGCTGGGAGACCTTCAGCATCTCTGTGAGGACAAAGACTCATAAGTACATACAGAATTGACACACGTTTAGGTACCAGATCATCAAAAGTCTCATGTTTGAATCCATGAAGTTACACTTATGAATATGCACGAACACCAAGAATTACAACTAAATATGCCAACTTCTCTTGGTATGAAGAACATGCTAAAAAAATGAATCTACAAGCTATCAATTATTATCAAAACCATCTGTAAAGGGAGAAACTGAAAAATGAAATAACCGAATACACACTCAATAACCTAAATGGGATTCATATGTGTTGGTAGATGTGTTTAGAGTTAAATATATTAAAATAATAATTATAGGGGTATTTTTGGGTTTCTAGTTTTTGCCACATATTGGGGGCAGTTATGCAAGTCTTCTATTAAGACAGCATAAAGGAAAGAAAAGGGGTGTGTGTGTGCAACATCCCAAAAGAGTCCATTATACTCTCCCATGATGAGTATTTCAAGCTACTCAAAAGTCAACAATCTTCAACTAAGGCACAAACATCCTACTCTGCTACCTTTGTTCAATCAAGTAACATTTCTTTTGTTTCACGTACGTATACTCTCTGGGTTATTAAATGTGGATCTAGTGTGTTCTCTTCCATTCATGATTTCTTTGGAATTTTGCTACAATAGATGATGGAACGTTGTCTAATTTCCTTGGACAAGGTTCAGTTCATCCTTGTAAGTCTATACATTTATCTTCAGTTGTATTTGTTCCCAAATTTCTTGTTAATCTTCTTTTGGTAAGTAGACTTACCAAGTTTCTCAACAATTTGATTAAAGTTTTAAAGTTTACCCCTCTCATTGCAAATTTCAAAATCTAACTATGAGGAAAACAATGAATAAGAATAAAGTTTCACGCCATATATCCCTTTTCCCGCTTCAGTGGAATTATCATCTTGGACACTGACCCTGTCAAACTTACTTCTTTAGTTCCATTTTGTGGAGTGTTGTACTTAAAGTGTGAGAAGTGCCATTCAAGTAAACAACATCGTGAATAATTTCCATCTCACATGAACAAGTGTGTGATACTTCTTTTTCTTTGTTACACTCCAATATTTGGAGACTCTCTCATGTTCCAAGTAGGTGTGGATTTTGTTATTTTGTTCATTTATTAATGTTTACACAAGGATAAGTTGGTTATATTATTAAAGCTTGTTTTGAATATCATCACATCTTTGTTCAATTCCATGCTAAAATTGAAAGCAATTTGCTATTGTATGGGTGCAAACTTAGATATGATAATGGCAGATAATGTGTCTTGTGAGTTAAAAAAATACTTATCTAATTATTGAGTTTTGCATCAAAGATCTTGTTCTATTAATTCACAATAGAATGGTGTCTGGGAAAGAAAGAACAATCACCTCATTTAAGTTGCTCTTCCATTAATGTTGAATATGCATTTTCCTAAATATTTTTGGGGCAATGTGTCCTAAAAGATTTTTTTAATTAATCATCTTCTAAAAAAATTTCCTATTTTTTCCTTCTTTTCCCTTCCTCCCCAAATATTTTATGCCCTTTTTGTGCATAATTTGGAGATAGGCAAAGATAAGTTTGATCATAGTGCTATAAAGTGTATTTTCCTGTCATTCCCAAATATAGAAAGGGTATTGATGTTTTATTACCTAGCGATGTGCATTCTTTTGATCAACTCTATTTTACCAAAATCAGATTATAGAAGGCACACATTCAGGCCAGGTTGATGTTATTCTTATCACTTTTAATGAGGATGTGACCACAAGGCGTCAATATAAGTTGTATGTTTGCAAACCGAAATGTTAACAAACTCCACCAACCGAACCTACTCCAACGTCTCTCTCAACGGAAAATGCATCTCAGAGATAGAGTCTGATAACATACCAATAGCCCTTCGAAAAATCAAGCATTCATGTAATGACCATCCTATTTCAACATTTGTTTCTTATGATGAGTTTTCATCTTTATTCATCTCTTCATGTTTTGCTCCTAAGTCTTATCATGAAGTTATGTCTCACATTGGTTGGAGAACAGCTATGGAAGATGAAATCTCAACCCTATACATGGATCATACTTGGGATTTGACAACTCTTACTCCTGAGAAAAACGCAGTTGGTTGCAGATGGGTGTGTACCATCAAATAGCATCCAGATGAGACAATTGATTTGCAGAGGAAGAACATAGAGACAAGGGAGAGACGAGAAGTTGGTAAGAAGATAAAAGAATGTCATTTCTTACGCAGCCTTCCCTTAGAACATAACAATATAGTATTAGGGTGAAAAGACCATTATACCCCTCATATAATAAATACTACAACATTAACAGATATCTCATAACATGTTGAAAAAAAAAAAAAAACTCCAACATATAGTAGATGACCACCTAGAACAATAACATTGCAATATTTTTCAAAATATGGAGGATTCCCTATAGCGTGTCCGCAGAAAATGGGTTGAAGAGTAACATCTTTGCATTTCAAAAAGAAATGCCAAATAGACATTATTAGCATTTATGATTCTGTTGCCTAACAAATGATCAAGGAAATGAACAAGATAAATTCAGTGGTAGCAACAATTAAGTATGATAAAATACAAACTTATGAATATTGGATGAGAACACCCTCGGATTTTCTTTGGCAAATGGATGGTACATTTCAACACTCGGCATTTCGTCTTTGATACCAATCAGATCATGATCCTGAATAACTCTTGACATATTAGAGGTGGATTCTAAATGATGTTCATGTAGATTGAGGTTATAAGGAGAGAAGACATTTGGAACCTACACAAAGAAAATAATGTGACAAAATGAAGATGAACAACGTAAAACCCATAAAAAAATATTAAGGATATGAAATAATTCCCAACTATTATACCGTGGATGTTTCAAAAGGTTGACCTTTCAAGCCATTTGAATTTTGGTGGTCTTCATTGGAGGAGCCATCCCTAGCTTGAATTCCTAGCATAGAATTTATATCCATAATACCAGCCTGTAGTAAAAGGAATGCTATTAGAGAAGAAGTTTCAAGAAGCTATGATCTGTGTTAAAAAATTATACTTAGGATCTTTTAGAATGAAGCATAATTATAATCAATAAGAAATCATAGACTCGGTTTCTCAACAAAAGGGGAATGCTTATAATCTGAATGTAATAACTATTTAGCCATGTGTAAAGAAAGTATTTATTATGATTTTTGAGTATATGAATCAGGTGACAAACAAAAGCAGTTCCAGAACTCGATATTGATGAAATCAGTGAGAATCTAAAGCTAGCTACAAAAGGAGAAAAAAAAAATCTAGCAATGAAGATTTTTGGCAAGTCAAGCTCACTGCAAAGATTCTGGAGTTTCTAGGGAAGCAAAAAAGATTAGGGAGACAGAAGGAAGCTTTAAAGCATGAAAGCGAGGTCAGTACTGACAGATGAACTTAGGTTGGTGATAAGTACATCTCTATATACAGCCTTTTTGGAGACATCTGGCATGAACACTTTTATAAAGGGACAAGTGCTCTTGTCGAAGACATGTCAGATTTGCACTCCACAGTCTCATGTGACAATACTGAATTTTTTTCCCCTTACTGCAAGGTATTGTTAGAATTTGTCATGTATCATGAAATCTACCATTTCCCATTGGTTTTCTTTTGTACAATTGTACTATGATTTATTTCCATTTGTCACAAAATGTCCCGAACAAACCAAAAACAAAACACTCAATGCTTCAATATTGTCTTAGTCGTTTTATCCTGACTACAACAATGCCCCAGGACAAAATTTTAAACCTTGAATATAACAGTGAGCTATTTATAAGATACACCTCGTAAGATATACCATCACATAAGCCATTATTATTTATTCTTCCATACAAGTAATAACCGATTCCAAATAAAGTATCAAGTCTATGAATCCTATTTTTGCAGTTTATTGTATCAGAGACACTTTGTACCCATTTCATACTCTGACACTTGTGCCCTTACCCATCTAACATGGTTAGAGACCTTTTGCTTACAAGATTTTCTTTTTTATGTAGTAATTTATTCGACCATGGCTCCCTCCAGAACTTGATCCAAGAGTGCAGAAATTGTTTACATGCCATCTCGATGAACCCTATCATTTTATTTTTCTCTAGTTTTCGGGTACTTACAAGATGTAATCTGCATAAAATGTAAAACCAAAAATCTGATGGGTGTAAGTCACTCCTATAAACATATGAGAAGACAAAAACATCAAAAGACTTGCTTACTAAAGGTTGACTGAAAATTACTAAAGAGGATACTTTGATATCTCACTAACTAGTTTTAGTAGTATTTACATTTTATTACATATTTACATTAATGAATGGTAGTTTAGACATCTTACATAATTTGTAGCATAAAGGATGTCAAATTCGTGTAAGGGGAAGAAGCTACTGTTTTGTGAACCTCTTATCAAGTTTTTTTTGCTTGGTAATCCATTTTTACTCTCTATTTTTGTTGAGTACTTCAGCTATGAATAGACACCAAAAATTTATTTCAAGTTTATTAAATAAAATATGAACCTAACCTAGGAAATGGGTAGTTTAACTTTCAAAAAAATGCTGATTCATAAAATAGATTCTGAGTCTAGAATATAAACCATGTCATAGCCAACAGCCAATCCAGTTCTTTGTACATTGAACTATTTCACATGGCTCAAGTAGGCACAGACAACAACAAAGCCTTATCCTAAAGATTCAGGGTCAGCTAAATAAATCCTATTCTTTCATTCTAATATGTCTAGAGCCAAGTTTAAAGTTACTGAAAACAAGTTCATATCTGCTTTCACTATCTCCATCCATGTTCTCTTGGGTCTTTCTCTTGCTCTTTTAGGACCTTCAATTTGAGTATTTCTTCTAATTGGGAGCTCTAATTGGCCTTCACTGAACAAGCCCAAACCATCTCAGTTGACCTTCTCTTAACTTATCACTATTGGAGCAACTCCCATATTTTCCCAAATGTGTTCATTATTAAGTTTTGGGTGTGTTCAATTGCAAGGAAAATACTTACTTGGCAAATGATATACTGGCAAATCCTTTTCCACTGTTAGAGCACATAATGGAAAATCATGTGAAAAATCTCTTTATGTTCATTCATTTAAATTGGGTCATCTTTTCAATTTTTTTAGTAAGTCTAGCCTTACTAACTTGGTGAGATTCTAAATCTTACAAGGGTCTTTGAGCTCACCTTGTAGCATCCAAAAACATGACCCAATGCCACAAGAATGCAGAGGGAAAACTCTATGAACTTAAAAATAAAATAAAATAAATTATTTTTCACCTTTAACTTTTAATTTTAAATTTGGGAGCTCGACATCCATTTTCAAAACCTTTGATCAAGTCCAAAAAAAATTTATGTTTTTTTTTTCTATTTTTTTAGGATCTGAGTTTTTCCATGAAATCAAGAGGGCTATGGTGCTGGATTGCCAATTTGATAATCCATATTTGAGCTCATTAAAGGGTTTTCAAAGATTGTATAACATAAAAAAGAGAGGATATTTTGTAGTTCTGAAAACTAATCACCATGATTATAGGGTCATTGGTTGCTATTTTATTGGTTTTTGACCAAAATGACCATACTTACATCAAGTTTAAAGGTAAAACTGAGGGCATGTATGAGATCCAAATTTGGTGCCGTGTGGCAATCATTTTATTTGGGGGAGGGGTGAGAAAAGATTTGCCACCTCAAGCGGCAAATCTCATGGGAGTGAAAAACGATTTTCCCCACTTTTTGTATTTACTTTGCAATCAAACACCGTATATTCAAGTTTTCCATGGCAAATCATTTTCCTTATGATTTGCCGTGCAATCAAACATGCTTGTATATTTCCCAGTCTTTCCGCTCATCCATCAAAATATATTCATCTCTGCTATGCTGAATTTATAAACGCGATGCTTCTTGATCTCTTGACACTCAGTTCTATGAAGCATACTTGGTCTTAATACCATCTTACAAATTATTTTAACAAATTTGTGACATTAAGACCATATGCCCTATGATTAGCTTCATTTACCAGTCTCTTTACTTTTTTTGTATTTTTATATTCTTCTAAGTTTTCTTCAGATCTAATTTTTTTCCACAACTTGTAGTGGATCTTTTTTCTCTAATGATCTCTTGGATATCATCATTCCACCACCAAGTTTCTTTCTGTGTGATTTTTTTTTTTCCGTAGACTCCCCAAGGAACTCTTTCACTACTCTCTTAATGCCTTGGCACATCACTGTGGTATTTACCACTAAGTTCCATATTTACCATGAGAACTATCAAATTCCCATTAAAAACTTGCAATGCCTATGCTTTCATGCCAACTAGGATATGACTGAAAGTCTCAGGTTTAAAACATTATTAAATGGATTCCATTGCTCGAAGTTGAGAGATGGTTCACAGATATAAAATTTCATGCGAGCAGAGCCAAAAGGCTCCTTTGAGGACACAATTCAATATGAGCATACCACTAAAAATGAGTGGATATTAGTATATGACATCATACAAACAGTAAAATTTATCAAGTGTAATGACAAAGTATGAACGGAACCAAAGGACATAAGTATTAGACTGTAGAGGAGAACATCTTTAACTCTGTCATCTGCATGTCAAGATTTATGGCAACAAATGTGTAGTTCACTAGACAGGAAGCTTACTTGAGAAGTTCTAATTTTCCACTGCAACTGATCATATAAAAGCTGCAAACAAAATAACCGAAGAAAAGTTAACTTGATTTAAAAAATACATTAATCCATCAGTAAATAGAGCAGATTCTATTGCATAAAAAAGCTTAATGTCTTCAAAAATGAAAAAGGAAAATCTACAAAGAATGGAATGAAATGTTGAAGTTACCTAAGATAAAGCATCATTAAAAACTCGTCATGGTAAACAATGTCTACCCTAGAACATATACTAGAGGAACTCTCACAAATATTTGAAGACCAGTAAAATAAAATAAAAAAGATATTCGATATGATGTTTGAAATGCAGTCGGTCTCCTCATATAAGCCAGTGTCTTCTACCTGTTACTTATCCAATTGAATCCTCATTGCTAATTCAACCAAAGATAGCAATGGAGTTCAAGTATGTTTCTGTAGGTAATGAAGTTCTTATTATTTTATATTCAATTGGATAACATATGGCCCCTTTTTCGTTGAGGGGAGGGTGGGGAGAGAGAGATAAAATATGAATTGATTATGATTAAAAAAATCACAGAAGTCGAGGGAATAGAGCACTAATTCTATTTACACCAGTGAAGACACTTGGATAAATAAAAGATGTGACTTCAGACAGAATTGAATAGAGGAGCAGAATTCATTCATCTGACACCATATGCTTCATTATATTCACACCACTTTTTAAATCACTTAACCCTTAGAATGTATTGAAATATAATTCTTCGACTTGTAACCAATTCCTCAATATGATCAATAACATTTGTTATTCTCCACAAGCTCTAGTATCAACTCCCCACTACTTGAATAGCATTTGACGAATCACATTCAGCATATTACTTATGAAAGGATATTTCATTCTTCCATGGATAATTCATTTTTGTCACTTGCACTATATCATAATAAATATATAACCAAATGAACTGATAAGAAAGTACTTTTATACTAGTTGTGCCTTCAAAAAGCTGATCCCATTTATCTCAGATCTTTTATTGACTTTAAATACTTTTTTTTTTTTTACCTTTATCATGTGTCCTCGTCATCATCATCAAAGCCTAATTAAAAATATTTGGGGTCAGCTAAACAAATCATTTTCCTACATTCAATTCTGTCCATAGCCATGTCTTTTGTTATTGAAAGTGTCTTCAAAACGGCTTTCATTTCACAATCCACCTTCTTTTGGGTCTTCCTCTCAATCCTTTAGCTCCTTCAACTTGTATCCTCCTTCTAATTCATTGGAAAAGCAACCCATGCAAAAAAGCTAATTCACCCGTGACTCTCTATCCGTATTTCCCACAATTCTAACCCAAAAGATATGAGGGTAATTATTCTACCAATAGGTAAGATCTAAGTATATTTTTATTACAGATCCAATGGGTGGGCACTGGGCAATAAACTTTCGTTGTTTTTTGACGTTTAAGTTTGAAAAATTATTATAAATAGGTGATCACTTGATCAGTAGAATAGTTATTTCAATAGTTTTTTTTTTTTTTTTTTTGGAAAAATTAAACCCTTTTTTGGGGAGACTTTTCTCATTGTGATGACCAAATCCACGTGTAACATACGCATTATGTGTTGGTGTGGTGTGTATAGAATAGTTAGTGCGGTGTGTATAATAATAGGATACATTTGTAATTATATATATATATATATATATATATCCTTAGTTGAGCACAATGCTCACCAAAAGAGATTATTCCTAGAACATCAATTTGGTATCAGAGCACACTCGGTTTTGTTTGTGTTCTTCATCGTTGATGACATCAGCCCTCGTTTTCTTCCAGGTTTGTTTTGATGATGTTTGCTATGTTTTTTCTAGTTCTAAAGGATTGTAGAATAGTTTCCTCGAAGCTTGTATTTGGCAATCCAATCATGATCCGTTCTTCTAATTGCAAAACCCCCAAAGAGGGATGGTCATTTTTGCCCCTAGAGGCCATCTATTACCCCCATTTTTCAATTCGTTGGCTGTTTAATGGCTTTTTAGGACCTCTATTTGTGTCATATTAGGGCTTGGACCCCAATCATTGTTGTTTTCCTTTGGATTGCTTGGTTTTATTCCTAGAGGTCATCTATTACCTCTTTTTTCCAATCCATTGGCTGGTTGATGCTTTTTTGGACCCTCTTTGTGTCAAATTAAGATTCGGTTGCTATTTTTTGGTCAATCTTTTTTGTTTCCTTCTTGGATCTATTTAATCCACAACGCAATCTTCTCTAAGATTTTATTCTCTTATATGAGGTGTGTAAGTTTTCTAATATTGTGAGTCGTGATCTTAAATCTAATGAAGTTCAACAGTCTTACGCCATCATCTCTTTCTGACAGGAAGAACTCCTAAGTCTCTGCCTAGGATGCTGACAAATGGGAAGCTGATCACTACATTATGCTAGGGTGGATTTTGAACTCCATGGAACCGCAATTCGCTACAAATTACATCTTCTATGATAATGTTCCTAATCTTTGGAAACCTCTCATAAGGACCTATGCTCTCATAGAGAATGATGCTCATATCTATCCGTTGACACGTGAGATTGCTCATTTCCAACAAGATGAGAGTTCGATTAGTGAGTACTATGGAGCTCTTCAACGTCGATGGGAGGAGTTGAGCCACTATGAGTCCTTATCAAAGTTGTCAACTGAGTCAGCTAAGATCATTGACAAACACACTGAGAGACCAAATTTATGATTTTTTGGGTGGTCTTCAATCCGAGTATGAACAACTTCGGACTCAAATACTTGCAACGACGCCTCTTCCCTCTATTCAATATGTATACACTACTGTATTTGGCAAAGAGCAGTGTTATGTCGTTATGACTTTTGGATCTCCTTCTCTTGGTATTCCTCGAAAGTGTATTGCATTTGTTGGTTCTCACCTTCTGTGGGTCCTGTTAGAGGAAATGATCGAGGTCGTAAAGGAGATTGTGGTAGTGGTCGCTCTTAGGGGTGCAACTTGGTCCGGTTCAAACCGAGAATCAAACCAAACCGATAGCTTTGGGGTGGTTTGGTTAGGTTTGGAACAAGTTGCAGTTCGGTTCCAGGTTACGAAAATGGAGAACCGATCAATTTGGTTCAACTCTCAGATCAAGCTTGTATAGAACCGAAACAAACCGAGAACTAAACCCCTATGCAATAACTAAATATATGTGAAAATAATTATTATTATGAATTATTTTAGAAGTTAAGACATGGATTAGTATTTTTTTGTGGATAAACTAATGACTTTTTATGGATAGATTAGTGATTAGTGTAAGAAATTTTATGTTTATTATATGTTTGTTTTTTCATTAAAAAATATTACTTACAATTTATAGAATATTGGCAATCCATAGAACCGAACCGAACCAAACCAAACTGACTTTAGCTCGGTTTGGGTTGGTTCCAATTGAATTTGGTTCAGTTCTGGTTCTTATTTAGTGGAACCGACCTATGTTGGTTCGGTTCCAATTTGACCTCAAACCGAACCAAGTTTCACCCCTAGTCACTCTACTACTACTTGTTTTTATTGTGGGAGGTCATGACTGTGATCACCACTATCGGTTACATGGGTTTCCTGGTCATCCTGCTCGTACAACTGCTTATACAACAGTCACTACTACTTCTGGTTCTCCATCTGATATTGTAGTTGCTTCATCGACACTATTAGTTCATTGCGGGCCCCAATCGTTGAGATAATCCACTCTAAGTTCAGCTCTCAGGCCCCTCCTTCTAATACATCTGGTACATTTTCATCATCAATTCCCTTAGGTGTCGATGTTACCTCTGCATTTGTTGTTATAGTATCTTCATCATCTCCTAACTGGGTTATTGACTCAGGTGCTAGAGACTACATGACTAGTGAGTCTCAGGGATTTTCTATGCTCTTTGCTCCATCCACCTCATCCACTTAGGTTTACTTGGCGGATGGTTCATTTACTCCTGTTATGGAAGTAGAAACCACTTTCGTATCCCCTTCTCTTTCATTGTCCCATGTGTTGCATTTTCCATCTCTCTCTACCAAACTTTTATCTGTCAGTAGTCTTACTAGAAGATTAAATTGTTGTGTTATCTTCTACCCATCTCAATGTATTTTTCAGGAGCTTACTACGAGGAGGATTGTTGGTAGAGGTGTCGAAAGGGGGGGTTGTACTACTTGGATGAGCTACCAACCCAACCTGATGCTCTTAAAGTTGTGGCTACTACAATTTCTTCCAAATCAACTTGAATTTCTGATTCTCATTTTTCTTTTCCTCTTGTAGTTACTCATGATACATTATTTTTGTAGCATGCCAAACTTGGTCATGTTGATTTTCAGACTTTATGCCTTATGATTCCTTCTTTTAGCACTCTTTGTAAGTCTGTTAAATTTCAATGTGATGTATGTGAACTCTCTAAACATATTAGGCATGTTTATCCATCTCGTATGCATAGATGTAATTCTCCTTTTGAGCTTGTTCACTCTGACGTACAGGGTCCGTCTCCTATTCCATCTATTGATGGTTTTTGATATTTTGTCACTTTCATTGATAATTGTACTCGAGTAACTTGGGTTTATTTGTTGAAGTCTAAGGATGAAGTTTTATCTAAGTTTCGGAAGTATAACTCTATGGTGCAAACCCAATTTGGCGTTCTCCTCAAATCTCTTCGTTCTAATAATGGTGGGGAGTACGCCTCCCATTTTTTTCTCCATTATCTCCAACAACGTGATATGGTACATCAATTCTCATGTCCATAAACTCCTCAACAGAATGGTATTGCCAAAGGAAAGAATAGACATCTTCTTGGTGTGACCAGATCCTTGTTACAAGGAATGCACATGTCAAAGTCATATTAGTCTATGTCCTTGCTTACTGCATGTTTCTTGATTAGTAGAATTCCCTCTCGAGCCCTAGCAGGTCGTACTCCTTATCACTCTCTTCGCCCTCATGCAACCCTTTTTCCATTGAACCTCGAGTTTTTGGTTGTACATGTTTTGATCAAAACCATCATCCTACTAGAAAATAATAGGATGATAAAAGTTCAAATTAAGAGAGAAAGAGATTGATTGATTCATTAGCCCTAATTAGGCTTAAGTATTACATAAGATAATTAAAGAAGTGAAAAGACTAAAATAACCCTATAGGTTTATTTAACACTCCCCCTCAAATTGGTGCGTGGATATCAACAATGCCCAACTTGGACAAGACATCTTCAAAGGAGGTTTTATTAACACCTTTAGTAAGAACATCAGCAAGTTGTTGAGAGGTAGGAACAAAAGGAGTACAAATCTGTCCAGAAACTATCTTTTCTCTAAAGAAATGACGATCAACTTCTATGTGCTTCGTTCTGTCATGCTGAACCGGATTTGCAGCTATGTTAATAGCTGATTTATTATCGCAATATAGTAAGAAGGGGACCGACACAGGAAGACATAAATCAGCTAGTAAGATTTTGAGCCACAACAACTCGCATACTCCAAGTGCCATGGCTCTGTATTCTGACTCAGCACTCGACCGAGAAACAACATCCTGTTTCTTACTACGCCAAGTTACCAAGTTACCACCAACTTTAGTACAATACCCAGAAGTAGACCGTCTATCAGTCACTGAACCAGCATAATCTGCATCTGTCCATGCCTCAATACGAAGATGACCATGATTGTTGAATAAAATACCTCGACCAGGACATCCCTTAAAGTATCTAAGAATACGATAAACAGCAGCAAGATGAGATGTTCGAGGCGAGTGCATAAACTGACTTACAACACTAACAGCATAGGCAATGTCAGGGCGAGTCATAGACAAGTAGATCAATTTTCCCACAAGACGCTGATATTGGCCAATATCTGACACACACTCCCTCTCAGAATCAGCCAACCTGTGATTCTGCTCAATAGGAGTATCAGCTGGGCGAGATCCAAGCTGACCAGAGGCGCTGAGTAAGTCAAGAACATACTTACGCTGAGAAATGAAGATACCAGACTGGGACCGTGCAACCTCAATACCCAGAAAATAACGAAGATGTCCAAGGTCCTTAATCTCAAATTGACGGCCTAAGTAAGTTTTGACCTCGGCAAGGCCATCGGCATCATGTCCAGTAAGAACAATATCATCCACATACACAATCAGAGCAACAGTTTTGCCGTGGGAGTGACGCAAGAACAAGGTGTGATCAGCAGAGCTCTGATGGAAACCAAACTGATGCATGGCAGTAGTGAAGCGCTCAGACCAAGCACGAGGAGACTGCTTCAGACCATAAAGAGACCGGCGAAGACGACAAACATGTGTAGGAGAAGTAGAAGGAAGAAACCCAGGAGGTTGGACCATATAGACTTCTTCCTGAAGATCACCATTGAGAAAAGCATTCTTGACATCTAACTGAAAAAGAGGCCATCCGCGGATAGCAGCAACAGAAAGGAGAACGCGAATGATGGTCATCTTGGCAACCGGAGCAAAAGTTTCTTGATAATCAATCCCATAAGTCTGAGCATAACCTTTGGCCACCAGACGGGCCTTATAATGAGCAATGGAACCATCCGGATTATGCTTAAGCGTGAATACCCAGCGACAACCCACAACTTTCCTTCCAGGCGGAAGAGGCACAATTTCCCAAGTTTGAGTCTTTTCAAGAGCAGTCAACTCTTCAATCATAGCTGCGCGCCACTCAGGATGAGCAATAGCATCTGCAACAGTAGTAGGAAGAGAAACAGCGGAAACAGAAGCAAGAAAACTCCGATAGGAGGGTGATAGTGCAGACTCAGATATATAATTTGAAATGGGATAAGTACAAGTGCGCTTACCCTTACAAGTGGCAATAGGACGATCATCACAGGGAACATACGGAGGTGGAGCTAGAGGCGAGGAGGCGAGCTGGTCGGACATAGAACTGATGGTAGTATCACGGGGACGTCGAGAGTAAACCTGCAATGGAGGAGAGGACGAACTGACGGGGGGTGGGGAGGGAGGAACAGGCATGGGAAGGGGAAATAAAGAAGAAAAAGAATCATCAGGGGAATCTAGAGGAAACCACTTAGATTGAATACCAATAGACCCACTATAGTAAGGAGTATGCTCAAAAAAAGAAACATCTCGAGAAATGAATCGCCGTCGAGAAGGAGGATGGTAACAACGGTATCCTTTTTGGGTAGAGGAATAACCCAGAAAGATACATTTGACGGTCTTAGGGTCAAGTTTAGTACGAGTTTGGGCAAGAATTTGAACAAAGCAGACACACCCAAACACGCGTGGAGGAAGTGGAAACACAGGACGATCTGAAAAGAGCTTAGAAAGAGGTGTGGCAAACTGAAGAACACTAGAGGGGGTCCGATTAATAAGATAAACAGCAGTAAGAACTGCATCGGCCCAATAGGATTGAGGCACATTCATGCCGATAGAAATGGCACGAGCTAACTCTAGAATATGGCGATTTTTGCGTTCTGAGCGACCATTCTGCTGAGGGGTCTTAACATTGGACATTTGATGCTCAATGCCAGACTCTAAACAAAGTTTCAAGACCTCACCATAGGTGTACTCAGTACCATGATCAGAACGGAGGGTCTTGATGGTACAACCAAATTGGGTATGGACCATAGCAAGAAATTGCTTGAAGATCCCATAAACTTCACTCTTGTGTTTCATAAGATAAACCCAAGTGGTACGACTGTGGTCATCGATGAACAAAACAAAATAGCGAAAACCAAGAGTGGATGTGACAGGGGAAGGACCCCACACATCAGAATGAATTAAGTCAAACATAGCAGGTGTAGTAGTATTCAGACTAATAGGATAAGAAGAACGTACATGTTTAGCTAATTGACAAGTTTCACAAGACAAATCAAACAAATTGTTATTATGAAATAAAGAAGGGAACATGTGTTTCAAATATCCAAAAGAAATATGGCCTAAACGTAAATGCCAACGCATTACAAGAGCCTTATTAGACTGACTACGACTACTACTAAGCTGAAGAGCAGAATGAGTGCTAGAGGAACCGGGAACGTCCAAGAGATACAATCCATTTACTTCATGTCCAGTGCCAATCGTCCTCTTCGACTCCAGATCCTGAAAGACACAATGAGAGGGATAAAAGGTTACACTACAGTTCAAATTTTTTGTAAGACTACTAACAGATACAAGGTTAGTAGTAAGTTGAGGAACATGAAATGTGTTAGTTAAGGATAAAGAAGATGTAACGGGTAAATGACCTTGACCAGCTATGGAAGACAAGGAACCATCAGCCAGTCGGACCTTACGATGACCAGAACAAACACTATAGGTTTTAAATAGGGAGGACATACCGGTCATGTTATCTGAGGCACCAGAATCAATGATCCATGGTGAGGAAGTGGTAGAAACATTGTGTGCAGATGCAAAGGTACCTGAGTGAGCGAAGGTAGAAACTGGCTGAGATGAGGTCTCTATCTGATTGAAGAATTTTCTGAACTTGTCAAGCTCGGCTTGGGACAGAGATACCGAATCCGATGAGGATGTAGTAACTGAAGGAGGTGCTAAATCATTCGTTTGCTGAGAAACTACATGAGCTGAAGACCGTTGAGACTGTTGACGATGCTGGTTAGGACGACCATGAAGTGCATAACAGCGAGCCTTCACATGACCCAACTTTCCACAGTGATCACACTTATGTCGCTGACGGGTAGGCAGAGACCCACTAGAGGACTGTGAAGAAGGTAGACGAGCAAGCATTGCAGAGTGATCTCCCGAAGAAAGGGGTATGACAGCTGCGCGACGACTCTCATCAGTCAAGACATAGGAATACGCAGTCTGTAGGGAAGGAAAAGGATCCATTCCCAATAAATGAACTCTCGCATACTCAAACTCATCCCGGAGACCTGCCAGAAATTGAAAAACGCGATTCTTGTCAAGAATTGACGCATATAATGTCTCATCAAGAGGGTCCTTCCAGGAGTAATACGAAGAATAAAATGTCAACTCTTCCCACCGAGCACGTAGTTGTGATATATAGGTAGTAACAGAAGAGTCACCCTGTGAGAGTCGAGAAATCTCACGCTCTAGGTTAAAAATTCGGACATTGTTTTGACGTTGCGAATAAATACTCTTTGCGGAATCCCATATCTGCTTTGCTGTCGAGGAGAACATAAAACCGGCTGCGATGTGTGGTTGCATCGATGAAACTAGCCAAGAACGGACCATAGAATCATTAGCAAACCACTGGGAGTAAGAACTGTCGGTCTGTGTAGGTTGTTTGTCCGCCCCTGTGAGATAACCGATCTTCCCTTTTCCACCAATGAACATTTCAACCGATCGTGCCCACAGAAGATAGTTAGGACCATCTAATTTCACGGTAGTGATTTGAATGCCGGGAAAGTCGGTTGAATGAGACGGAAAACCACTCGACCCATTACTAGTACCAATGACCGAGGAAGAGGATGACTCAGAGGCCATCAAATAATCCGAGTACTTTGGTTTGAAGAGAGTTCGAGAAGATGAGAGCACAACTCCCTAGGATAAAGTGATCGCAGCACCCTAAAGGTGACAATGCACGATCAAAAGAGCTATAGGGGCTGATTAAATACTGTTGTGAGTGATCCAATTAATCATCACCGCAAGTATAGGTAATCAATGAGCAAGATAAGTGGGAGAACAGCTTCAAACAGCACTCCAATGTGATCGAAAAAACTTCGTAGGTGTTCAAAACACTGCCGGCACCCTCATATAACCACTACGTGAGTTAAACAATTAAAAAACACAGCCACCTGCTGTGATCGTAGGCCTCAGATCAGCGACTTGCAATGTCGATAAGACAGAACAGCCAATCTCTGTGATTGCAGGCCTAAGACTAGCAATCTGCTATGTCGCAAAGAGTCACAGCAGCTACCTTAGGTGTTGCCCAGTCAAAAAACAGCAATCTGCTGTATCGAAAGAACCCAAAACAAAAAACTGTTGTGTCGTAACCAAGCCTTGAGTGTCCACAATCGGAAAATGATAGCAACTGTTATGTCGCAAGGGGCCAAAAACCAATCTGCTATGTCGCCAGGCTCTAAACAGCCACCTTAAGGGTCAAAAAACTCAATTTGCTGTGTCGCCAGGCTCTAAACAGCCACCTTAAGGGTCAAAAAACTCAATCTGCTGTGTCGCCAGACTGAATCTTCAACAAAACAGCACCTTGCTGTTATCGCCAGCCCTAGACAGCAACATTGCTGTGTGTACAGCCTGATCGCAGGCTCCAAGCAGTCCTCAACTCCCTATCGCATGATGCGATTAGGGTGTATGGAGACAATGAACCCCCGTAGGGGTGATATATATTGACGACGAGTGTGTGGAGATTGATTTAAGGAAGAGGAAGGTGATAGGGTTTGTGGCAGAAGTAGTGGGAGAAGATGGAGATAGAGAGAGCTTGGCTCTGATACCAAGTTCAAATTAAGAGAGAAAGAGATTGATTGATTCATTAGCCCTAATTAGGCTTAAGTATTACATAAGATAATTAAAGAAGTGAAAAGACTAAAATAACCCTATAGGTTTATTTAACAATAAAGCTATTCGTTGTGTGTTCATTGGCTATTCTAGTATGTCAAAGGGGTATCAATGTTATGAGCCTCAGTCGAAACATCTTTTTATTTATATAGATGTCACCTTTTTTTAGCAGGTTCCTTATTTTTCTCCTGAGATTCCTCCATCAATTCCCTTATCTCTTCCTCATTAATCAGTTCTAGTATTTGGTTATAATTCTTCTTTGCAATCGCAGGATTATCTCACATATGCTCGCAAACGATTTCGTACTCCATCCTCTATCGCACTACAACTTTCATCCTCCTTGCAAATTGCTCCAACCAGTATTGTTCACCCTTTATCTCCACCTATTAGTACTACTACAATTCCATCTTCTCTTTCTAATCAAAATTTACCTATTGTTTTTCGTAAAGGGGTTTGTAAGTGCGTTTCTACTATTTACCCTTTTATTTAGTTTATGTATTACCAGGCTATGTCTCTTTCCGACAAAGCTTTACCCGGGAGTTGGTCTTTCCTCCTTCAGAGAAGTCAGTTGTCGGTTTTCATTGGGCTTTTGCAGTAAAATACAACTCTAATGGCAGTGTTGCAAGGTACAAGGCTCGCCTGGTCGCTCGTGGCTTCACTCAGTCGTATGGGTTGGATTATAATGCCACCTTGCTCCAGTGGCAAAATTGACTTATGTACGCATTCTTATTTCTCTTGTTGCGAATCGAAGTTGGCCTATATATCAATTGGATGTGCAGAATGTATTTCTTCATGGGCACCTTACAGAGGAAGTTTATACGAACCATCCTCCTGGCTTCCTACTTCAGGGGGAGAATACTGGGAAAGTTTGTCACCTTAGAAAATCAATATATGGTTTGAAGCAGTCACATCGGGCTTGGTTTCATCATTTAAGTGAAGTCATTATTAGCGTGGGTTTCAAGAGATGTCATTTCGATCATATTGTCTTCACTCATTCCAGTGTGACTAGTCGTACTATTCTTCTAGTCTACCTAGATGACGTTATTCTCACTAGAGATGACTCTTCATTTATCTTCCATGTGAAAAGCAAGCTTAGCCGCATATTTGAAGTAAAAGATTTGGGTAGTTTGAAATATTTTCTTGACCTTGAGGTGGCTTGTTCCAAGAAAGGGGTATTTCTTTCTCAAAGGAAATGTGCCCTAGATTTACTTAGAGATACCGGTATGCTTGAGTGTAAACCTACTTCATCTCCTATGGATCCTAAGAATTCGCTTCATGAGGATGATGATGATCTTCTCCCTGATCCTCAAGAGTACAAACGCTTGGTGGGTTGCCTAATTGATCTTACTCTTACACGACCATTACATTTTCTATTAACCTAGTAAACCAATTCATGCATGCCCCTCGAGCATCTCATTTGGTTGTTGTTCATTGCATTCTTCGGTATATAAAGTCGAGCCCCAGTTATTGACTTGTATCACTCTCATGGTCACCTTGATATATCTGGCTACGTTGACGCTGATTGGGCAGGAACAGCTACAGATCATCGATCTACTTCCAGGTATTATGCATTCTTTGGAGGAAACTTGGTCTCATGGAAAAGTAAGAAACAACATGTTGTTTCTCAATCAAGTACTAAGCCTAGTATCGTGCTATTTGCACATGATTCGTGCTATGGCTAGGCTCCTTTATTTTTTAGTTAGGATTTCCCATCATTGGTTCCATATCACTTCATTGTGATAATGAAGCAGCTCAAAAGATTGCATCAGACTCGGTTCTTCATGAGAGAACTAAACATATTGAAGTCAATGTACATTTTGTCAAAGAGAAAGTTAATGATGGTTCTCTTGTCCTTCATTATGTGTCATCTTCTAAACAACATGCATATATCTTCACCAAAGCAGTTGGTCCTACTATTCTTCATGATGTTTGTACCAAGTTGAGCATGTTTGATATATATGCTCCAGCTAAAGGGGGAGTGCTGGTGTGTATAGAATAGTTAGTGGGGTGTGTATAATAATATGATACATTTGTAATTATATTAATTTCTTGTTAATTATCCTTAGTTGAGCACAATGCTCACTAAAAGAGATTATTCTCAGAACATCAATTTTATGAGGGTTTCCGCTAGTAACAAGAAAGCAATAAATATGGAAGCATGGGGAAAAGTCCATTCTCAGGACTTGTCTATCTGAAAACCCAGGAAGCAAATGTAAACCTTTTATAACAAAGTAATACTTATTTTTTATCTGGAGAGGTAACATGTACAATAAGAAGTAATAAGAAAATGATAGTCTTAATTCTCTAGAGAAGTATGTTGACACATTTGATTGTGATAAATGAAGAATGTGCTAGCCAAAAACCATCTCTCTTGGTCACTGGTAAGCATAATGACTAATGAGTCTTGCTTCCCTTCCATCTAAACCTTGTAAAGGAACAGGTATCAAAATCTCTAGAATCAACATGGATTTAAAAGATAGTAATACCTTTGTACTGTTGGAAATAGTGGAAGCATTAATGACATGGGGACGGACACCATATTCCGCCAATAGGCTAAGCATGGACGTTGTAAAGATATACCTCTCATCCTCTGCAGCCTGGAGTTAAATATTATTAGGAACAGAGATCATATAGAAGGCGAAATATATGTGCAAGATTTTGCAGCCAAGATAAAGCAAAGCAATGAAATCCGCAGAGTACTTCAAGAAATTGCTTAGAGAAGTAAAATCATGGCTGATATTCGATCACGATCTCAGGAAACACTAAATTTTGAAAAAGTAAATAATTGAAGCAGTACCAAATGAAAATGTATTTGAAGTTCATAATTGCTCATGAAACAAAGAATCTTTGGATTCTAAATCATGTATACATAGGATGTAGCGACTGGCTGGTGAGGGATTGAATTATTTGTTGTACACAAAATCTAGTCAGATCAAGCACATTGCAACTAGGAAGGTGGTTTGCAAGACATTTCTAAGATCCAACTGTGGACATTTGAAGAGTTCCCTACAGATTATCCATATGGATATATGCAGGCCATTTCAGAGAGAGAGAGATGCAAATGCAATTGTGATTTATCATTAGTGTTAAAATATTCTCACATGTTCCTAGCTTAATGTCATTCAGTTGGAGTAAGATGATGAAACTCCTCATAAATTGTCAAGCTGACAAAATTTTCTCAGATGTTCCTAGCTTAATATCTTTCAGAGTAAGCTGATGAACTACTCATAAATCATCAAGCTGATAAGTACATTTGTGCAGCCTTCAGGTTTTTCTTAATGAGAAAAACATCATTCCTTAAATAACCAGACTATACTAAGAGGGAGTAAATCGGCATAGATCCTGGGATGTGGTCTGCAGATTCAAGACGAACCACGTCAACATTTCTTTGTTTCTTCCTTATTATTTTTATTTCCTGATATTTCAATTTACTTTTGTTCATTTAGATCCCTCAAGTTGAGTCCCCCCTTCCCCTGACGCAAAGAAATGTTTGACATATTAAGGTGTATGTAGTTAATATAATGGTCCAACGCTTCAGGATAGTTTCTTATTTTCTGGGAATATTTTGTTGAGACTAGCACAATTTTTCTCCTGGTTGAAACATAGCCTCAAGATGAGATTTTTCAACCTTGGTTAATATGACATTATTATTCTCCTTCCAATATAGAATGTGGTTGTTTTTCACTATTGAGCTTTAAAATACTTTGTGCGTACGTGTAGTGAAATATTGTTGATATTCACTTAATACACTTCATACAGTCGTGGTATTTTATGACTTGTGAGTGCATTTTAATGTTTATTTTATCATTTCCTACGGTTCCAATAAAAAGGTCTTCAATGATTTCAGTGAGAATTGTATTAATTTCCAAACTGAAATATTTCCATTTCCAGGCTGACTAAAAAAGACAATGAAATAAATATTGGATAACTTCATCCCAACCATCCATTTTCCAAAAGATTCCCTTAAAACAAAAATAAATTCCAACAAACCCCTTTTTGACACAAATTCCTCATTTCACCAAAATTCAACCAACCCCCTTATGGTATAAAATCTACCTACTGCCCATGAGAAATGGTATTCTCTAGCAAGAACCTAAATTATTTTTCTCAAGCAAGGGACCTTCAAGTCCAGTATGCATCACCAAGAAGCAATTAGTAGGGTTTTTTCTTTTTTAAACTGCTCTCTCCAGCATAATTTTAGGGGCAACAATTGGTGTGAGCATTCAGCTTCCTGCCTTCCCCAAGATCCATGCCATAAGTAGGGAATCTATAATGGAAAAGAAGCTTGATAAACTCTCCATCATTGTCAAGGATTCATCCTTACAAAAGAGAATTATCGTTAAGGACTATGGTTCAATGAGTCTACTGATGGTTGATCATGGCATCTTCATCCTTAGCATCCTCCTTGTAAAAAATGAGAGCCATCTGACAAAGTCTTCCGTCGATATCCCAAGTGATAGATATTGGGGAAGCCAGATGTGATATGTGTGGAGAGTTCTTGGGACACTAGGGCATCAAAAACCTTAAGGATCTAAGAGGAGACAGTTATAAAGGTAAGAATGCACGTTCAATTCCTAGCATATACATGTTAGGTAAAGATACCTAAACTTTGCCTACCAAATTCAATCATGCATCCCAACAAAGAATAACCCAACTCCATATTTGGGATAGAATACTCTCGAAGCTTGTACCTAAGCTAAAAGGCACCCCGAACTCTAGAAATGCACACATACGTAGAACAAGTTGAATATCTCACAATAGTACAACCTAGATTTCAATAGAGAGGGATCGTATCAAATCCTCAAAATCATGGCAACTCTTGCACATTGTTTACTTGATTAGGGATCCTTCCAATTCCAATTAAGGCATGGTATCTAAAAATGACAATAGGAGTTCAGAATAAACCCATATTAAAGAAAAAAAAAAGGAGAACGAATGAAGAGAGATACAATTTTTCACAATATAGGGGATATGGACATCAAATCTCGAAGAGTAGATTTTAGTTTTTATTTAAATTTCTGTTTTAAGACTTTAATTTTATATTTTTGGGACTTGTTTTGATGTTTTATTGGTCCATGATCTTGGTATAATATTTAGGGGCAGTTTAGTAACTTTACTTTATCTTTTATTTAAGTCTATTAGGGTTGGAAACTTAGGAGAGAGAAAGTTACGAAATTAAGTCGTTTATTTGGTGTTTTAGTTTGATTAGGACTCTTAGATTTATTTTCTTTATATAGATTGCATTAGGGTTTTTTTAATGATGAAAAATATGATGAATAAAAAGAAAGCTTGAGCTTAATCTTCCCAACAATGGGTATGGTGTGAAGCCATTTTGGAGTGAGTCTAATATAACATTCTTTTCTTATAATCTTTATTTTATTTTATTTTTCTCTTAACTTTCTTGAATTTTTGATTCTTGGTTCTCGGTTCTTAATTCCTGATTCTTGATTCTTGAAACCAACAAACTTCAATCCTTAATCATTTCTTTACCCTATAAACCTTTAACCATTTTCATTAGGATTGTGGTCATACTTGCAAAAGGTCATAATTAAATTACCCTAAACCTTCCCTCCAACTAAATACCCTAATCCCTAAACCGTCCCCTAATCATAATTTCAAAATGTTGTAATTGGAAAACTTTGTGTTTTACATCTCAATATATAACCAATTGGGATTTTGAAAACTTTTTCCTATTGTCGCCCAAATCCTTACCCAAAATCCTAAAACCCCTTTATTTTCTTTTCTCCCCTCACCATCCTTCATCACTAAGCCAACGCACTACTAAATTAAAAACTAATTTTAGGCATCAAAGTGAAATTTGCATGCCTCCACCAAAGTTGAAATCAAGATGAGCAAAGGCCTCTCATAGTTCATGTTATTGAACTCTAAGATGTAGGAAGTGTATTATATCCCTATAATTATTATTTTTTATAACAACAAAAATAATTAGCTTATAAAAAAAATCCACTTGTCATTTTAGTTCCATTAGCTCTTTATCTAAAAATATTAATAAATCAAAATTAAGGAACACGATTCCCTTCGTACAAGGATTCTCCATTGCAGTTTGTTTTGCAGCCATGTCCATTTAAAATATTATATTGTAACTCCAAAAGTGAAAAAATAATCATTCATTTACCCAAGGACTTGACTCTTGTTCATTCAAAAGCCATATTCTATTTCTGGTTCAATCTCAACTCAATGGGCTTTGGTTCTACATTACATAGGTTAGGAAAATAAATTATAAAAGAAGTGAGGAAAATATCCCATTCTAATTATGACCACCATAGATAATTTATTCACTTATATTTATATACTATGTTCCTGTAAAAGAATATTTATATATATTCTATATATGAGATTACGATCCAATAATCACCATAAGGGAAATGACTCAACTTTTTTCACAAGAGGAACCTTGGTTGGACAGAACCCCTACCAGTACCAACAACTAACCATAATTAAAAAGATAATTAGATGACTCAAAGCCTTATGAATGCTTAACTCTTGGATCATCAAAAGATCACTCTTTTTAACTTTCTTAGCTTTTTTTACATTTTCCTTTTATTTTCTCAGGAGGCAAGCTTGTAGTAAGGCAAGATCCCAACCATCTCTATTAGTAATAAAATATTTTAAACTTTGTGGAAAGTATGTCCATATAAAAAATTTCCAAATCATCTATGGATGGAGTATGCAATACCATAAATTCAAGTAGGTAGAAAATGAAGAAAACTTGCCAACTACTAAGCTATGTTCTTTACATGCTGGTTTTGGTCATCACACTGCGATTTTGAAACCATTGAAACACCATGTTTACATAAATGGGTATAGTTATGTTTATTGATCATCCAGGATCAAAATATTTCAGAAAGGAACCAGTAGAGTATGCGGACAAAGGGCTATCAGTTTGAGTTGTCACTCTTTCTCATACTTTCACTGGCTAAGTAATCGAGAAATACCAAGGGTACGGTCTCAACCAGGGATCGATGTGACCATTGCACTAAAAAAATCTAAGTATATGACAAGGACATGGCACTGATTTTGAAGTCTTTAGGAAACATAGCTCACCGGCTTCATTTTCAACTTTAGCTACTCAAAGGTTAACAAAACAAGCTGGGGATAATCATTGAAAGCACATAGTGAAGCATGGTGGAGCTAAACTTTCACATGAAGCCATGGAGTAAATAGGAAATTTATATGTACGAATCTTATATTGAGTATAAATTGCAAAATCATACTGAAGAAATTTCTTTATGGTGGGAGGTAATAATTTACCTTTAATTCATGAGCCAGTTTTAAATTTTCTTCAAGATCACCTTTTCTACGAGACAAATCCTTTAAGGCAGAAGTTATTGCATCATTTTGCTTCTCATCAAGTGCCTGTTGCTCAATAAAGTATTTATTAGGAAACCATAAAAATAAATACAAATTAACCTATTCTTACTCAAAATTTGGATAAAGATTTTACAACATAAAGTAATTGTTAAAATCATTTTTATTTCATATTCTGCTTTTTTAACTAGTTTTGATGCTTTGATTTTATAACTTATTATTAGTGGCATATAGTAATTCTTATTTGATAAAGCTTGAAGTGATTAATGTAAAAGAGATAGAGAAAGGGAATGGTTTTCACTATGCTACTTCCTCCTCTCCTAGTTCTCTCCACATATTCTTTTCCTTTTTTATTTTTGGTTTGGTCTATTGATCTAAATCCTTTAACTTTTATATTGTATCAAAACATCTAAGATAAAGCTTATATTTTTCTTTTCTTCGAATCTTTTCTTTTCTCTCTTTTCCCTTTGTTTGAAATCTAGGCTTTTTCTATTTTTGGAGATCAAATTTTCTTCTTGTTTGTGCAGTAATCTCATGGTTATGTTGTGTACTCAAAGACACAGATGGGGTTCAAACTAGATCAGCCTATTTCATCATCAAAGCCTTATCCTAAAGACATGGGGTTGGCTAAATGAATCGTGTTACTTCATTCAATCTTTCCATAAAAACATCTTTTGTTATTTAACATATGACCATATCTGCTTTCGCGATCTCTCATTGAAGCCTGTGAAGTCACATTGTGATAATCAAACTGTCTCTCACATTGACAATAATCAAGTCTGTTATGGAAAAACGAAGCACGTTGAACTAGATTCACTTTACTAATGACATTATGGCCACTAGCAAAAACTTCATACATTAGATCTATGAATCAGTTAGCAGATTCACCAAGGCACTTGGACAAGATCAGTTGGACCATATTCTTTTTTCAAGTTGCCAATTCATGATATCTATGCTCCACTTTGGTGGTGAGTACTAGAATCGTTTAGTCCACCCCTATTTATGTCTAATCTTTAGTTTCCCCTAATTATGGAGTAGTCTTTTTTATAATATTTGGTCTTTTGTTCTAATCCCTAATTTCTTTAGCTTTTAGCCTTTTACAATAATTACTTTCTCAATTGAATACAAACCATTCTTAAATCAGAAAATTTCCTCTCCAGAGCATGTTTCTCATTCAGCAGCAGCAACTCCTGAAACAAATGGCAAACATTTGCTTGCAATTGGAAAATAGATATATACCCAGGCTATTATGATGAAACTGTTTTTTTTTTTTTATAGCAAATTAGATTTAATTAATTCTATACCTTAACATACGCATCTGAAATTCGTTCGCGGAGTAGAAGGATCTCCTCTCCTTGAGCCCTGGTTCTTGAAAAAAGTCCCTGCTCTTATAAATGATTTAGAAAGAAAAAAAAAATGAACTGTAGCAAGCTCTAACTACAACATTGAAGAATCATTACCATTGCTTCTCGGTCCAGAAAATTATTAAAATTGTCATCTCCCATCATGTTCCTAGAACCCACGGGCATTTCAGAGTTATTCCTAAGAAACAAATCAGGGATTGGCTTAAGAACAATAATCTGCAACAGAAGGCCTGATTATATAAGTTGAAAACTTTGCATTAAAATTCTCCCAAACCCAATGGTTTGAGTATCACCTGCTTAAATGATGAGAGCTTGGAGGCCGGCCCCCATCTTCACTGTTCCCACACAAAAAGCTGTTACTAGAAGGTATCGCATTGGAAACTGCTGGTAATCTTGAAAACATCTGATTACTAGTCAGAGAATATTTTACTCGAGCATCTTGCATTTTTTACTTTGTGTTTTTCCTCCAATTCAGATTTATCATTGCCAATGATAATTCAGATTGCATCAAAGCAATCATCACTGGGTTGCTCTCTTGGAAGAAACCTCAACATTTTAACTGAAAGGTCTAAAGTTCAAGTGATGGTCCCACCCTTGATCAGCACAGTATTTTGAAGTTCAACACTATAACAAAGTACAAAAATGTTAATCATTTAAACTAATAGTCAGAACAACCAAAGAAACACCATTGAGGTCATTGCAAAAAGATATGGATAAAAAATATGTACTGCTATTTCAAAAGCTGAGCGGTACCCCCATTCAATTCTCCTTTCTTTCCATTAGGCCCAGCAAGTGTATCCCCCCCTTAACAGAACAACTTGATGCCTTCGGCCCCCCTTTTGTTTGGGAAGGGAAGAGAGCTTCCGGTTCAAATGTGTCAGATTTCATTATTGTACCTGTCAGTAAGGGGGCTTACACTTTCTAGGCCAAAGCACATCAGATTTTTCTAGCCAAAGTGCATCATGTTGTTCTGGACTAAGTACATAAAATCCCCCCCACCCACCCACACGCGCAAGTATTATGGTCTAATTCATGCCACACAAAATCAAACCACTCTAGGTCTAGGCCCGGAAGACTCAGACTTTCAACTAACCACATAAAAGTGGATGGATTTCCTTTGGTATTGTCTAATTGTAACATGAAAGGTAGAGGAAGGCAAAGCTATAAAGAAATTGAAAAAAAAAAAAAATTGAAACTCTAAATCTTCCAAAAAATTGAAAGAAAAAAAAAACAAGATATGCATATTGTAATTCTAATTTGCAGAAAGCTTTCTTCTCTGCAATTTCGAAGTCATTCAAGCAAAAGGAAAATGAAGAGGTGAATGGTAAATAACCCCACCTCCACATCGTGAATCCAACAAATACACACTTGCAAAGAGTATTGATATAATTGGTTCGTCCTCATCATTTGCACCTCAACCTACTTATTGGGATTGGCATTGGCAACATGACCCATATTTTTCCATTCAACTATATCCTGAGAAATGATATAATTAAATAAGAAAACTTAATTCTAACATGGTGAGTGTGAAGAGGGAAAGTGTGAAGAAATGATTTAATCTATGGATTACAAAAATTAGAAAGTTCCTCTTGCAACCTATGTTATTGCCTTGGCCCATTTGAATAGAGGTATCTATGGAGTTAACAAAAGGTATTCTTGTACCACAAGCAAAGTGTAAGAATTGAGTGGTTGTGGATCGCTTGTCCAGGTATGCCCATTTTATACCCGTGGACCATGGCTCATCCAAACATGACAACTCGGGCCTTCATGGAACTTGTCTTCAAGTTACATGGAATGCCTTTTTCCATCATAAGCTCTGCTCAACATCCGTGAACATATGTCTATAGTTAATCATTGTATGGGGACATATCTAAAGTGATATTCTAGTTTGCAATCCAAGCAAATGGGTGAAATGGCTTCCTTGGGCCACGTTGTGGTATAACACCACTACTCACATGACTCCTTATGACACCGTTTACAACTAACCAATAAGAGCTCTCTAATGGAGATGTTAAAATCTACATGTTAAAGGTGCCACGTAGGCACCTTTATCACATATTAGCCACTTGTTAACAAGTAAATCTATTTAATAAGTTCAAGAACTCCAATGAACACACCAGTGTACACATGCTAGCCACCTTTTTCTAACTATAAGTTTTTTTTTTTTTTAAGTCATTGTTTTCAAAACCAAACACATTAGCAAGTTGATGTGGCTAGCCAAACCGCTAGCCACATATAACACACATTAGCATCTGACACACTTAACACATACGTTAGCATGTTCATTGGAGTGGATACTTTGGCTAAAGTTAGTGGGTCTGACGCTAACAGACCCACTAACAAGTTCATTGTGGATGCTCTAACAGATTATTAATAGTGTTGGGAACCACAAATGTTCAACACGTAAAAGTCGAGCTGAGAATTAGAAGCTAGATCCTTATTTTTCTCAAAGAAAACCTAGATATGGAAAGAAAGGAATGAAACACACGCAATAAGTAGTGTACAACATAACAATTTTTTGCCAATGAAATGGTCAATTTGCCTCTTCAATTGTATCAACAGACATTTTAATAGTTTTGAGTATCATTGAAGCTCTATGTCAACACTTTTATGAGTCATATCAAGTTCCTCAAAAAATTCCCTTTGTTTCATGCAAAATTAATTTGCCTTTAAGATTAAAAGTAAATGATCTCAGATGTCTCGTCTCGAAAACTACATTAATCGGGATATTGTTGGTCCAACCATCTGAGCTTGGAAAATCCTATTTTTCTTGTGTTTTAAATAAAATCTTGTTTCGAAAATCTAGTGATCAAAATCCAGATGAAGTAAATGCTTCTTGAAGATAATCTGAGTCTCCCACATGCAACCAGGAAATAAAAGACAAGTTAAATCCTAGAATCGACAAGCCCATACTCAAATACGAGTTTCTAGAGCTTGCATCTCTCTCTCTCTCCCGACCCAAGGATTCCTATGTAGTTGAAAAACTACAATTTCTGATTAAGGCCCATTAATACCCGTAAGGATTTAATCTCATTTCGAGACAATGTTTCAATTAGAAGGGAAACCAAGATGAACTCATAAGAAACATTCAAAAACATCCCAATACAATTTGAAGCATTCAATGTTTCGACACAATGTTTCTTTCTAGTTCTTGAAAAAAATTGGAATATTTTGCCAAAACGTTAGTTTGAGCCATGCTCATGTATGTAACATTGGGTCAATTATGCACTCGCCGACCACTCACGAGAAAGAGTTGAAGGAGAACAAAGTTGCGTGGTTGGGGAGGCTTGAACTCAAGCCTCAACCAAAATCTCCAGTCTCTACATATGGGGGAGTTACCTTGGTCATTGTGTCAACCCACTTTGTTTGAGTCATTAAGTGATTATCATTATATTTCTTATAATATTTTCCAATTATAAAAAAATTTATTTTCATTTGATTTTATTTTTTGATAGGAATAGAGATGAAGATAGGGTTTTGATCCCAAGTCTATGGTATTACCACTCATTTCGAGGTTTTGATACACAATCTAGTAGATATCATGGTTGTTACTAAATTGCATACAATCACCAATAATGAGAATATGAGATCATCCAAATTCAACCTCGAGAAATATTGGATCGGAGGATGCGAAGTGATATACAAGCAATTATAAAAGTTTTAGTTCTTGGACCCACACACAACCTGAAGACACTACATAAGGAGGTTTTCCCAACGTGCAAGACATGTCCCTGATTTTCAACCTTGAGGACAAGACTCTTCGAAAGGGAGGAAACATTAAGAACTAAAAAAGATTAACGATACTTTCTATTTAGATGTTATCTTGTTGTTTTGTTATCTCAATAGGAGGCATGTACATTAGTAGGAAAGCTAGTTACTTTGTTATTTTGTTATTTCCATCGATCAAGCATAATGCAATGGTAGAAAAATTGTCTGGGTGGTTAAATAGAATTAAGAAGAGTAAGAGGAAGATTATCTAGAGATTTTTGGATGAATGATAAATAATAATTTTAACTCTCAAGGGTTGGTGAAATGGCCAAGACCATGCCTCAGGAAGCAGAGATCTTGAGTTTGAATCCCCCCTTAGGGTCGCCCTCAGGAATTTATCATAGAGGGGAGGGGACTGCACGTGCCCTGAGGATTAGTCGGGTGCTGTAAGTTGCATAAAGACCTTGGTTCAAAACAAAAAAAAAATGTACAACCTGCAAGTTGGGCTTCTTTTATGAGAAAATCAATTCATGCTTGTAGGGAGGCATTCACCTAAAAGAGAAAAAATCATCTCTCTTTCTATCTTTTTTCCTCCAATCCTTCATTTCTAATTATTAATTTCTTTAACTGATACCGGCTTGATTCATCAAAAAAGGTTCAAATTTCATGATGGATAGCTCAAATTTATCTCAAAAGTCTGCAGAGTCAAATAGAGACAATTATACAAATTAAATGAAAACCCTTATAGCATCAGATTTCGCGGGAAATTTAAGATAAACTAAGAAGAATATAAACATCACTAAAGCATCGATGAGAATTATATTATGAAGCATTACAGTTAATTATGATTAAATTCAAGCAAATTAGGCATCAATTCTATTTAATTAACATAATTAAACCCTAGAAGTGTATGAATTCAAAGGAAATCAAACAGAATTTAAATAGAAACTAAGGAGAATTCTCGGATTTTGAGGTCATGAACTATTATTACCTGATCTGGAAAAAAATCGTGTCCCTTTGAAATGCGAGTTGGATTTCAGGATCGTTTATAATTCGAGAGAGAGAGAGTTAGTTTACAAAGTCATTGTAGGTCGTTGGAAGTTTTCATCGACAGAGCAGTGTGAAAGTGCTGAATAAAAAGAAGGAATTTTTCCTGGAGTGTCACCACACATTTTATTCGCTGTTAAGGCAGGCATTTTCCTCACACTTGGAAGAAACTTCATACATCTACGTCACATCTTATTAAAATACCTTGTCAATAATGAACTAGGATTTGCTGTTAACAAAATCTATGCTAAGCTCATGACCAATAACAGGACGCCACATGTACAAAGATCGAGATTAAATTCAACCATTGAACTTGCAAAAACTTTCTACCTGCAATTTTCTCTCCCCTAATCAGTACTTATTTCTATTTTGCAATACACATGGCATCAGACCATTGGATGATCAACTTAGCACAGATTTTTGGGGTTCTTTTGATGATTTAAGTGCAATTTTAAAGATTGGACCTAGATAAAACATTTTCATTGTAACTTAAATTTCATGTTTGCAGACCATGGTTTTAAATCTTATTTAGTCTTGTTCAGCAGTGATACGGATATACACGGTATCTCAATATTTACATAGTCTTGCAAGATAAACAAGATATCGATATTTTATAAATCTTGGACAAGTCAATCGGGATTTTTATAGGTTTTGATTAAAATAATTATTATTTTTTTAGATTTTAAATATTTATAATATAAATAAAACATGATTTTATGATTAAATATTTCTTAAAATATTTTATTTTATTACAAAATTATAATTAATTTAATTTAAATATATGTAAATCAATCAATATAAATCGAATTTAATGGAGACGAGTTGGCTTGTCCAAGACAACTCAATCTCGTCCATGGCCAAAACAAGATATCAAATCGAATTTTAAAATCATATTACAATCAAACATGTTAACGTGATCATATCACTCGTAGAGATAATGATGTATGATGGGATGAAAACCTGCATACGTCTTCATTCAATGAGCGAATGCAATTAGTGAATCATTATTTTATCAAGACTTATAAAACAATAGATGACATGAACTTAACAAATCATTGCAAATTTGTGAAAAATTAGTTTCTTGAATTTAACACATGTTGTACTTACTTAAGGAATTTGTATCTTCCATGAGTCCTCTTATTTTTATTATTAGTGTTGTATCTGTCGAAATAGACAAATTTGCTCTTTGATCGCTTACAAAAAAAATTCCCTTTCCTTATATTATCATATTCAAGCTAGTACAAACTACAAATTCGTCACCATTTTCCTTAAGGAAGTGTTGAACTAATTTCATTGGACATTGTGTTGACGTGATAGTGTACATAAAATCATTGAATTTTTGCATTGTATCTCAAGGAAAAAAGTCAATGGTTTTTTAACGTTGTCATGTCAGCGCAATATTGAGTATAGTGACCAACAAAGTCAATTTAGAACGACTCTTTTCCTTATTATCTCCCACGTCTCTAATGAATATCAATCATTTAATATTACATTTGGCAAGGTTCTATTGGTCGAAATTTTCCACATTGAAGTGGTCAAACAGGTGGAAATCAATGTTTGATATACCACCCTAGTCTTAACTTGAAAGTCTTCTTTATTAACAGGGCTTGGGCTTTTGAGAGGACACCTTTTCTCCCTGCCCTAGCAGGAATCAAAGCCTGTTGTGACACTCCATCTATATGCTATCCGTTCTGTTTTTTATTTATTTTTGTTTAATTAAGAAATAAATATTATTGTTCATTATTATTATTTTTTTTTTTTTTTGTGTGGCAGGGAAGATGGCGTCGTGGTTTGACGTTCTCCCACGCACACAACTTCCTCGAATAAAATAGGGGATTGGTGAGGCCTGAGCGCGTTAGGCTGGACTATGCATATAAAATCCACGTGTCCACATATCAAACAATTTAAACCTAAGATCAAAAGAAGAAAAAAAATCTTTTTAAAAAATGTTCGATTTAGACACACCCCTCCATGTTTTGGTAGTGTTTGTGATATCCCTTGACCTTATTCTTCTATTCTTAACTATTAGAAGTAGTTGACACCAAAATTTGGATCTCACAAGTACCCATCTTTACATTTAAAGTTAATATAATTCAAATAATTTTAATCAAAAATCAAGAAAATTGCATCCCACTATCTTATAATCACGTTAATTAATTTTTAAAATTATAAAAATATTTATTTTACTATGTAATCTTCAAAAACCCATCTAAGGGTTGGTCAGGTGGCCAAAATTGCACCTCGGAAGTGGAGATCTTGAGTTCAAATCCCTCCTTAGAGTCTCCCTAGGAGTTCATCCCAAAAATCACCCAGTGCATTTGGGTGCGTCAAGGATTAGATGAGTTCTCTAAGAGATTTGGCTACCTGAATTCCAAAAAATAATCTTCAAAAGACTCCTTAATCAATATTTTAAATTTCAAATAAGTCATTTAAATACATGTACAGTTGCACATGCCACCTTTTAGTATAGATTTATGAAAAATGACGTATATGATCTCATCTTTAACCTCTTGCCAAAAGCCCATCATCTTCATGCTCTTCAACCTCTATGTATTATTTCCCAAAAATCATTTCTTTTTATTAAGGTTTATATGTTTAACTTGATTATGAAAAGTTACCTAAATGATCTCATCTTTAACCTCTTGCCAAAAATCCATCACCTTCATGTTCTTCAACCACTATGGTATTATTTCCCAAAAGTTATTTCTTTTTATTAAGGTTTACTGTTGAACTTGATGAAAATCCTATGGTAAAAATGTTTATCCAAAAGGTTGAAGATTGCTATTTTTAAAAAGAAAATTAGAAGTTAAGCTTAGGGCATTTAGGCTATCTTACATATGTTTCTTTTAAAAAATTGAGGTGAGGGGTTGTGTCATCAATTTGAAAAAATAAGGAATTATCTCAAATATTCAACAATACATAGAAGGAGAAAACAGAAACAAGTAATTTATAATCTGGTTAATCCCTTCACTTTTATAATCAACGAATTTGATGATCAAATACCAATGAACTCGCTATTACCTATGATCTTATTGGTAATTTATCAATGAGATCGTTGATGTTAAAATTAATATTTTCACTGAAAATCACATGTTTTGAAAATTAAAATGAACAGTGTACCGGAGTCGAAATTTTGTCATAAGTTGCACATGTCTTGGAAAATATCTCTTTTTTTTTTTTTTTGTGCTAAATTTCTGTTTTTTGGGTTTAGGTTTTTTTGTTGTGGGTATCCTCACCCTTAAGGTGAGACTAATCCCGCATCTGCCCCTTAGAAAGTCCTAATGCAACTGGTTGAATCAAGAGTCAACCTAACCCTGGAGGTGCCCCAAGGAATTCACTACTTCGTGGGGTTTCAAACACTTGATCTACCCTTCTTGATGAACTTATCAAAACTGGAGTTGCCACTAGGCCAACGCCTTGGGGTTGGGTTTAGGATTTTATATGAGCCCAATCATAATTTTTAAAAACTACTAAAATTGTTTGAACGAGTTTCACAATGTTTTGTGATATTGAGATTATAATCTAAGCCAAGGATTTCTAATGTTTAAAGAGTGTGTTTTAATCTTTAATTGGTGTGTGATAAATAAGTTAAGAAAAAAGGGTGTAATAAGTAAAAGTTGGGGTGTCAATAGCAACTCTCAAAAAAAGTATTCAATGAACTAGGAATCAATCTAGCTTGCCTTTGATAAGATTTCAAATCTTACTAAGAGTCGTTGGCCCAGACAGATTATTTCAATGGCAATCCTACACTTCACGCCACTAGATTTCATGGAAAAATTCAAATAAAAAAAGTCTTGATTCGAGGTGCTGAAAATGGATAGTCACTAAACTCTCAAATTTAAAAATTAAAATTCAATAGTGATAAATGACCTTTTTTAAATTTTTTCTCAAAGTTCTTAGAATTTTGTTTTCTACATCTCTATGACATCAGATCAAGTTTTTGGATGCCACGAGGTAAATGTGGTCAAGCACTTTTCTCAGTTAGGGAAGTGCTTTTAATTGCTTTATTGGTGGATCAAGTTTGTCTCGAATGTCCCCAACGTTGAGTATACTCAACAACTCATTGGTGGGCTGAAATGAATCAAATAAAACTATAAATATGAAGTTCATATAAGGGTTCAACTATACACAACAAATCGACAACCCAAGTACTAAACAAATGGTAGAGCAACTAGGCTAAAGGTTTTCTTATAATCAATTTTTCTTGGTCGATGGATTTTTGTAGAGTTCAATCAGTCATTTACTAGGAATCAGCCAAGTGAGATCCTTAGTATAATTTAGATGGGAAGCATGAAGTTCTTCATTGATTGCTTGCATTGAAGTAGGATTTTTTGAAGCTTCTTCATAATTTAAAGAGTGATTTTGGAGACCTTAGGAAACCACACATTCATAGTGGTACATTAGTACACGTGCATTGAAAGCATCACAACGTGAGTATAACATAGTTATTTTTGTAAATTTGGGATGCCTACAATACACGTGGATCAATAGTGTTACAGTTTCTATATTTTGGTAGAAAGATTATGGATTCTATATTTGAACAGCAAGATTTGGACAATTTGCCTAATTAGTTGATTATTTTGTTTCCTTATTATAACATTCTTTTTTTTCTGTATTTCTATTTATTTGTAAATAGCCTTGTATAGATATTCTTTCAATTTATTTATTTATTTATTTTTTATTTTTTCCTTCTTTGTAATCACTTCTTCTATAAATTTAATAATAAGTGAAAAACTACTCAGTTGAGGAAAAGAATCCAAAACTGTGTACACGTTTACACGGTATCACAGCAAGTCATCAACAATCTCTTTTCATCAATTTTTTAGTCTCTTTCTTTCTTTGGTTCTTTACTTGCTTCTTCAATCGCCAAAAATTGTACAAATATTGGAAACTCGTCTGAGACTAACGAACTGCAAGAATAGAATAATTATCCTCTTTTTGTCCATCACTCAGATAGTCTGACCAATTGCATTTGTTGCACCTCCTCGGACTGGTGATAATTATGGTACTTGGTTTCATGTCATCACCATGACCTTATGTGCCAAAAACAAGCAAAGCTTCATGGATGGTACCTTGGAAAGGCCGGTTATACCAAGTAAATTCTCTCCATGGGAAAGATGTAATGATTTAGTTGCCTCATGGATTCTCAACTTGGTCCTAGACGAAATTTGTAGTAGTATCTTATATTTCAACACTGCAAGGGAGATTTGGTTAGACCTATCGAAGCGATTTTCTCAATCTAATGCTCCACAGATTTATCAATTAAAATAGTTCATCTCTTCTCTCAAACACGAAGACATGAGTGTTTCAACTTATTTTACAAAATTCAAATCACTATGGAATGAATTATCTTGTTACCATCCAACCATATTTTGATATTCTTATGGATATGGGAAAGCTTCTGACGAACGGCTCCAACAAAATAGGGGGGTGGAATTTTCACAAGGACTTCATAATAGATATGCGGCTCTTTGAATTCGAATTCTTCTCATGGAACCTTTTTCTAGCACAACAAAATCATTACAACCGCAACAGTCACACTAAAGATCATTGCTTCAAAATTATTGGATATCATCCAAAGAAAATTGATGCAATTGTTAATATATCCAAATTTAAAGAAAGTAAAATGGTCAATGCGTTCGTTATCACTCAGGAACAATACAATAAATTATTGGTTCTACTCTCTTCATGTAGCATTAACTCTAATGTTAATCTAGCATGTATTGCTCTTACAATAGCCTTTAAATCAGTATGGATCATTGATACCTGAGCAACCAATCACATGTGTTACTCTTTATCCCAATTTTCCTCTTACAAATCATGTCCAAACCCTAATTTTGTTCAAGTTCTAGATGGATCGAATGCCCCTATCACACATATTGGAACTGTTCATCTTTCATCCACCTTTAAATTTGAAAATATTTTCTTTATCCCATCCTTTAAATTTAATCTCTTATCTATTAGTCAATTTGCACAAATCAATCATTTTTAGTAACTTTTTCTTCTATTTAATGTCTTTTTCAGGGCCCATCAACAAAAAAGATGATTGGACAGGGTAATGTTCATAAGGGGCTATAATATTTTCAAGCGATTTCGATAATGACAATTATTAAACCCCCTTCCATTGACCTCTGATATTGGCGGCTTGGAAACTTATCTTATCGTTATGTCACCCCCAAAACACTAACACAAAGTCTGACATCAAATCTCAAGATACTAGGTGGCACCTCGAAATTTCAACATGGTTTCACATGTTTATAGTAGTATTTTAAGGCACTAATTACTTGTTTTACCTGATAAATAATATACATTATATCATGCATATATATATACAAACTATAATAACAACGGAAGCCTATATACATCTAATAATGTATAATAGATCAGAGTGCAGAAGGATAAATAAAATACAGGATTATAAAAAAATTCTCTACTCTAACAAAAGTCCCAAAGCTCTACTAAAAGCTATAATACAACCTAGGTTAACTAATATCACTAGGGATTATAACCCCAATATTCTCCAGACAACAGACGATAATCGTCTATCTGACTCACCAAATGATCCTTACTCGTGCTTTATACTTGTCTCACCAAGCATCGGATTTGAAACTAAAAAAATGGAGAAGAAAATGATAAGTAATAATAGTTAGCCAATAGAAAATCAAATAATTTATACTAATAACATCTCCTAACATGAACGAATAAACATACTGAATCATTTTAACATATACAAAATTTTATAGAATAAATTACGATTAACTGGTATATATAACTAGAAATGAGCAACTAAACATTTTTAAAAGTCATATTACATTAATCAACAATACTCACTATCGCATTTTCTTTTTATACAAATCTAATTGGTTAAATGGAAACATTAAACATGCATTTCATTTTATATATCAAAATAAGACAACAGATACATAACACACAATGATGAAGTAATTGAATTAGATAGTTAGGATTCACGACTGGATCGCTCCCAATCGGGACATGATGTTACAATACTTTACTAGGAGTCGAATACTTATTCACATGATATGATGAGTCAAATGTTGTTTCTTAAATGAAGAAAAAATTGAATGAAAAAATAAAGAGATTGAGAAAATTTGGACTAATATTATACACCTACGCAAAAATTTGAAAAAAAAATTAGATCTAAAAAAAGATGAATAAAATTTTATGTAATTCAAAATTTGGGTACAATAAATTGTATTTATAATTTAAAATACCAAATCAAATTATCTTTTACATGTATGACCTTTTTATTATGTGTGATGTGAAGTATTAGTTAAAATAGTTGAACAGACAGTATTTTGTGATTATAACGATTGAAAAGGATAATATAGTCAATTTGTCAATTTTCAATATTAAGTAACAAATAGTATTATGTAATTATAACACTTAATTTGAATCAGTTCAACACAATTCAGACCGGTAAATAGACAACAACCTCAACACTTAAATTCAACGTTTATAAAATTTCAGCAATTATAATCTTTTAACACTTACTTTGTCTAATTTAACAAACGGCCCCTAATTAGTTGACTATTTTGTTTCCTTATTAATATCATTCTATTTTTTATATTTCCCTTTATTTGTAAATAACTTGTATAGAGATTCATTCCTTTTCTCTTATTTTCTTCATTGTAATTTCTTTTTCTATAAATTTAATGATAAAAAATTCCTCAGTTGAGAAAAACAACCCAAAATCACATGTACCTTTACAAATAAAAATGTGGGGCTTCTTGTGGTCTCCAAAATCAAGTACTAATTTAAAGGCTCGTAATGAATTAAAAATAGTATCTAGTAATAAATTCATTGTACTTGAAAAGAAATTTTTGATCTAGCATGTGGGGCAATAGACATGCTTAAAGAGGCAATGAAGTAGATGTTTGTACAAATGTGTGATGCAAATAAATGTTATGGTGATCCGGTGGAATGTTTGCATGGACCATGGGTATATGACTTAACCAAATCGTGAATTAGGTAAAGGTACATCTGTACCTAGTTCATGAATACAACAAATTCACACTAACTAATTTCTAAATCCATCATTTCAATTTGCAAATCGCAAATTTTGTTATTAACTTTAGGGAATCAAGTAACACAATATTAAAGATAACTCAATGAAAATAACACATATTATGCCAAATTAGATATAGATTAACTAATATTTGAAGTAAATATATATGGAATATTCTACCAGATTGATCCAGATAATAAGCCCAAAAATGTTTGGGTGCATTAGAGTGAATAAGTACTGCACATGTAACTTAACGAAGGTGAGGGTTCTTTCTTTCACTAACATCATTTTGTTGGGAATTGCTCGAAAAAAATTCAAAGTTAGTGAACGATACCATTTTGTAAAAGAAAGATTTCAAAATAAATTGAAGTGTGTTCCCCTCAAGAATAGCTGTTAAGGGTTAAGTTGGGAGAAGACAATGGCACAAAAATTATGGAAGTAATGTTCAACCTTCAATTTATGACGTAAAAGAATAAATCTTTGAGTAACGAGAAAAAAGATTTTGTTAGGGCACATGTTAAAGTACAATAAATACCCTTCGGAAATTGGAATATGAGGGTATTATGGTAAAAAAAATAAAAAATTTTAAGGGTATTTTGATATTAAAAAATTCAATGTTCAAAGTGTATTTATTGCACTTCAACGTGTACCCTTAGGGCACACATTAACAAGACTGCGAGAAAGATTATCAACAATAATGAGAAGATAAGTGAAGTGGGATCTCCAACCCAAAATGGGAATCCAATGCATGGTGTGAGTAAGTACTCCTACCACTTCTCTTTTAACACATTGACCTTAAATGTCCGGCTCACACCCATTTGATTAATCAAGTTGCTTTCATTGGATATTTTATAACGGTTGATGTTTAAGGTCCATGGAGGGGTGAGCCAACCTTTAATGCGATAGTAAGGATTGCCAATGTATTCGATCGAACCCAAAATTTGATCCATTTCAATAGGATCAAATAGCATTGTGATAAGGAGTAGGGGTGCAACTTGGTTCGGTTCAAACCAAGAATCGAACCAAACCGATGACTTTGGGATGATTTGGTTCGATTTGAAACAAGTTGTGGTTCGGTTCCGGATTACGAAAATGAAAATTTGATCAATTTGGTTCGGTTCTCAAATCAAGTTTGTATAGAACCAAATCAAACCAAGAACCGCAATCCTATGCAATAAATAAATATATATGTATATAATAATTATTATGAATTATTTTAGGAGTTAAGACATATATTAGTGATCTTTTATGAATGAACTAATGACTTTTTATCGATAGATTTGTGATTTATTGTATAAAATTTTATGTTTATTATATATTTATTTTTTCATTAAAAAATATTAATTACAATTTATTGAATATTGGCAATCTGTAGAATCAAACCGACTTTAATTCGGTTTGAGTTGATTTGGTTCCAATGGAATTTGGTTCAATTATGATTCTTATTTAGTGGAACTAACTTATGTCGATTCGATTCCAATTTGACCTCAAAGCAAACCAAGTTTCACCCCTAGTAAGGAGTATTGTAATACACCCCCATAATATTTTCAAAGATATTAGAATAGGATTAATTTAAGATAAGATTAGATGAGAAGAGAAATAGGTTCAATTGATTTACATTAATTTAAACTATAAAAATATATATATATATATATATATATATATATATATATATATATATATATATATATATATATAACAAATCCTAACAAGAGATTTATTGTATCTCTTCCAATTTAATAGTATCTTAAACTAATCATATCTAAACTCTTGAGAAAATATGATACAAATATTACAATACACCTTATTATTACAATGTTTCATAATTTAATTGAATTGATTTTAGAATCAATCCAAAACTATTGATTTTTCATTTGGATTGATTGCCTCTGAAACAATATACATCATATTGAACCGGTCCGGTACCAAAAATCAACCTGGTCCGAACCAGATCCATTGACATCCCCACCGAAAACAAAAAAAAGAGCTCCCTTTGGCATTTCATGATGATGAGGAAGACCAAACTTTGTGCAATGTGTTTGTAATTCACCAATCAAATTAGTTCTTTCTTGGGTTCTCTCAGGATGTACCGTCGTTGGACAGAAAAATGTCCGACAATCCAATAAGAATGAAAAATTAAAAAGAGAAATCGAGGATAAAACCTCAGTGGCATTACAGTAAATTTATATAAATTTATGAGCATTTAAGTGAAGTTATGCCGAAAGGCACGATACTCAATACACACCGTTCCGTCTACCAACACACACGTATCATTAACCGTCCAACTTAACCATAGTTAACTGCAAACATACTTAAGTTAACCAAAGTAAAAAATTTACCTCAACAAAATAATCATCTAACCGCACACCACATCTCCTCAATAACTACTAACATAACTGGCTAACCGCACACCACATCTCTCCAATATTTAAACCAAACTGCCCCCACAAACCAGAAGACGAAAAGAACGAGAGAGAGAACGAGACAGACAAGAAGAAGAAGAGATGGGGTTTGTAATGGAAGAAGAAGAATATTGGAAATGTCGAAAACACCCCTCGAAGCATCGAACCACAGGAGTATGTCCTCTCTGCCTCAGAGATCGACTCATCAACCTCTGTCCCGACTGTGCTAACGTGCGCCCTTGCGCTTGTTGTTCCACTACCTCCTCATCTTCATCTTCTTCATCGTTTTCTCTCTCATCCGCATTCGATGCGCCGAGTTCCACCTCGGGAGTTGGTATCGTAGGCCGCATGTCTCATCTCATCGAAATCGAGCCTTCGTTTCGACGGTCCAGATCTTCTGCGTTTCAGTTCCTTCGACCGAAGTTCTCAGATCCGAAGTTGTCTGATAAAGATTATGGATCTATGCGTAGTAGATCATCGATTTGGTCGTTTTTTAAGGCGAATAAGACGAAGAAAGTGGAGGAAGTAAAGGAGAAAGAAGAAGATGAGGAGGTGGTGAAGAAGAATGCAATGATGAGGAGATCGAAATCGGTTGGAGTTTCTTGTTACTCAGATTCCGGTCAGATTTCAGGTCGTGATGTCAGAATGAAAGGACGGAGTTGGTATTTTCCGAGTCCGATTAAGGTTTTCCGGCAACCTAAGATCACGAAGATTCTTCAAGAACAGTCTCCTTTGTGCAGAGGATAATTATTCGCGAAAAATCAAGAAAAAAATTAAACTAAAAATATCTGTACGTTTTTACTGTATTTTTTGCCCTTTTGTTGAATATTTTTTTTGGGATATAATTGTAAATTTGTAATTGGTTGTCGCGAAGAACATCTGAGATGAGATTATATAAATTTTCTTCTTTTGCTTAGCCAACAATATTTTAATCTTTTTTTGCTTTTAAATTTTCCTTAAAAATGGAGTTATTAACTTATTGTCGTTATTTTTTCTTGAATGAATAAATAAATAACTGATTCGCTGTTTTAATTGGAAATACTAAAATGCCCTCGCACTTAAGTTTCTAATCATACGTTGGCTTTGATGCAAATTTAGGGTTTTCAATTGCATAGCGAAATACCTTATCAAAATTATAAATAGTTGAGTAATGCTATTTAATAGTTTATCAGAATTTCTTCACGACTTCTATTTTTGTAGAGAGATTTTTTGCTCTTTATTGAGAAGTTATAAAATTCTATTTTTGTGCGAAGAGATTTTTAAGTTTTGCATGAAGAGATTGAATTTTTGCTCTTGTGCGAAGAGGTGTATCCACACAGGACCTTAGTTGAATCCTTCTAAAATTGATTTAGATAAATATATTATAAAATATATAAATTACATTAAATCACTAAATAAAAAATTTTAGGTAACTTTGATTAATCAATCGTTTTGTTAATCAATATTTGTAGAATTTCTGTATTTTGTGGTACTAGATGAAGGTGACTCCGATCGATCAAACTTTTCCTCATGAATTTCCTACTCCAGAAAATAAAAGTCTAATATTGTTTTGAGACCCAGATAACTTGTTTAGCACTAATTTTTAAGTCGATAGAACCCTCTTCGCAACATTACATGGTGATTTTTTTGTGTTTATTTTATACTCTTTTTCTTCAATATTTTTGGATACCTCCTTTGGTTAAAAGTTTTTTACCTAATTTTTACAATCATGATTAACATGTCTAGTTGGAAGAAAATGGTGATTCAAATGTTAGGTTGTAGTTCTTTGTCCTTTTCATTCTGGTCAAGGTCCACTAAGATATTTTTTCTTAAAGATCTAATACAGTTAATTAGTTAATAATTTCAAGAGATTGATTCTGAAAACGACCGACATAAACGTTAGCTAATCTCACCAACTGTAAGCTCTATCTAACTTATAATAATTACTTTTCTTTATTAAGCAAGACCTTTGAGTCATTATTTTAATTTGTGGTGGTCTCTTTTTGGGATTGTTTTACAAAAATGCCCTGAGTAATTTACTGAAATTACGAGTTCAGATACTCCTTTGAAATTTTTATCAAAATGGCTATATGATATTTATTTATTTTTACCAAATAGATAGATATCAACTCAACATAAACTGAATTTTATCTTTATTCCCTTATTTTCAGCTTGAATTAAACCCTAAATCTTAGTTCTGACTTTTTGATACTCTTGTAAATAAAAATGATTTTTTATTTGAAGTCAATAAAAAAGTTAAAAAGTCAAAATTACTAATGTGACCATAAAGAATATAACCATTTTGTAAAATACCAAAACGGGTATCTGATTGGATCAGTAATTTTGGTCTCATACAAGACCTTTGTAATTTTTTTATTATTTAAGCATATTTTATTTTGTATAAGAAATTTGCTTTGGACTGGTGCAAAGTAGGATAAATTAGTATATTATTCAAACCTGTGTTGGACCCATTTGGGCTGCAACGACTTTTGAAGTTTGTTGGGTTGTCAAAGTGGACTTCTACCAGAAGCATCCATTAAAGTTTACGTTGGAAACTGAAATAATATCTAGTAGAGTGGTAGATCATTTGGGTCCTTCAGCGGGTTTGGATCCCAAAGGGGTTATTTTACAAAATTGAATTTGTCATTTTTTATTATTATTGAAGTATAAATTTCCAAGTAACTGTCGAAGTTTTCAAAAATATTAAAAAGTGTAATATGTGTTGACACAACCATCATGTAATACTGACAAAATATTATCAAATTGTCAATATTACAAGATGACTTTATCAATATTATTAATGATTTGGAGATAAAGAAAACTTTTGTAATTATTCAGAATTTACCCTTTTTTAACATAAAAAGAAAAAACATGAACTCAATTGTGTACTGGAGAAGGGTAACATTCAAGATCTTATGGGGATATTTGCATTCTTCACCATATTCATTTTACAATAAATATTTATTTACATTAAAGACATTTTAATCTTATAGTAAAGGATTTGATAATTAATGCCAACAAATATTTATTATGTAAAAAACAAATATATCCTTTATTTTTTTTTATTAAAAAATAATAATAATAACTAAGGGTATTATTAAAAGGTGAATGCGATAGTAAATGCTGATGTCTTCATGAAGTTTTGGATGTTAGCATTCCCTTTTTGTAATTATTTAATTTAATTTTTTTTTTTTAAAGTTATATATTGAATGATCCCATTTGTTATTTACTTGTTTACCCTTTTCATTAACATTTTACTTTTCTCAACTAGGCAAGCAAGCGGTTTGTAGTTAACAAAGCAGAGGGTGGATTCAATGGAATTTCTACCTAGATCGTGGGATCAACACTCCTCTAGCCTTTCTAATTTAGCTAAGTTGGCACCTTCACCCCTTCCTATAAACTTTATATTCAATTGAAGGGTATACAGTTAAATTCATTAATTATTTGTATGATAGTGTCAATTAAATCATCATTTATATAAAAGAGAAAATTAGAAAATGAAAGAAAGTTTGGTGGTAGATTATGTTAGGGGAATCAAACGCCAACACATGTATCACTTAAATTTTGGCATTGCACACCCCAAGGGTTGGTGATATGGTCAAGATCACACCCCCAAGAGCGAAATTTCTTGGGTTTGAATTCCTACTTATATGGACCATCCCTCAAGGATTTATCCCAGAAATTATCTTATGCATGTGGGGGGTGAGGGGGCTGCACGTGCTTCGAGGATTGAGTAGGTGTTCTAAGAGACCCAAATACCTCAATTCCAAAAGAAAATATATATTGACATTACAAAAAATTTAATAATAAAAATGTAAATAACAGTAAGAATTATATACAAGAAGATAAATAATTATATTATTTTCATATCCGTCATTTCAATGGACATTATAAAAATAACTATTAACAAAAACTAATTTTATATCAATTTTATTGCAAACCTCAAGAACAATATAGGACTTGGGAAGTTGAAGAGAACAAGCTTTTGGAAAAGAAAAAGAAAACAAGAAGACCGAGGTCTACTAATTTTAGAAATATATATATTGTAAAATTATAAATGTGGCTTGAAATAAATGGGCTAAAAGATCCATACCTTGTAGAAATGTGAAATTTGGACCGTGCATCAATAAAGATAATCCTTTTGCATTTTATTTTTTTGAAAGTTTGAAAAAATTGTCTTAATTTTTAGTAAACATTAATTGTAAGTGGTTCTAATTGAATAATTTCATTAAGGTACTTTGAGACGCACTTCGCATGTACGCATCGTCTCACAATGTTGGGGAGCTTTAAAATTTTCAGGATACAAAAATATCTAATGGTCGTGGTTGATTTGTCACATGTGATGGATTGGGTGCACAATCACGTTAGTATCTGATCGGGAACCAATCATATACGATGAATCAAGTGCATTGGATCAAGTTAATACCCGATCAAAATCGGTTAGGTGTGTTGATTCATGATTGGTATCCGATCAACAATAGGTGTTAATTAAAAGGCATAAGACACATACCTTCGATAGGGTGTGATCTGGATCGTTAGATCTGAAATCAGATATAATCCAACGACTATTGAACCAAGCTATATTCAATCATGACTCTTGATCAATAAACACAAAATGGCTATAAAAAGTCAACAGAAATCAGATTTCTTCACTGAAAATTTTTATGTTTTCTTTTTTCTAAGCTTAAGTACTTGGCATCGCTAGTTTCTAATTTTTTGAATGTTATAGATTAAATTGGATTATAAATATTTCGATTTAATAATTTGAATGTAGACTTCTCTGTATCCTAAAGACATTTGTTCATTGATTCTTTGTGTGTTGTAATTCTAACCAGTAAAGGGGAATATTTATTTAAAAGAGATCAAATTTGATTCGAGCCTTGAAGTTCTAAAAATCTCCTTTATCGAATTTTTTCAGTTCACCTAGTAATTTTCAATAGTTCTTGAGGTAGTCAAGAAAATATTCATAATCATTGCATGTGTAACATCAAAATAAAAAGTTATTGAGTTCCAACTCCTTGAACGAGTTAGAAATCCAAGACCCATCTCCTTTGGCCAAGATCCAACTCTAATGTCGGAAGAGCCTTTGCACAAGAAATAAATTATATTGTAATGGAAAGGGATCGTTTTGGATCCCAAAAATCATGAAAGCCACTGCAAACAATACAAATTAGTAGTGGTCCCGGTGAATCTAGGTTGATTCTTGAAAACAGTCTATTAAAATTAAGAATCGTGATGGAGTGAGACTTTAAAATTGACATTGATTCACACTTTGCTAATGTGGAGGGCCATACGGAACCATAGATGGTTTTCATCAAGATACAATTGAAAATAATCTATGATTCCATGCACACCTCCACGCCAGCAAAGTGTGAATCGATGTCAATTTTAAAGTCACTCCCTTACTTTTCTCAGATTAAATGCTAAAAAATATTATAAATAGAGGGAAGATCATAAGGAGAAGGTGTGCAATTTTGGTTTATTTTTGGCTCATGCTTATTTCCCATATGGACTTGATCATCATGAAGATCAAGACAACAGAGAAGTATCGAAGATCTCAACACTTTTGATGCAAATCTTGAGATGTATCAGGTAAATATTTTTTCACCAACTACAAAGATTGGTGAAAAAAATATACCTGGTAGGGTATGGTCATGACCCATTGAAACTAAAAATAAAAATAAAAAGCAATATAACAAAAATCTTTGTAAATCAGCAATAAAATTAATATTGCATATAAAACCAGCAATATGGGTCATCGTCAACCCTAACTACCTGTCCCAAAATTTGGGTTCATCTAGTTCCTTTGGTCAATTATGTATAGTCATGTCTTTTGTCAATTCTAAGTGGGGCCAATAAAATAAAAGGAAGAAGTAGTGCATAAAATCAATCAACAATATTGAAATAAGTATGAAAATTAAAATTTCCATAAATAGGGGTACACACATTCTTTAGGAAGGGCTTCGACTTTGGGGCTCGGATGCAAATAACTTAGTTAGTCGATGAATGACCAGCCGAACTTATCCATAAGAAATAAAATAATAATAATAATAAGAAGAAGAAGAAAGTCGTACATAATTAACATCAAATGGAACTGTCAAATGACGAGTTTGGGTTTGAACCAAGTTGAGTCCTAGCGTAGCCCTATGTAGCGGGTTTGCCATATCATAATCCTTATCGAGTTTTAATTGGCCAAGCTCTATTCTAGACTAGATAGGCCTTGGTCGAGAGTGGATTTTGTTAAAGTTGATAGTTTAAAAAAAATCGGTACATATTTTTCAATTTAAAAGTTTTTTTTTTTTGTTGTTGTTGAGGTTATGAGTATCATGTATTTGATTGAATGAGATATATGATTTATTTGAGATACAAATAAAAATCTTTTAAAGATGAGCTCAAGAAAATAATTGAAAGCTTATAAAGTTCTCAACCAAACAAAGAGTACTTAGACACTTATATACATGTAATTGAGATATTTTAAACTTGTATTTTATAATAACATAGAAAAAATTTTAAACTAAAAAATATATATTAAAAAAAAAAATAATCTATGAGCACAAATATTTTTTGATAATCTTAGACTGAAGTGATGGTAAGCAATTATGTAATGATAAATTAGTGAAATATAAAGAGAGAATATGAAATATATTAAGCATGCTAATTGAGATAGAAAGAAAATTATATCCTTTACCCACGTCTTTAAAGATTTTAATAAGATTGCAGACATACTTATTTTCTATTAGAATAGTTTAGATTGTACTGAATTAGATTGTGAATTGCTCTTTAATAATTTTATCTCTGTTATTTAGTAGGATACTTGTGATATCCTGATCATTCAGTTGTAACTAGTTTGAGTCTCGCTTGACCTGGTAGATATTTCAAAAAAATATAAAATAAATTAGGGTTCATGTGTTTTTACCCATCCTTATTTTTTTTATTTGTTTCAAAATTTTGGAATGAATTGAATTGTACAAAAGTTGTGATCGATTGTTGATGGTACGAGTAATTAGAGAGGTAGGATTTGAGGCCGGACATAAAGGCAGTTTGGATTTAACACGTTGGTTCTCAACTAGGCAGGACAAGGATGAGGCCCACCACCGTAGGGAAAAGGTTTGGGGTGTAGCTCAAGAAAACAAAAAATAATTAATATTGGAAAGGCCGTGTCCACACATAAATGATCCGTGTATAACAAGTACACGTTGAGTTGAGGAAAGTTGAAAAGTGGGGGATAGATTAGTATAGATGGACTTCCAGCTTTTAGTTTGTCTTTGTTAAGGGACTTTTTTTTTTTTTTTTTTTTGTAATTTTGACAGCGTGAATGGGATCGCACGAGGCGCTTCTTCACAGGACACATTTATATTCAACTTTGCCCAAACTCCAAGGATTTTTCCTATCCCATGACAAGACAGACACCACACCAAGATTCCCAACACGAGCACCTCACCCAATATCAAAATTCCCTTTTACGATTCTACCCTCTATAATAATAATAATACTACTACGTGAAATTCTTTCCTTACTCCCGTAGTAAGATGTAGAACCTTACTAAGGATCATTTTGCTCAAATGGATTACCACATCATAAATCCAATACCACAGCTCTCTAAGTTTTATCAAAAAACTTGGATAAGAAAAAAAAATAATTTCCTTTGAAATAGATCCAAGGTTTTGAAATTTGACAATTGTCACAGTTCTACATAACTCCCAAACTTTATAATGAAATTCAACAGTTAAAAATAAATTTCTTATTTTTTTTATATTAGTAAGGGTGAAATCCTTGCTAACTTAGTAAGAATAGGGGGACTCTAATAATAGCGAGCTTTTAACATTTACATGTATGTCTTGACGTGTAAATCTGAAGATAATCAAGGGTTAGAGGTTAGCATGAATGTGGTGGATTAAGCGAGTTGTGTTTGAACCTAGGTTGTGAGATCAACGTTCTACACATTGTACTGACTTAGCTAAGTTGACATTATTAGATCTCGAAGATCCTTTTCTTGAGGATAAATCTTGATCATTGTGAATTGGATTTATAAGGTCATTATATCTCATTTTTTATGAGTAATAGACAAATATGTGCATAACAATTCTTTCTTTCTTAATGTTTTATCTTGTAAACCCTCACTAGTAGAACAATCATCGAACTTGAATCATAATAATAATAATAGTATTATTAAAATTTTAAAATAATACATTTAAGTAAAATAACAATAACAATAACAATAACAATAATAATAATAATAATAATATATCTTATATCTAAATAACATATAAATATATGCCATTTATATATTTCAAACGCATTATCAGATTGAGCCCCAATCGGAACCCAAATAATTTTTGACCTATTGTTATCAGATCAACATGATGAATTATTTTGATTATGATCCAATCCATTGGCAGTCATGGAAAAAAATAATGGTATATGGTAAAATAGGCATATTAAATCAAAGTAATATATATCACAAATTTGAGATGTTTAAGGAATCTTGCTCCTTTCAAATCCACATATTCTTTTTAGGGAAATGTTCAGCACCCTAAGTTTTACCACACACTTTAACAAACGTTTTTTGTCCTATATGGGTTAGAAGTTTTGGAATGGGCTGATTTTTGGTGAAGATGATCTCTATGATTAGAAGATCATCCTCCCAAAAAATCAGCCCATTCCGAAATGTTTAGCCCCATGTTTACACGTTGAAAAATCGTGAACCGTCCATTTTTTGTAAACCATTTTTTATGGGGTTATAAGTTTTGGAATGAGCTGATTTTTGGTAAGGATGATCTCCTCACTTACCAAAAATCAGCCCATTCCAAAACTTCTAACCCATGAAAGACAAAACACGTTTGTTAAAGTGTGTGGTAAAGCTTAGGGTGCTGAACGGGACCCTTCTTTTTATTACAACTGTGTTGATGTTCTCTATTAATACTTCAATCTACTATTTTGGATCTTTATCTTGTTCTTTAGGATTTTCAATTAAATACGAAGACATAATATTGACATTGATCCCCAAAAAAATTAGACTCAATTTAAAAGGTTATATTTATTACCCAAGACTATAATAATAAAATTTATAATGATACATTATGAGTGAAGTACGAGCGGCATTTTTCAAGTCAGTCTATCTCGATTCTTTTATACTTGATATATAATATATTAATATAAATAATTTAATTATCTATTTAAATGATAAATTTTATTTTAAATTTATTTTTCTAATTTTTTAGATACAAAATTTCTATTTAAGCTTTTATATTCAACTTTTGTAAATATATAATTTTAATAGATAACGTGGTTGGTAGGTAACATTATTCAACTATTTTAATATATAAAAGTAACCTAATTCATCTTTGAATTTTTTTTATATAATTAATTAATAAAAATTCTATTTTTTAAATTTCAAAAATACAATAGTTTTTTTTTTTTTTTTTTTTTCATGTTTTCCTATGAATGATAATACCGCATATTTTCTATTTTTTTATTATAATATTATAATTTTATTTTCATTGGTAAAAGAGTCCACTAAAAATTCTTTATGATCAATTATCTTATAAAAACCTAATCAGAATATGTCATATAAATAGTATTACCTCACGTAAATCTTTGGGATTAACAAAATTGACGATGATGAAATAAATATCGATCAAAATTATTTTTAATTAATTTAAATATTAAATTTATTTGTATAAAATGTCATGTTTATGTCTTAATACTCCAAATAAAAAAATAACCACTAGTTAGCTCTTTTAGTTGTTTATAGAAAAAGATGGTAGTATGAAAGAACGAAAGAAAGACCGAGAAAGATTTTAGGGAGAAAATGGAAGTTTGTGTTTGGAATTTGAAAGATGAGAGTAAAAAACTTGAGTGAAAAGAGGTAACATAAAATTATTAGGAGTTATATATAAGGGGTAGATCATGAGACATAAGTAAAAACATGTGTAAAAAAATGGATTTTCAAAATATAGGTTAGAAGTTTTGGATTGAGCTGATTTTTTGGGAGGATAATCTTTATGATGAGAAGATCATCCTCACAAAAAATCAACCCAATCTCCAACATCTAAATCCATCAAAAATGATTTACAAATTATTGATAAAAAATTGATAGTCCACATTCTAAATCACTTTTGATGGGATTAAAAGATTTAGATTGGACTATTTTTTTCAGGATGATCTTCTCATCATAAAAAGCGTCTTCACAAAAAATCAACTCAATCCAATACTTCTAACTCATATTTTGAGACGATCTAATCCATCAACAAAAAATTTATCAAGGCACTTGGTTATCGGAGTGGAATGAATTGGATTCCAAGACAATCTAATCCATCAACAACCCTAATTTTAATCGATCAAAGGCTAGGGAGCAGATAAATTCCTTTGACTTGTTGTTGCAATCCTTCAATTTTTTGAATTGCTAAACAACATCATAGCTGAAAAGGCTTGGTTTGCCATCTAAAGGTGGTAGGTCAATAACTTAATTTGATATAAATCTTTAATCAATTACATTAATCCTCTCCTTTCAAATTAGGTTCACGCTCGTCTTAACAAATAACTCTTTCTCACGATTTATTTTTTTTTGTTTTTTTTGTTTTTTAATAAAGTCTGACTAACCTTACTAATATAGTGAGGAAAAAAGCCTTACTAAACCTCATCCACCATCCAAAAGATCTCGAAATTCGTTAAATAAGATCTTGAGATTTGTTAAAACAAGTCCTTAAGATTCATAACAAATCTTTTTGGCTGGATGAGGCTTAGGAAGGCTTTTTTTACTCTCTATGTAATCTCCTTCATTGTATCCACTTGGTGGCCGCTTTTTATTACTAAAACTTTTGTTGTGGAAGAACACGTTGTAAGAAATTTTATTACTTTTATATGAGTCCCTCGTGGTAGATGTCCCACCTAAGACGTTAGTATGTCGTTTCTTCTTTGGTCGCACGTGTATGGACTCTTATAGTCAATACTTCATCCTTTAATTTGTCGAGTCCTTTTCAGGTTCAGGGATGTACTTTTTTTTTCACACACGTGAACACTATATCAATTTGATTGGTGATCTGGTGGTATTTGATTTAAGTCCCAAATCAAATCTTTCAATCTTTGGAGTCAATCAACTTGTTTGTTGGTACATCCATCATATTTTAATTTTTTTAATAATAATAATAATAATAATAATTCTAGCCTGAAACCACATTAGATGATTGAGATTTTTCAGAAAATAAATCCTTAAGAAATTTGTACTAATCTCTAGGAAATATGTGTTTTATTTATAAAGTTTTATAAACTAAGATCAAACTGGTACTACAATCATATCTAAATGTCTGATTTTTTTTTTTTACTGTTGATAAATTTGATTCCCTGCTAAATGGTCAATTTTTGTTAGTACAATATTTTATAAAATAAATAAAATTAACTGAAGAAAATAATATATCGGTGTTTTTTAAATTTTAGAAATTTATACTAATCTTTAGGAAACATGTGTTTTATTTAGAGTTTGACCAGCCTTATTAAGTTAGTAAAGATTTCACTTTACTAAGAGTCCTTGGACTCACCTCATGACATCCAAAAACATGATCCGATTCTTCAAGATTGTAGAGGATAAAATTCTATGAACTTTGAAAAAAAAAAAAAACAGTAATTTTTCATTGTTGAATTTCAATTTTTAAGTTTGAGAGTTACGTGGAAGTTCAGTATCTATCCATTTTCAAAACTTTGGATCAAACTCAAAAGAAAATGTTTTTAGAATTTTTTTTTTATATCCAAGTTTTTAGATGAAAGTATTGGATTACTCAAGCGATAATCCATTTGAGCAAAACCACCCTTGGTAAAGCTTAAAATCTTACTATGTTAGTAAGAGAAGTGTTTCACTTTTATTTACAGTGTTTTTATAAACTAAGTTTGGAGTACCAATTCTCCGATCGTATCTAAAATGTCTAAACAAATTTTTTGATAAAATTGATTCCCTTGTCAATTTTTGTTAGTGTAAATTTTTCATTAGAAAAAATAAAATTAATTGAATTTTTTTTTTATCATTTTTCAAAATTTCAATAAAAATAAATCAATTCAACGAAATTGAAATAGGATCAAACCACAAACTTACCAATTAGACAAATTATTGGTCCAACAACGGGTTCAATTTTTATTGTCATTGAAAATTGATGGAATTCAACCTATTTTACTCTATAGATTATTTTGGAGTAGGGATTTGTTGTTAACAAATAAGGGTGTTAAGCTATTACGTCAACAACAAACAACCATTTGTGCCCCAATAAATAAAATTTCAATAAGTTAATTACCTTACCCACATTTATTTGTGTGGTTTATCGTGGTATTTCTACCTTTGGGTGAAACTAATCCCACGGTCACAATCACCACCCCCTCATAAATATCACCCACATTTGTGCTTGATTTCACTTTTTTTGTCCTTCTGATTCGAGCTTCAAATGTTTTGTTATTTGAGCTTAAATTCTTTTACTCTTAATATTTTTTAGATTTATTTGAGGCATGATTTTAGCTAAATATTTTAAGAATAATTGCACTTTTAATTACGAATAATGCTGAAGTAACCTCAAGATTGAACCTCACATCATACATCTTAAAGTGAATTGTACGAGACTCATAAATGCTTTTCCTTGAAATATGAGTGAAAAAGCATCTATAATTTCTATCCATTTTCACGTCAAGATGTGTGATATGAGATCTAATCTTAAGGTCACTCAAGCAAGACTCTTTAATTATGTCAATTTTATTAAAAATATAGTTATACATGTTGTATGTAAATTTAAAAAATTTCCATCAATTTGAACATGAATGCAGTTGTTCCCAACTTTAGGCTGTGTTTGGATTGAGGGAAGGGGAGGGAACGGAAGAGAAAATTTACAATTTTCTCTTCTTTTCTCCTGTTTGGATTGTTAAGTGAGGAGGGAAGAGAAGAAAAATGGAGGGAAGGGAAGGGAAAAATGATAAAATTTTGTTCCCCCCAAAATCGGAGTGACGAGGAGGGAAGGGAAGAGAACATATTTTCTATTCCAAAATTGCCCTCACTCTTTTATAAAATTTCCAAAAGAAATAGATATTGAAGGCTCTAAAAGAAACGATAATGCTTTGACAAGCGTGCTATGCATGGCAAGGGTGCCATCAAGGTGAGTCAAATCGAATGGTACTTTATTAGATAAACGGTCCAGATTTTTCACATCAGCCATCCATGTGAAAATAAAAATCCATCTTCACAAATTTTCTTATTTTTATGCTCATTTCCCTTGCAAATATAAAGTAATAAAGTTGATTAGATAGCTTGCGAGACACTAAATCCTATCTCATTCAATTTAAAATACATTTTTATCTTTAAGTTAGGAAAAAATTTGAAGTTTTCCTCTAAAAAATCATAAGGTTTCAACTTTCTTCTTTATTGAAATCTTCTTCTGATATTTTAGACTATGAAGGGTATAATAGTCATTTGACAAGAATAATTTCTCTTCTCTTCTCTTATGAATCCTATCCAAACAAAAGAAACTTGATTTTTTCTCTTCTCTTCCCTTTCAATCCAAACAAGGTGAAAAGAAAGTAGCCTTCCCTTTCCTTCCCTTCCCTTCCCTTTATGAGTTTCCCTTCCCTTCCCTCCCCTTCCCTCAATCCAAACACAGCGTTAGTTGCAAAATTTATTTATTTATTTATTCAAATTATTACGGCAACCTTTGAAATTCACCATGTCGACTTCCAAGTATTCTAAATTCTGTATTATTGTGTGGCTTCAAACATCGAATCGACACTCAAAAAGCAAAACTAGTAGGTGGAGTGTCAAGGGCTGTCACTGAATCAGTGGGTCCCAATTAGGGCTGTCAATGGATCAGACCCAAAATCCGATCCATCCCAATCCGATTTCTTTAGATGATTGAGAATTTGGATTCCAATAAATTAACGGTACGTGACGGGTGGATTGTGACTGGTCACAAAATTCTCCAAAGTTTTCCATAAGTACATAAAATTCTTAAAATAAGGGACTGACCGATTAAATCAAGAAATTTTACCATTCACCCCTCAAGATTTTATTTTCTTTGACATTTAAATCTCAAGACACGATGTGATTTTTAGAGAAGTTGAAGATGATGGATTTTAGTCAGAAATCCAAAAACATAATTTGTATATTTTCCGATTTTTTTTTTACAACTTTCCTCTGGCAGGGCAGCTCAAACCAACATGAAAGGAGTTGTCTTATGTATAAAGTTGGTGTGTGAATAGAAAATGGTGCCACCATAAAATTGATCCATTATAAGAAAAGGAGTAGGAGTTGGTGTGAAAATAGTTCTCATAATTTTTATTGCTTATTATTTTCAAAAAAATACAACAACAACAAAAAAGAGACAATTTTTGTAGAAAAAAAATCCCTCAATTTTGGACAATTTGATAATAGCCCATTTAGTAAAATTTTAATTTCTTAAAAATCTCCGAACCTCATCTCCCACGATTAAATGCCTATCTGTTTGTTTTCATAAAAAAATTTGAATTTTTGACATCCCAATTGAGTTTCGAAGACTCCATTCCGTCGATAAAAATTTAGAAGGAAGAAAAGCCATTTTCAAGATTTTTTTTTTTATTAATTTTTTTTTATGAAAAATGATTCTTTTGGGTTGAAATCATCTAAACAAATTGTTATCTCAAATTTTTAGTTGACCGTTCCATGTATTTTAGTTGAAAAAACTCAAAAATTGAAAATGAGTGAATTTTACCTATGGTGAACCCGACAGTAAATAGTTGGTGAGTTCAACGGTAAAAATTGTGAACTCAACACTAAATAAAAAAGCATCGAGTTCGACAATAAATAAAAAGTGGCAAACTCGATAGTAAATAAAAAATCGGTGAGTTCGCAAAATAATGAGGGACCATTAAGAAATAAAAAATTTACTAAATGTCCTATAAAGCTACCGCGCACAACTTTGGTACTATTTAGAAATAAATCCCTCCGCCAGGGTCCTTAAAGTAATTTTCCTAAAAAAATATGCAAGACCATTATTTTGACTACCCCAAAATTTCATCATCCCAACAAACCTCCAAAATTTATATTTGTTTCAATCATATTCAAATGGAATGGAATAATTTAACTATTTTAAGGCAGATATCAAACAAATACACTTTTTTAGGTGAAATCTTGCAATAATGGTAAGGTTTGTTGAGTATTGGAACCAGCCTTTACCATTTGCCGACTACAAAGAACAAAATAAAAAGGAACAAGAATTATGTGCACTCCAAGAAGGTTTTATTTTCAAAATTTTCTCCAATTTTTGCCAAATTTACCAGATTTTCACTAATTTTTCCCTCATCAAATTATTCAAGAATCAATGTGTTTGATAGTTTTTGCCATTTATATAATAAATTTCACACCTCAAACTATGTAACAAGATACTCTATCTTCTAACAATTTGGTACTAAGTGCGCCTCTTCATGACTAGTCGTCAAGATGTCACACTTTTTAATAACAAGGTCTTATTCCAAATATTTGGCTTTATCTAATTCCTCCATTCTACTTTGTCAATGGTCAAGTGTTTTGTCATTGAAAGTAAATTCATATCTGCTTTCACCATCTCCATCACACTTTTTAATTCAAGCAATTTGTTTTCAATTATTACTTACATAATGTTCTTAAGTTTTTAATAGTCTATATAGCTAAATACATCATTCCTCGGTTTAAAGTTTCATGCCATCTTAAAATGTTTTGGGTAACCAAAACGTTGTCTCCAAAACATAAATGTTTTTTTTCACCTTGAAATGTCGCAAAACGTTTCAGTCAAGAAGACACTCCTGGATTTTAAATCCTGATTCCAAATATTACTACTTATTGAATCATGGATTGAAGAGAGAACTCTAAAATTAACACTCTCATCATGTTCCATAACAAAATTGGCAACGACGAAATACAGCATTTAGAGTTATATTAAGTTTGAGAATCAGGTCAAATTTTGTCTCATTATTTGGATTTTGAGATAGTTCCTGGAGACCTCAGGAAGCACTTTTTAGATGTGCAAACCAAAAGGAACAAAATCAGACAGCTATGAAGCACAATTATGAATAAGGAAATTTAAACTTCAGTAATACAGCAGCATCAAGGCAAGGTGAAAAATGTCATATAAATTTTTTATAAGTATATCAGGTATCTGAATTGCACCCACAATGGGGTAATATTATTCAATGGTACATATTCAACCAAATTATCCGTCAAAATATTTTTTTCGGGCCCAGGTGAGATGACAATACCTTCACCTTAAGCCTACAGCAGAGACAAACTGAGGTTTGAATCCTTATCAAATGTGAGTGTGTTTGAAATATGTCCATTAGCATCGTTTGTGGTCCTGGTTTCCCAAAACAGATTAGTACTTGTGCCCAGAAACACAAGTGCACGTCAGACATCTCACCCACGCCAACACATGAAATGAGCTACTCGGAACTTGTTAATACAGTCATACAGCCCAAAATGTTGAAATGAGATGATTTTGTGAGTAATATCCATGCTCACCAATGATTAACCCTTGATTTGACTCCATGTGGGCCACACAATCTTACGTTATCTAGTATGTCAAAAAAATAAAAAAAATATAACCTAACCTGACTATACGTGAAGGAAAGCAACTTAATATATATATATAATTGAAAAGGATAAAAATATCCTAACCTTATCAATCCACACACTCATTATTGTCCATAAGCTGTTGTGACCTGCATAAATACATCAAAACTAAAATTAATTTTGCAAATTTACATGATATTAGTGATCATTCTCCTGCATAGCAGATATAAATTACTATTTCTTCATTTGGGGAAGGTGGCATATTGATGCGGACATCCAATCTATGAGGTGGACTCTGGGTATGGCACCCTTCAAAGTTTCAGATTGAGGGATTGGTGGCACTAAAGTGGCAATATTTCTTTCTTTTTCTGAGCTTAGACCTATAGTTCAGCTGGTTTGACACATTAAAGCAACTTCAAGGTCACGGGTTCAAGTCCAGCATACCCATCGATATTTTTTCTTTCTGTTCTTTTCTGATTGGATGGCTCCTCAACCATGCAATCGATCACATACTTCCGAACATTAAAAAATTGTTTTTAAGGCAATGAACACATAAAAGAATGTTGCTGACAGGATGACAATGGACTTGGAAAGAAGGTCCGTACAACTTCTAATGATCCAACCAAGAGAGGACACTTTGATTAGACCATCCGTAACAGAATTCCATCCAATATCTTTCGATATAATTTATTGGTTTATACTTTTTTACCAACTTACATTCTAGATTGACTCTTGTGATAGTGGAATCTATACAGTTATAACATACAATTATAATTATTAGTTCCTAAAACTGTAGAATTAGAGAAGAATTTGTATACCAATTGAGATACATTCATTAGCACTAAATGTAGTATGTATTATAACAAAACAAAATACAAAATAATAAACATTAAGGTTTTCTCATTGTAGTTTTTGACAACGTGAATCGACAATCATTGTGTGGAATAAAGAAGTTTTTTGAAAAATGGAGAATATTGTTACATGGTTGGCGAAAAATTACCAGATTGAAGTATGATCAATTCCAAGCCCATTGCAGGTAAGTATCATTCCCTTGAATCTGGTTAGATATTCCTATATAAACATGATAGGCCATCCCCACTGATCAGGACGCATCAACATAACTCTACTCAAAATCAATACATGAGCCTAAATAAATTTAAATTGGAAAATCTAGGCAAGATGAGACTCCTTACCGGCAATGTGTATTTATCAATCTCATAATTTCCAGTCAAATCATAATCAAGTCGTTTAACTGGATCACTCAACACTGCAAATCAACAAGCAACTATAAATTAGCTTTTTCCAAGATTGTAAAACTATCAATCTTTTTTATCTAGAAATCCAAGCTTTTGGCCACTTTTTTGCTCTTGAATAGATAGTTAAGATAACAGATCAATATGATTTTCTCAGCTGTCCCCAAGGTCTAGTTCGAATATAAAAAACACAAGAAAAAGAAGACAGGACAGTCCTATCATGATCCTTGTAGGCACTCATATAAGATTCAAGAGAATTACCTCTGTAAGCTTCATTAATCTTTTGGAACTTTGCAGTGACAGCGTTATCACCCTTGTGTTTGTCGGGATGCCACTTCTATGAATAGGAAAAATTTTCATTTTAGTTTTGTTTGTAGGTTCTTTGGTGCATTTAAAGAACAAAATATTTGTTATGAAGCATAGCAAAGTGTGATTCAAGAAGGTAATCAGAAGGGACAGATTACTGACCAGTGCAAGTCTACGATAATTTAATCTGATTTTCTCATCTGTTGCATCATAATCAACCTCCAATACTTTGTAGTAATCCTTGGCATAGAGAAATTTTTTTTTCAGAAAAAACATATTAGGGAAAATTCATGTATTAGTGGAAATACATAGTTTGAACCACATACCATAAACAAGATGGATGAACATATAGCACACATGCACAGGGCGGGACCCATCATTTAATGTGTTCCAAAGAGACGATATTTCTAAATCTGTATAAGGAAGTGTCATGGTGCCAACTATTTAACTAAGAGTCTTGTTGGAAATCAAATGGTCAGGGTCAATTAAGTTGTCAACATTAGTAATTAGAGTTCATGAGATTTTCTCAAGTACAGAAACATGTGACTAAGAATTAGTTTCATACATTTCTTAAAAGAAGTAGTGTCACTGAAACAAGCCTCCTAAATCCATTTAAGTAGGTGTCATGGTGAAGTGAAGGAGTAGCTTATTTGATATTTTCTAGTGAAATTTTCTCTTCTAGCTTGGTCGGATCCAATAAGTTATTTATTGCATTACATTCCCTCAAGTTTAAGACAATCATAACTATAGGAACAAAAAATATTTCATCCCTAGGGATTAACAAAGCTACTAAATCGAGGCAATTGGATTCATTTCAATCGGATTCAACCGAACAAAATTAACATCCGCCTGACTGAAAACATAAGAGGGTCGGCTAGGAGCCGACCCCTCAACCCCCCCCCCCGATCATACTTTGAGGTTTGGTCTCATTGGCCAACTAATGTGGAACACAAATCTATCAACGGTCAAGGGTTTAGACGAAAAATTTGTAATTATTTAGGTTTTCACTTAATTGGACTTCAGATTTATCGTTTGGGATTATTTTAAATTAAATTTTTTATAAGTTTTAAGTGGTTTAAGGACTTTATTTTTATGTTTTTTGGGCTTATTTTCATATTTTATTGGCCCATGGTCCTAGTATAATATTTAGGGGCAGTTTAGTAACTTTAATGTCTTTTATTTAAATTTATTAGGATTTGAAAATCAGGAGAGAAAATTACGAAAGTATGTTATTTATTTGGTATTTTAGTTAGATTAGGATTCTTGACTTTATTTTCTTTATATATAGATGGTATTAGATTTTTTTTAACAAAGATTTGACGAATAAAGAATGAGTTTCTTTCAATGAGTGAAGTGAGTTCTCCAACATTCTTCGTGTGATTCCAAGGTTCTATTTGTCGACAATAAATTTGACAAATCTACCTCGAGATTCGTGAAATAAGATCACAGAAGAATTTCTTAACTTCTGAAGAAAGGCTTTTGAGCTTGATCTTCTTTAGAGGTTTATGTAGATTTTCTTCTTTTCGGGTTTTGCACTTTATCGATTGAGAATGATTTCTTGAATTTTGAAGGGCTTTTAAACTTGATCTTCTGTAGAGGCTTATGTAGATTTTCTTCTCTCCAGGTTTCATGCTTTATTGGTTGAGAAAGATTTCTTGACTTTTAGAGAAGGACTTTTGGCTTGATCTTCTCTTTAATCAAAGTCTAAGTCTCTTGAAGAGCTTTATTTTGTCTCTGGAAGAGGGCTTGAGAGTTTCTTCTTCTCTAGAAAGAGAGCTTTTGTCTTCTTAGAGAAAGTGATTTTCCTCACTTTTTAATTGAGGGAAACTTTGGTATTTATAGACTGAAGGATAATTTAGCTTTCCAATTATGCCCCAACTTAAAGAGTTTTGATTGGTTTATTTAAAGGCTAAATTCGTCCAAATCCAATTTTAAAGATTTTATGGATTGTTTGTGGGCCAAGCTCATTTATTTGGGTGTAAAGCCCAATATTTAATATAGATCACTTGGAATTATAGGATTATGGACTTTATCTGCAAAAACTTAAAACTCAATCTTTAGAAGACTTATGTCCAATTAGCGGAGTCCAATTTGGATATGTGAATCCATTTATGACTTTTACGGACTTTATTTTAATTTATAAAATTTGTGAGGACTTTCACAAATTTTCATTACCCACAAATTGTTTGACAATGCTCCTCAGCACAAGCCTAAATTGTTTGACAATGCTCCTCGACACAAGCCTAAACTATTGGCGATGTTTCTCGGCACGAGCCTAAATTATTTGACAACACTCCTCAACACGAGCATAAACTGTTGGCGACGCTCCTCGGCATGAGTCTAAACTGTTCGACAGCACTCTTTGACACAAGCCTAAATTGTTGGCGATACTCCTTGATACAAGCCTAAATTGTTTGCAACGCTCCTCAACACGAGCCTAAACTGTTGGTGGCACTAATCAACACGAGCCTAAATTGTTCGACAACACTCCTCATCACACGGCATCTTTAGCCAGTTGACGTTGTCCGCTCCTGAGCACCATTAATAAACAACTGCTTTGGAGACTAGCCAACCGACATATTGATGTCTCTCATCATGTGGTTCTTCTAGCCAATTGACATTGTCCGCCCCCAAGCACCACTGACAAATAACTGCTTTGGAGACTGGCCAACCAGTTCAACAAGTGGTTCTTTTAGCTAGTTAACGTTGTCCGCCCCCAAGCACTACTGACAAACAACTGCTTTGGAGACTGGCCAACCAATGTATTGATGCCTCTTGTCATGTGGCACTTCTAGCCAGTTGGCGTTGTTCTCCCCCTGAGCACAACTGACAAACAACTGCTTGGGAGACTAACCAACTGGCGTGTACATGTCCCTCGTTATGCAGCGCTTCTAACCAGTTGACATTGTCCGCCCCCAAGCACTACTAATAAACAATTGCTTTGGAGACTAGCCAACCGACATATACAAATCTTTCATCATGTGGTTCTTTTAGTCAATTAGCATTGTCCGCCCCCAAGTACCACTGATAAATAGTTGCTTTGGAGACTGACCAATAGACATGTACATGTCCCTCGTTACGCGGCCCTTCTAGCCAGTTAGCATTGTCTGCCCCGAGCACTACTAAGAAACAACTGCTTTGGAGACTGACCAACCGGCGTACATATTCCTCATCACACAAAGCTTCTAACAAGTTAACATTGTCCACCTCTAAGCAGACTAACAAAGAGATACTCCAGAAATTGGCTAACAAGGGTTATCAGTTCCCAATCTGTACTTGTTACAATTAATCATAGAAAAAAAAAAAGAGGAAATATGCGGAGATGATAAAGTTCCAAAAAAAAAAAAAAACAACAGAAGTTAGGGAAAGGAGAGCATAGATATTACGATATCTTCTCATCTACTGGATCTGTTTTGGATGCAAATTGTTACCACAATCATCATCGATCATTGCCATTTGCTCATTTACAAAGACTTGTCTTCAAGTAACTAGCCATCTAATTGTGACCTCTATATCAATGAAGATTGGTGATGGTGATTGTGGTGTTGATCTCGTAATCAAAGTGATTACATATCATGGTGGTGGTTGGCATCACCATAGATCTGCATGACTGTAAGCAATAAAGTAAAGCAGCACCACACATCAGCCATCAACCATCTGTTCTTCTTAACCATCACTACTCAAAAGTTCATATAAGAGATTCGGCTTTAGTGTTTCCCTAGCCTGCGACACTGCCGTCAAATCAGCATCTTATTTTTTTCAGTGTTCATTAAATTTGTGGGGTGAAGATATAAAAGTTGAAGTCTTACACACTTACATGCGTGATTATATAGAGTTACTGTGTGATAAGAGAGAAGACAGGAGGATGTCATCCAATACCACAACATTCAAGATTTTATGGAAAAAGATAAATTCAAAAAAAATAATAATAAATAATAATATCTGTTTTGGGACTTCATCCATCATGTTCTAAAAAAAAACAAATCTGCTTTCTTTTCAGACTCTAAAAAAAGAAGAAACATATAGAGTGAGAGGAGAGGAAAGAATAAAGCAAAAAAATAAAAGTTAAAAACCGGGGAAAGGGGTGTGGGCCATACGAGCTGCTTGTGAGTGTCTCTGCAAGAAAAAAAAAAAAGGGCAAAACAAATACAAGAGGAATAAGAGAGAGATGAGATGTCCCTTAGTTGGGAGTCTCTACAATTGAAGAAGAAATAAAAGTGGAGAATCAAAAGAAGAGAGATGCATACATGTACGTGTTTAAGTTGCGAGTAGTTGTCAATAAAAGAGTCGAGAAAAGAAAATAAATAGAAAAAGAAGATTGAGGAAGTGGAATTGGATAAGGAGAAAGAATAAGACAATAGAAGAATTAGTGTTGGTGAGGGATTAATGTTGCTGGAAGAGGAGAGACACATAGAAGTTGTAAAAATAAGTAAGATTCCAATCTTACTAAGGGATGTTGACTTACTTTCAGGCATCAAAAAAATATGATCTGGCGCCATATGCTTGTAGAGGACAAAATTCAGATTGCCCTTAAAAACAAAGATAAATGTTTGGGTTTGACCAAGGTCAGAGAACTCTTTTCCGGTATCTCTCATTTGGTCTTCTCTTGTGCCTTCTAAAATTTCCTTCTTTGTGTGGCTTGCCTCCTTAGGGAGGACTCTTACTTTGGATAAGTTGATTTCTGGTGAGTGGATCACTTCTAATTTTTGTCCTCTTTGTAAGACTGATGGAGAGTCTGTGGATCACACCCTCTTCACTGCTCTTTCTCCTGAGGTATTTAGTAGTCTTTCATGTCTTTGTTTCATGTGTTGGGTTTTCTCAAAAAACTTCTTTTTGATGTTAGAAAGTCGGGCTTTCAACGTCTTCTCTTAGAGAAAAAAACACCTTTGGACTATCCTTCCTTCGGCTATGGCGTGGGGCCTTTGCATAGAAAGAAACAACAAGGTGTTCCAAAGCAAGGAACAATTCACATCCGGTGTACATGGAGATTTTAGGATTGCTGTTTTTTTGGGCGAAGTTAAGCAAGGACTTCTCCGGATTTTCGTTTGAAGACTTCGTTTTTAGATGGGATAGCTTATGTAACTAGCGAGCTCTTTGTCCTGTCTCTTCCTGTTTTTGCTTTCTTTCATGGAGGCTCTCTCAACCCCCCTTGAACTATCCTTCTTTTGTTATTATAAAATCTTTATACTTATTAAAAAAAAATGTTCAGGTTTGATCCAATGCACCCAGGGTGCATCAAGTTATGGGTCTAAGCATTTGGGTCCAATGGACCTTGGTAACTCTTATCCAATCCCAACAATTAGTATGGATCAGCCCACAATAACCTTTACCAATGCACAAAGACCACGTGCCACTTGAATCTTCCCCATTTTATTTATGCCCTCCAAACTTTATATCATTTGAAACCTGGTTCACAATAGCGTTGGTCGACCCATAAAGATAATGGATCTGATCTTGCTTCATTGGAAACTCACAATCATTCCCAACCGGATCCACTAGACTTACCCTTTCAAAAAGCCACTTTGGTGTTTTGATTTCGTTAGAAATAAACGTCGCCACAACATTATCATGATCATCCACTTTGAAAGATGGAATTTTCAACTCCCCAAAGCAATTTTGGTGATCAACCACCTTGCTACTGGTGAAATGGGTAAGCATCAATATCAAATGGAGTGGTGCCTCCTCAAAAGTGTTGTTCTAGAGAAAATAAAATTTGCTTGGAGTCCATCACTAAGAAATTTGGAGTTTGAGGTTTGGAAAAATTTCTAAGCCTAGCAATTGTTTCCTTTTAAAACCTCAAAGTATTTTGAATGAAGATTGCAAGTTGAAGTTACACGTCAATTCCTCCAGGATTAGATGTTCCCAATTCGCCAAGTAAATCTTGGAGAAGACCAAGTCAAAAATACGGATCATGATGTTCGACTTAGACTAACATGGAAATGCCATTAAAAAAAAATCCATCTTCATTGCCGGATTCGTACTTCTGTCAAACATGATCAATAATGCACCACCATCAGCTCCACTTTTGACAATGCATCCTTGAGGGGGCATTTGTGGGCATCAAATTTTTATGAAGGCTTTTACAAAATAAATGAGATCTCTAAAGTCATAAATAGGCCACACATCCAAATTGGGTCCATTGATTGGGAATAGGCTTTCTAAGGAGTGGGTTTTGGGTTTTCGCAAATAAAGCCCATGATCTAAATAAAATCAAGTGATCCACATATTAAGTACTAGGCCACAACCCCAAGTACATGAACTTGGCCTACCAACAATTCATAGAATCATTAAAATTGAATTTGGATGAATTTAGCCTTTAGATGAATCAATCAAAACACTCTAAGTCGGAGCATAATTGGAATGTTAAATTATCTTAATTTTATAAATACAAAAGCATCCCTCATTTGAGGGGATCTGGATTATTTTCTCTCAGAAGCTCTTAAGCCCTCCCTCTAGAGAAGAAGAAGCTCTTAAGCCCTCCTCTATAGACAAAACAAATCTCTCCAAGAGACTCAGACTCTGATTAAAGAGGGATCAAGCCCAAAAGCTCTTCTTCAGAAGTCAATAAATACTTCTCAACCAATAAAGAACGAAGCCCGAAGAAAAGAAAATCTATATAAATCTCTAAAGAAGATCAAGCTCAAAAGCCCTTCTTTAGAAGTCAAGAAATCCTTCTTAACCACTAAAGAACGAAGCTCGGAGAGAAGAAAATCTACATAAATCTCTACAGAAGATCAAGCTCAAAAGTCCTTCTTCAGAAGCCAAGAAATGATTCGCAACTAATAAAGTGCAAACCTCAGAGAGAAGAAAATCTACATAAATCTCTATAAAAGTCAAGCTCAAAAGCCCTTCTTCAGAAGCCAAGAAATCATTCTCAATCAATAAAGCGCAAAGTTCGGAGAGAAGAAAATCTACATAAATCTCTACAGAAGATCAAGTTCAAAAGCCCTTCATCAGAAGCTAAGAAATCATTCTCAACCAATAAAGTGTGAAGCCCAGAGAGAAGAAAATTTACAAAAACCTAAGAAAATCAAGCACAAATAAAATCACCCGTCATTTTTATTTTTGTACTTGACTGTTAATCAGATGATAGCATTGAGATATCTATCTCCTTTTTCTCAAAATCAAAATAAAATCATATGCGATCTTATTTCACAAATCTCGAGGTAGATTTGTTGAAGTTTATTGTCAACAAATTTCTGGCATGTTCAATGGGACAATCTCAACCTCATCTTTCAGTCAACTACAAAAAAAAAACATCAACCAAAGTATCAATGGCATCTCGCAACGTCAACGTTATCACATCTGTTGTTGTTGAGAAAGGTAAGAAAATCATTTCTTCTAACCTTGAATCTATGCAGGTTATCGATCGCAATCATCATATAACACGAACAATAACAAAAACTGGTAGTTTCAAACTAGTTAGACTTGATATTCTCTTTAATCGAAGTCTGAGTCTCTTGAAGAGCTTTGCTTTGTCTCTAGAGGAAGGCTTGAGAGCTTCTTCTTCTCTAGAGGGAGAGCTTTTGTCTTCTTAAAGAAAGTGATCTTCCTCCCCTTTTAATTGAAGAAGGCTTTGGTATTTATAGACTTAAGGATAATTTAACTTTCCAATTATGCCCCGATTTAAAGAGCTTTGATTGGTTCATTTAATAGCTAAATTCGTTCAAATCCAATTTTAAGGATTCTATGGATTGTTGGTGGGCCAAACTCATTTATTTGGGTGTAAAGCCCAATATGTAATATGGATCACTCGAAATTATTGGATTATGGACTTTATCTGCAAAAACCCAAAACTCAATCTTTAGAAAGCTTATTTCCAATTAGCGGAGCCCAATTTGGATGTGCAAATCCATTTGTGACTTCTAAGGACTTTATTTTAATTTAAAAAATTTGTGAGGACTTTCACAAATGTTCATTGCTCTCACTATCTTTTCTATCATCTTCTCATCTTTCCCTTTTTTTATTTATTTATTATTTCTTAATTTTTCTTGAAATTTTGAATTCTTGAATCTATCAAGAATCTTTTTTTCTTAATTTTCTGTTAATCCTTGTTGTTCTTGATTTTCTTGATTCTTGGGATTGTGGTCATAATTAAATTACCCTATCCTACTTAGGGGTGCAACTTGGTCCGATTCAAACCGAGAACCGAACCAAACCGATAGCTTTGTGGTGGTTTGGTTCGGTTTGGAATAAGTTACGGTTTGGTTCTGGGTTACGAAAATGGAGAACCGATCAATTTGGTTCGATTCTCGGATCAAGCTTGTATAGAACTAAACCAAATCGAGAACCGAACCCTTATGCAATATATATGTGTGTGTGTGTGTGTGTGTATAATAATTATTATGAATTATTTTAGGAGTTAAGAAATAGATTGACGATCTTTTCTAGATAAACTAATGATTTTTTATGGAAAGATTAGTGTTTATTTGTATGAAATTTTATGTTTATTACATATTTGTTTTTTCATTAAAAAATGTTACTTATAATTTATAGAACATTGGCAACCCATAGAACCAAACCGACTTTAGTTTGGTTTGGGTTGGTTTGGTTCCAATAGAATTTGGTTCGGTTCTGGTTCTTATTTAGTGGAACCGACTTATATTGGTTTGGTTCCAATTAGACCTCAAACCGGACCAAACTGAACCAAGTTGCACCCCTAATCCTACCCAATCCAAAACCAAATTCCTTAATCCCTTATTTTTCTTTTCTTCCCTCACTGTCCTGCATCACTAACCCTCCTATTTGATTTCACTATAGGTTCAGCCCCCTTACCTAAAGGAGTGCAATTGCATAACTTGACTGAGTCAACTCGAGAAAGTGAACAATCGCCAAGTTGGAACAATTACACATTTAAGATCATTCCTCATGTAGATTACAAAAATCATGCGAAGCGGGTCTTCATTATCATCAAAGCATCATAGACTTTATTACAATAAATGCTAAACAACATCGGGGAGTGGTTACAACTAAGTTTTTACCCTCATTAAATAGCACACTCTATAAAGAGGGAGGCTTCTCCTACTCAAACCGAAAGGCCCAAGCCACACAGAATTCTCTGACTCTTATTATCTTCTCTTAGCTCTGCAATTTTCATCAAGTACTAACTTTATCGTCGGAGGCTCCTTGATCAGCATCACACGAGCGAGTGTCTTTTAAGGTAAAGATGAACGAAGAAGACGATTCAAAAAGGAATGATCATCAGAAAAGACGGCCGCAAAGAAGCATTAATTGTAGTATGGATATTGAGGAGTGGGAGACTTGAAAAATCCCCCACAATAACCATTCTTTCTACCGAAGAAAATCTATTTGCAATACTCAATTACAAGCTCTCCTTAGTCCAAGAAATCACCCAAAAGCTTTAGTGAACCCTATGTAATGTTGTGTCAAACTTCAAACATTAGTTAAAGTGATGAGTAATTGCTAGTATTATTACCAAAAAGTATCAAAAGGTTCACTTGGAGAATAATGGATGTAAGTTGAACATCTTTAATAAAGTTCAGTGTGTAAGTTTAGTGATTTTGTTAGTAGTTGGAATGCCTTAATTAAAGGAACTTTGGGAAAAAAGTGCTAATTTTATATACTTTTGCAAGCTAAAGAGGTTTCCTTCACTCAGTTGTTTATGTACGGGGTCTCCTTTATCATCAGGGTTCTTCCATCTTTCTTCTTTATTAAAATTCTCATTACTGATTTTAAAAAAAAAAAAACATCTTTAATTAACTTCGCTAACAAATTTCATTTTTGGAAACTTTAGAGATACCCAAGTGATTGGTCTTCATATAGGACAACAAGATATGCTTAAGGAACCAAAAGATAGCCCATATCTCTAGGATAGGATGGGGAAGGGCGACTAGATTATCTTTCCCCTTTATCTTGACCTTTTCTAATCTACTTCTAAGTAGACATATATTTGGTTATTTAAGAAGAAAAACACCATTCTCTAAACATTTGTCATTGTTTTACACTGTGTCACACTCACACATCAAACATGAACTAATACCATTTTTTATATTATTATAATGTGCATCAGCTTATTTAGATGTATTCTCTCTATATAGTATGCTTAACATCAACACGACAATATGGACATTATGGCATATCAAGGTTTTTGGGTTTAGTGTGTGTCAGTTCGTATATGGCATGAACGCATGTGTTCTTACGTGATCTCTTGAAAACTAACCAAATATCAATAGCCAGCCCATATTGCATACTAGCAACATTTCTGATCTTCCTATTCCTTTTGAAAGGTCCAAGTTGATCTCTCAACAAATTAATTATTCCAGCTTCTGTTGATCATGGGGAGGATTATTTGTGACCTCTGACCCTCTACTTGGAAGCCTCAATTGTTTTCCAAAGGCAAATTCAACCAAAATATTTCGCATATCTTCCTAGAATGCTTAGTGAAGTATAATTAAAATGTCACTGACAAGAAAAAAATCCAAACAATACACTTGGATACTAAGTGAGTAACACCCAAGCATCACTTCTTGGGACACTTGTAGTAACAGCTGTGCATGTGACCTATCAAAAGTTGAGTCTCAACAACCAGAAAGTGCACCAACAGAAAGATATTCTAGAGGTAGGACTTTCAATTGCTCCAAGCTGCCGAGATGGCATAAATGTCAACCAGCATCCTAAGTTGGTAAAGTCTTGATACCAGTACAACGACCTGGGTTCAGAACCCGCCTTCACCCACTCATCACTAACCACTAACTCACTTGTTAGGGCACCTCAACCAATTTTTTTTTTTTTGATGAACTTCTCAAATCAAAATAAATCATCTATCATGAATCAAACTTATGAGTAAAATTCATTCGATTCCTTGAACAAGACGTCAAATTAGAACACACAAAAAAGACAAAATAATCCCTCCCTCCATGCCCACTTGCTGAAATTGTCAACTACCACACTACAAACTTGGATATAAATCTGCATGAATGAAATGTGAGCAAAATCATAATTTCTGAAGAAAAAAAAAATGGAGAATCTAACAGACAACTCAACAGTTTGGATTCCTTACTCAAAAATTGATTTTGATTGAAGTTTCAAGCAATGTTGTATTAAGCAGAAATCAATATAAAGAAACCCTAGAATTCAAATAGGGCTAATTTGGAGAGATTTTTCGCATATAAGGAGATGAGTTGGGAGTTTACCTTGTGAGATTCAACCTTGCTTTCCATCTGCTAAAATGCGCCGTAGGTGGAGAGTTTTCCTTGAGAAGAAACTTCCACGTACACACTTCATTGGTGGATACCTCTCCCACCAAAGGAGATGAAGTGAAGCCCCAAAGAATCTAAGGAAATTAAAGATAAAAAAACAAAAAAATCCTTGAAATTTAAAAAGAAAATTAATTGACTTTCTGTGGTAGGATTTTAAGATGAAGAGAGAGATCCAATGTCCAAACACACCACAACTTTGGAATAGTTGTCATGATTCAATCTCTTATTTTAGGGTGATTTAGACATACCCCCTCCAGCTTTTGGTGAATATTTGAGATACCCATGTATTTCAAGCTGATGACATGCCCCTTGACTTTCATTGTACTTAAAATACTAGCAAACTTTCTGACCTCTATGCTCTCAGTCTACTTGACTCAGTCAAGTCAAGACAACAACTCGAATTGATTTGAAGAGGTCAAATAAATACTAGGGTACAAGTCGGTTCGGTTTGAAGTCAAATTAGAATCGAATCGACATAAGTCAATTTCACTAAATAAGAACCAGAACTGAATCAAATTCCATTGGAACCAAACCAACCCAAATCAAATTAAAGTCAGCTTGATTCTACAAATTGCCAATAATTTATAAATTATAAATAATATTTTTTAATGAAAAAATAAATATATAATAAACATAAAATTTCATACAATAATCACTAATTTATATATAAAAATCATTAGTTTATCCAAAAAAATACTAATCAATGTCTTAACTCTTAAAATAATTCATAATATATATATATATTACTAATCAATGTCTTAACTCTTAAAATAATTCATAATATATATATATATATTGCGTTAGGGTTCAGTTCTATATAAACTTATTGATTCTCCATTTTCACAATCCATAACCGAATCACAACTTGATTGGTACGACTTTTTTCTTGGACAAAAATATCATTTTTAATTGATAATAATTTCCTTTTATATCCTAATGCATGTTCATCTCTCTTCAACCGATCAACTTCTCTCTAGAACAACACATCTCACCTCTTCAATGTTCGTCTCTTCCACTCCTCGTCAACTTCAGTTGCATTTTTATGATTTTATTGATTTTTTTTTTATGGACAAAATCCCACTACCATAATCGGAGGCATACGAAGCATCAAACCTATCACTAGGGGAAAGCCCCTAACTTTTATTTCAAACAGTATGGAAAATTAGAGTAGTTTTTGGCTTTTTATTTTAGTGTTTTTGCAGAAATGGGGGAATTTGCGTGCATGACGAGGCAACACCACATTACATTGATTCAATCGATTAGCCATCTCATAATTAATTGTTCCAAGGTCAGTTTCTATCCCATTTTATAATCCAATTGTTAGCCATTTCATATTCTATGTCTTCTAGAGTTTTTCTTTTTTTCTCAAATATTTTTCAAGTGTTTATCTTCTACCATAAAAATAAAATAAAATAAAAAAGTGGAAAGAAAATGAGTTTTCATCTGCCTCAAATTTTTTTCGTTTTGTATGGCTACAAAGTTAAAGAGTTGGATTCTTCCATTGTTCTATTTTAGTCTATCTAATACTTTCTTATGGAGAAGAATTATAAGAATATTTTTAATGGAACATTTATCATTTAAGACGCACTTTCTGTACTTGTAAGTGTTAGAAAAATAGAATTTGAAAATAAGAAAAAAATTATTCTGAGGTACATAGTACTCTATGTTGTCTTATAGATAACAAATGCCTCCACTCCGATTAAACATGAAGATGCAGATGGGTTACTGACGAACTTGTCCTCAGGATACAACAGAGCCCAGTTTTATCACAACTGTATATTTCCTCAAAATTTATACTATTTTGAGAAAATCTGTTACACAAAATCTCAGATACACGAATACCTCTTTTTGTAGAAAATTTTGAATTATTTTAAATTTTAACATAATTAATCTTTATAAATAGATAACAATTACAAAAGTCATATACATTCGTAAATGGATTAAGAAACTCAATAGGTATGAAATCCATTGGAACTACTAGGCACCTATTCGGATCAAAGAATCCGTTAAGCACCCTGTGGGTCCTTTCGATACCTATTAGATCGATTTTGGTGCCTATCCAAATTTGGATGGCCCTCTTTAATATTTAATTTTTTTTTCTCTCTCTCTCTTTCTTTTCTTTCTTTCTTATTATTATTATTATTATTATTATATATATATATATATATATATATATATATATATATATATATATATAATTTTTTTTTTCTCTCTCTCTCTTTCTTTCTTATTATTATTATTATTATTATTATTATTATTATTATATATATATATTAATTCTATATAGCTAAAAGCCATTAGGAGCTCTCAAGGAGAGAGTCTTTGAAATAAAGAAAGAATTGAGAATAGGTTTAAAAATCCATCCAAAACATTTAGAAAGCAATGTGGGATTTACAAATTATTTGAAAAAATGAGCCAAAAAAGTACTTTTATAATCTTCAATCTATGTGAAAAGATATCAACCAATAGAAATGTTCTAAAAAATATACTTACTTTTTCATTAACAAAAAGTACACCAATCAAAAAGGTAACTTTCAAATGTCATTTTTAAAACAAGTTAAATTAATTTTATTTGAATCAATTTTAAATAAATATTAATCAACATTTATTTTAACAGTAAGAAGTATAAAAATTTCTATCATAGAATTCTATTATTATGTTCAGGAAAATATATAACAATTGTTGCAGTTGCTACCATTGAGAGGTATTGAAAAATAATGGATTCGTTGTTGAGACTTGAGAGAAGTAAGGTTTTTACCCTTTTGTTGGTATTTACTTTCTGGACGGGGGTAATAACGAGAAAATAAAATTAAAGGAAGCTTCAAGCCATTTTCCCATTCAAATGGGAAAATGTCCATTGGTGAGAATTTTTTCCAGGCAAAATACAAAATCATACATCTAAAAATCATATTTTTCAAGAAAATCATTTTTCTACTGATTTTCCAGATAAAAACATTAGAATCCGGACTAAAAATTTCTAGGACTACCGGAACTAAACCCATGTCCATGTCCATGTCCATATCCAAAACCCAACCCAATCTTGGTTTGGGATACCTAGCCCATTGTCCTTTTTCTATCAACCCAAGCCTAAAAGGGTAAAATTTAGAATGCCATGAATATATTTGTCATACACATAGTGACAAAATTCTTTGAATTTTTTTAAAAGTCGTGATTAATTCACGATTCTATCAATCAATGATTTAATCTTGACTTAATCGCAAAGCTTTGAAAATTAGATTTTTATATCATTTTTATATATGAATTTGTAATTTTGTTTAATATATAAAATATACATTTTATATTACCATAATTAATAGTATATTTTATTTTTCCCCCAATTTTTTTTTTTAAACTTGACTGACTTTTATTATTATTATTTGTAAAAAAAATTTCCCTTGCCATATTTTTCCAAATCCCAACTTTGTCGTTGTGTTTTCAAACCATCATAGACAATAGTTTTCTGGGAGAGACTAACATAATATTACAAAAATCCATAATCTCGCACCCAAAATAAATAAATAAAATAATAAAAGAAATAAAATTGGATGTCCTAATTGGATTTTCAGATAGCCCAATAGGCCTGCCAACTTGACCCGAATTCAAGGGGTTCAGAAAGTTTGGCCCAAGACTTATCCCAAGCAGTGCTCTTAAACCCAATCCAAACTTGACAGTTTGGGCCCATCCAAGTTGCAGTCTCCAGCTAAATTGGGTTATTTTATGCATAGAACACTAGTCTGGTATTGTTTATCAATGAAATATCTCTGAGAAAACTTGATTTGCATTTTTTGGGCTTTCTATGTAATGTGGTACACCTAGGGATTCAGCCTGTAATTCATGTAGTTCAAGATGTGGGCCCAGGGATTTAAACGATGATGGATTTGATCACAACTTAGAAGTTAGATGAAGGGTTGTCAATGGACGGACTTGGTTTGGACCGAGCTGTAAATGATCCGATACTAATTGCCCGGTCTGGCTGGTAAATTTTCTTATACATAGTTTTAATATATTATGAATGCAACTGGCAAGCCGAGACTTGATAAGTTCCTCAGGAAGAGTAGATCAAGAGTTCTAAAACCCAAGAAGCAATGAATTCCTTAGGGCCACCCTCCAATCTGAGGTTGAGCTTGGCTCAACTAGTTGCATGTGGGACTTTGGTACTAGTCTCATTACGATAAGCAAAATAAAATGACAATATTATGGATGAAATTATAATATAAGTTCATTTCGGGCCATCCAACGGGCCTAACTCCCAAACCTGAGCCTGACTCTAGATATGAATTGAGCCCAACATAGCCCAATGACTAAAACTAGGGGTGGCAATCTCAACATGACCTTATCACATAATAGTTGTAATATACCAACAATTATTTAAGAATTTTTTAAATGATTTTTTTTTTTAATTTCCTTAAAAAAATTCATAATATATATGTTTTTTTGTAAAATTCTATAAAATATAAAGGGTGTTTTATGATATTTTTAAATTAATAAATGGTTAAATTTTAGTTTGGGAAAGAAAAAACACTATTATTAATAATAAGTTATTTATTTATATTTATATTTTTTTACTCCATTTTTTCATTAAAATCTAGAGGTATGTGGTATTTAATTTCTAATATTGGAAAAAACTTTCCTTACTAACTTTCCTTACTAAGTTAGTAAGGAAAGTTTTCTGACCACATCACCTTATGGCATCCAAAAGCATGAACTGATGCCATATGATTGTAAAGAACAAACTTCTACAAATTTTGAAAAAAAATTCAAAACAATGTTATTTTTCACCATTGAACTTAGTTTACAGTTGTGTGACTTTATTTTTAGTAATGATGTTGTATTTTTGGTGGTAGAAATGGAACTTATTTTTTTATATAAAGATTAGAATTTTATTAAATAGGTTATAAATGGGTTGGGTCAGGTTTAAGTTTATGACACGATTATTGAATGGGTTTAGTTTGGGTTAGATAAATTTTCATAATACCCTTACCTCAATATAACACGAACACGACCTGACCCATTGCCACCCCTAACACAAACCCAGTCTACGATGGAAAAGACTGGGCCTAAACCAGGCTCATGACAGCCCTTTTTAATGTAAGGGTAAATTACGCTTCTCTCCCTTGTGGTTTGGTATAAGTCCATGTTGACCCCCTAAAATTTAAAATTTTGACAATTGCACTTACCTCACCTTTTGCAGATGGTGTGAAGTTTTAGATGTTATTTTATTCTTTCACCCTCTCATTTAATTTTTTTTTTATTAAAAAAATTAAATTTTAAAACGATAGAAACGCCCCTTTTCATTTACACTCTTGTCGCATGAATCCATTTTTAACAGTGATATTTTTATTTATAAAAAATAAAAAATAAATAACATTTTAAAAAGGGTAAAATGTTTATAATTTAAAAAATAAAACTAATTTTTAATTATTTGGTAGACAACAAGTAGAGGGAAGGGGTCTAAATGAGCCCTATTAGATAACTATAGGGAGGTAAATTTGTCAAAACGGTAGGCCATTGACATAGAATTATGCCAAACTACAGGGAGTGGAAGCATAATTTCACTTAAATTTAAAATAAATAAAAATTTTAAAAAGCGAAAATATCGTCGCACCAACCTTTCTATTAAATCAGTGAATGTTTGGATGGTGGATAAGCATTCTATTTTTCCAATAAGGGCAACCTTTACCATTTTAATGTGTGGCCTGCGAATAACTACAACAAAATGATGTTAGGTTTAACAATTACACTGCTGGGGAATTGATGGTTCATACACGACTTCATAGATCAACTAATTCATTATGTGGACCACAATTATCATATCGTGGGTTAGGTCCTAACTTATCCCAAAAAAGAAAAGACAGCTCATATTGCCACACCAATTTTTAGAATTTATTTTTTTGATAAACGGATATTCCTAGGCTTTGCCCAGTTCATAAATCATGGTCTTGTCCAAGGATTAGTCTTGGGGCACGTGCGATGCCCACATATCACACACGAACTAGGTTTGCTTTAGAGTAGCGAACCCGAATAAAAACAAAGCAAACCCAACAAACTAAGTAACGTAGGTTCAACTAACTCATGAGGACTTGCGATCGTCAAATCGTGCACTGGTTAACTTATTTTACGCATTGTATGAATTGCAGAAGATACTTTTTATCTTTTTAATGACTCCACCACCTTTCAATTTTTTAATGTGGGGATGGTGGGTTCTAGTGGCATCAATTGAGCCAGTAGGCTTGTTACCTCAGCCTCAGCCTACCCAAAAAAGAAGGGTTATGGCCTTAATGTTGAAGTTGCAAAGATATGGGGGTGTTTTAAGGGATAATAATTGTGACAAAATCTATGTAATGATTTTTTGTAAATCACTATTGATGGGTTAGAAGTTTTGGAATGGGCTGATTTTTAGTGAGGATGATCTCTATGGTGAGGAGATTATCCTTACAAAAAATCAGCTCATTCTGAAATGTCTAACCCTAATTTAGAAGTTGAAGAAGTATGGACTATCAAAATTTTTGTAAACCACTTTTGATGGAGTTAGAAGTTTAAGAATGTATTGATTTTTTATTTTTATTTTAAGGATGATCTCCTCACCATAGAGATCATCCTCATAAAAAATCAACCCATTCCGAAACTTCTAACCCCATCAAAAATGGCATACAAAAAATCATTTTCATAAATTTTGTCACGATTATTGTTCCATGAACCACTCCCATATATATATACACACATAATGTACATATAGATGTGTGATTTTTAACAAATATAACTAAAACATATTATGGAATTTTTTTCTAGCTAAGTTGGTAAAGGCTTTAGGCATGTAGAGTGTTAAATGTTGATCCCATGACCTAGATTCAAGTTCAAGTCCTATTTTAATTAAAAATAATATAAAATAGCTCCAAATGATTTCAAAAAATGCATATAATTTTATATTACTTGAAGGGCATATCCAATTTAGGCCTAATTGGAGCATAGAGCCGATCTAAGTCTGTGTCGTTGGATTGCTAATTTTATAATGGGAAATTAGGTCTTATCTCCCATAAAATAACCACCCCCCCCCCCCCCCCCCGAAGGTGAAATGCAAGATGATGTCTATCCCCCCTTGGCTTTTGTTGACTTGGTAAAACCGTTAACAAAAATAGTTCTCTGTTAACTGAAAGTGTGAAATGACTGTAATATCCTCATTTAATAAGTACCCTCACTAGATTATGTAATCTTAACTTCGATTTTCCTCAAAGAATCAAGATCCAGAACAATGTCTACATGCAAGATTTTGTTAGTGTTTAAAATACTTTGTGCTCCCAACACAAGTCGTACATGGAGCCCTATGGGTTTTAAATCAAAACAAAACGTGCCACATATACAAAGTTGTTGATATAGAGCAAGACATCGTTCACGATTGTGACTCTTCCCCACCCCCCAAGAGAAACATTTTCCTAACTAACTTAGTAAATATTTGAGTGATATTAAGGACCGGCTTGCTCAAATGGATTACCACCTTAGTCATTCAACACCACAACCCTCTAATTTGCATCGTAAAACTCATATCCAAAAACAAAATTAGAAAAAATAATTTTTTTTTTAAACTTGATTTAAGGTTTTGAAAATGGATGGCTACCAAACTTCCAAACTTAAAATTGAAATTCAACGGTGAAAAATAATTATTTTTGGGATTTGATTTTTCAAAGTTCATAGAATTGTATCCTTTACAACCATGAAGCATTGGATCATGTTTTTAAATTTCAAAAGTTGAGCCCAAGGGCCTTAATCCTTACTAACTTAGTTAAGCTAGTCAGACTCTTTCCCAACTTGAATTTCAAATCTAATTAGGTCTCTTTGCAACATACACGACTCGTTAATGGTTGTATCATCATAAAACCTTGGCATAAAGAAATCTAGCCACTCGATCTCCAATTAACTAACTGTGGGAGATTCATACCAAATCCCCTCGAATGAAGAAGAAGAAAAAGAGAGAGAGAGAGAAAGAGAGGAGATCCAATTGCAAGCCTCCATTTAACCGAGGGTTAGGATTTAGACGCCATGGTTGATTCATTAGATCTAGGGTTTCCAAACTTTATTCATTCTTCATCGAATGAGGGATTTGAACTCCATTAGATTTTGTTTGAATGAAGGATATTTTGGTAATTTCTCCTAAATGAGAGTATAATAGTCATTTCAAACCTTCTATCAACAGAGAAATTTTTTCATTAACAGTTTGACTAAGTCGATAAAAGTCAAGGGGGCAGACCTCATCTTGCATTTCACGGGAGGTATCACTAATTTCGTCAATTTTATAGAAGGTAAGGCTAAATTTCCTTTTTATAATCCATTTGGGTCCAAGGACTCCTATAATAGTAAGATTTGAAAACCTATTACATTAATCATAATAGCGTGATTCATAAAGTAAGGTTTATTCAAGTAATAAATTTGATAAAGTAAGGGAGATTTTATAATAAAATTACAACAGAGAGGCCTGTCCGGTAAATCTCTCTATACATAATTCAAGCATACATGCTATAATTACAGCTATAATTTTTTTTTCTATTTTAAATTAGAAGTTTAAAACTATATATATATATATATATATATATATATATATATATATATATATATATGGGGACGGTTCGGCAGCCCCAAACTCTTCCAAGCTTCGTGCCAAGTTTTTCAAGACGTTAGATTATAATGCATCCGACGGTTCGGATCTAATATTACGGTTTTAAGTTAAAAAGAAAGTTTATTAAAATCGGACCCCTCTAAAAATCTTTTATTTACTTTTAACTCCTTCTCTCTTTTCAAACCTTCCTCTCTCTCTTCGAATCATCTTCTTCATTCAAACAGAACGAAGCTCCGTGCCCTCCCTCTCCCTCTCCCTCTCTCTCTCTCTCTCTCTCTCTCTCTCTCTCTCTCTCTCAAGTTTTAGATCGAACGACCCGACGCCGTCGATCTCTCTCTCAAGTTACAGTTCACACTACCTTCAGATCTCATCTTCTTCGGAGCTCTGTCAACCCTCACTCGCCGTCGTCGACGCCGTCAATCTCTCGCTGTTTTCAACGAACGGGTATTTATTTAACTCTTTTTTTTTTTTTTTAGGAAAATCGATTTGGGTTTATTTTTATTTTTTTTTATTTTATTATTGTAGTTGTTGTTCTTGAACTTAGGTTTAATGTGGATGGTTTTATTTATTTTTTTTAACTTAAACGATTTGCATTCTGTTACTACCGCTCATAGTTAGTCTATGGAAATTTTATTTTTTTAATGATTGTTTCTTGAAATCCCTCATTACCTCGTTTTCCTGAATTTCTCTTTGAAAATCAAATTTCTTTTATTTATCTATATTTACTCTGGTATCAAGGAATAATAGTTAGGCTTTGGTCTCATGGTTTAGGAAATTGCAGTGCTTCGCCCCAGTCCATGTTTGAAAATATTGTTGCATATATATCTCTTTAAAATGTGTTGTTTACTAACTTAAAAGGCTATTTCACAGTTTTTTTTTCCTGTTTCCTCCCATTGACATGCTTATTAATCCTGACTTTTGTAACATCAAGTATTTCTTGTTACATAAATTGATGGATATTAGCATAGCATTAGATTTTGACTTATCCCACTTAATATTTCTTTCACAAAAATGTTGGCCGTGAAATTTACTGATAGTTTCTTGTAGATATTTCAGCAGAAACTTATTATTCATTTCACAAAATAGTTCCAAATATTTTGGTGGACAATGAATTTCTACCGAAATTTTTTGGGTTCTACTTGTTACAGAATCCCTTTGTTTGAACAATATATATATATATTTTTTTTTAACTCTCTCTTGATTTGTTTTGTTATTTGGATCTTAATTTTTTGTGAAAAAAAATTTATGAAGTCTAATTTCGACTATTTTGAATTGAAACCCCACCAAATAATGGTCACAAACAACAAGTCATAGAGCATAGAAGCTCACAAAAATTTGCTCTGGACCAGGAAAAGGAAAAGAAGACTTGTATAAATTTAGTGTTCTCAAAACACTTCTCTTTCTTAGCAATGGTACCTGGCAAGATCACTTGTATAATGTAGTTTTTATGTGTTTATGACTTGTTTATGTTGGTGGTATTTTATTGGGATAAAGGGACTGCATACCAAATTTATTCATTAAATTTAAAAGAAGTGTTTCACTTGTTATAATTGGTTCATTAAATCAATAACTATCAAGCAGCATATATGCAATTTCTTTTGATCAGTGTGATTTTCTTCGTTCTTTCTCTACTCAAGAATTCGATTGACTCATAACTAGCCCTTGTTGAATTCGACTGTATATTCCTTTTAATTAGAGTTGTAACTAGCCTTTGTTGAATGCTTTTTTTCACACTTGTACTTTATTCTTTGCTTTTTTATCAATATTTTTTTTAAATGTTCATTTTTATCGTAGATTGGAAGACCATTGATCTATGGCCTACCATCGAAAAGAGAATATGGGGTGCAAGACATGTCATCAAGAAGCTGAGGGATGAGCTTGAGCTTACCAAGGTCCTTAGTATGTGTTGTTCCATGCATGAGGGATATTACTAGGAACAATGTACAGACAGTGTGATCAGTTTCTATTACAAGTGATAATTGTTACTGTGTGCATCTGGGCTCTATTTTTCATATTGTAACATTTTTCCCATTTGTGAAAGAAATTTGTAATGGAATGCTACAGCTTATCCAATGAAGGACATGGTTTCATTCTCCTGCAATTATTTACCTTTTGTTTGATCAATCAATGGTATTGTTTCGTGCAGAATAAAATAGATTGGATGGTTAATATCACTTTATCATATTGATTTTGATCTCTTAACCATCTTTAACTAGGGATGTTGATGGGTACTTAATTGATTGGATACCCATCTGGATCCAATATCTACAATTCTTGTTTTAGGACCATTTGGCTTTAATAGGAATGGGAATTAATTTTTATAATAAGATGTGACTCCTGGTGTAAATCTTAACCACCAGAAGCTCCCTCCTAATTGGATAAAAACGTAGTGACTCTCCACTACTGGTGTCCATTTTAGAAAATGGGTGCACAAGAGAATTTCCTTTCCCAAACACAAGCACAATAACTTAGTTTAATTTTAATAATTTCTCCCTTATAGTCCCCAACCATCCATCAATTATCAAAGCATAAGAGCACCCATTTTGGTACCTTAACAAGCAATAAGGAATTAAATTCAATCACCATAGTTTCCTCTTCCATCTACAGCAAGATGAACCTTTCATAGAAGGCTTTGAACTTTGCCTCATTGTTTGATAACAGTCCAAGGTAAGAGTTGTACGCATGATTTTAAAACTTGATTTCACATCTTGTCTCATCTCATCCATTGCACATGATCGTGCGCGCACGTCTATATACTGCAACATGGAATCTAAAAACTGAATAAGCACAACACCATCAATGATCAATCGATTCCATCAAGAAATGGCATGTTTCATTTGAATCCCACCTTGGTGCAAATCTTATTAGATTTAAAATAGCTATTAACAAAAAAAACAAAGAGAAGGAACTAATCTAAGAAAAAGAATAGAGTGCAGAGATTCAATAGAAGATTCCTAATTGATTGTAATTTTTACAAACTTCATGAAGGAAAATTGACGAAAACTAGCATTTAGAAATGGTGGTTGCATTAGCAAAGGAATGATGTATTCTTTATCGGTTAGCATTTGAACCACTTTGGACATGGATGGCCTTAATGAAACTGAAGCCTGTGTGCATAGAAGCCCAATTTGTAGAATATTTGATGCCTCCGTCACTGGAAAATTACCTCTCAAGGAAGGATCAACAGATTCTAGGAATGAATTTGATTTATAATGATTCCAAACCTGACACAGTTAAGGAAAAACGCTCTTATCAGACACCACGTTCATGTTAAAGAACATTTGACACAATGCACAAAGGAGAAAGAATCTTACTGTTTGTAGAATGAAACATGACTCCTGCATGAAAACAGTGTTCTTCCTACCACATACAATTTCAAGAATTATAACTCCAAAACTATAAACATCTGTTTTATTTGTTAGTTCCCCTTGAACAAGATATTTAGGAGCCATGTACCCACTGCACCAAAAAAAAATACACATCATCAAAAAATACATAAATTAAGCTCACATTTCCTTATTGGTAAGGAATTTAAAAGATATGTAAATGTATGAGTAGCCTATATAGGTGATAAGCTAAGGAACATATATAAGTCAATTGAGAGGGTTTGACCCTCTGCAACAAAGACTGTTGACAACACCAATGAAGACTGCTCACATTTGTTATTTTGTGCTCTACATCTTATAGCGCTGCTATTGTTGTCTGAGTAATCCCCATTTCTTTGCAATATTTGCCATAAGTTGCACACGTCTTCTTTTTACGTAGATTCTTTTGTCACACCAAATTTTCCTAATCCCACCACCACAAGATGTGTGCTAATTATTTGATGATTTACATATGAATTGGATTGGCATTAGCAAAAGTTGGGGTCGTTTTTTTTTACAAAAATCAGGATCCAAATAACAAAACAAATCAAGAGAGAGTTTAGAAAAACAATTGTTCAAACAGAGGGATTCTGTAACAAGTAGAACCCAAAAAAATTTCCAAAAATTTTCGGTAGAAATTCATTGTCCACCAAAATATTTTAAACTATTTTGTGAAATGAATAGTAAGTTTCTGCTGAAAATATTAAGTGGGATAAGTCAAAATCTAATGCTATGCTAATATCCATCAATTTATGTAACAGGAAATACTTGATGTTACAAAAGTCAAGATTAATAAGCATGTCAATGGGAGGAAACAGGAAAAACTGTGAAATAGCCTTTTAAGTTAGTAAACAACACATTCTAAAGAGATATATATGCAACAATAATTTCAAACATGGACTGGGGCGAAGCACTGCAATTTCCTAAACCATGAGATCAAAGCCTAACTATTATTCCTTGATACCAGAGTAAATATAGATAAATAAAAGAAATTTGATTTTCAAAGAGAAATTCAAGAAAACGAGGTAATGAGGGATTTCAAGAAACAATCATTAAAAAAAAAAAAAATTTCCATAGACTAACTATGAGCAGTAGTAACAGAATGCAAATCGTTTAAGTTAAAAAAAATAAATAAAACCATCCACATTAAACCTAAGTTCAAGAACAACAACTACAATAAATAAATAAATAAAACCCCAATCGATTTTCCTAAAAAAAAAAAGGAGTTAAATAAATACCCGTTCGTTGAAAACAGCAAGAGATTGACGGCGTCGACGACGGCGAGAGAGGGTTGAGAGAGCTCCAAAGAAGATGAGATCTGAAGGCAGTTCGAACTGTAACTCTTGAGAGAGATCGACGGCGTCGGGTCGTTCGATCTAAAACTTGAGAGAGAGAGAGAGAGAGAGAGAGAGAGAGAGGGAGGGAGAGGGAGAGGGAGGGCACGGAGCTTCGTTCTGCTTGAACGAAGAAGATGAGTCGAAGAGAGAAAGGAAGGTTTGATAAGAGAGAGGGAGTTAAAAGCAAATAAAATATTTTTAGAGGGTCCGATTTAATTAACTTTCTTTTCAACTTAAAAACCGTAATATTATATCCGAACCATCGGATGCATTATAATCTGACGCCTTGAAAAACTTGGCACGAAGCTTGGAAGAGTTTGGGGCTGCCGAACCGCTCCCTATAATATATATAGATTATTATATATATATATAAAGATGAAGAGGCCCGAGCAAAGTATTTAGGGGAAAAAAATTCATTTGCAATATTTGGTTCGTCAATCCCAATGGCAATTCAACAAATGAGAATGGTTGGGTTTACACTACGTTATATTTTACTGACCCAATGCAAATCTTCCCGAGAAGTAGTACCTGATTGGTTCTATTGGTAAAACTCATAGATAATGAATTTTGTTCTATTTTACTTGGAAAAGGAGATTATTCAACCAAACTTTTTTCGATACCACTTCTTGCTATGGATAACCAATCAATTTTTATTTTTTTCAAACGATGGGGTCCTTCTTTCCCTTTTTAGTATGTGGATTACTATGACCAAAGATAATGGGTTTTAACAAACCACACTTTGGGGAATTATATGAGAACAATGACGTGACAAATCGATCTAGTATTAGTGAAAGTTTAAGCAACTTTATTGTTTAATTTGGCCCTATATATTTAATTATTTTAAAATTAAAAAGTGTTAGAACTCTCAAACTCATTTACTCGACAAATAGTGAGTCAAATAAATGTATTAAATATTTAAAAATAATTTATGGGTGACTTATGGAAGAAACACATGATCCTGATTCCTGAACTTGTAAGCATGAAACCCAACTAATAGGGTTTAGACTTGGGATAAGTACCATCGACATGTATGTCATCGAGTTACGTAACTCATTTAATCCTTTTCATTCCTATTCTCTTGGTATTTTCGTTAATTGCAATCGTAGAGACGAGACGACCTCTCAACATTGTAGCCATAAATATAGAGTACCGTCGATGGAAGAAGGAAAAAAGGTCAGTAATACGGCCAATTGTTAGTGTTGACTGATCAAGAAAAATTAAAAGATGATGAAGAAGAAGAAAAGCAAGGAGAACACTTTTTCAATTTTCTTTTTTCTTTTTTGGACTGCAATCAATTACATGAAGTGCAAGGTTGGTGTTTTAGTGATGGATTGCAACTGGCATTACGTGACCTACAACTAATCGGTCCTTTTAAATATTTCAAATATTAAGAACTATATTTACTATAAGTTTCTATGTTGGCTATCAAACTTGGTTTAAACCAGTTTTAGGTTGAATTGAATTAACATTCATTCAAATATTCGATTAGTTAAATCTGTGTATAGAATTGGACCATCAATGAATTGGATTTGAATCAGATTTGTACTAATTCGATAAGAAATTTAGTAGACCCTAACCAATCTGAACCCAATTGAATGTATCGTTTTAAGCTCTAGACCCAATCCAATGCAATAGGGGAATATCGATCTAATTTGGTTCAATTTCATAGATATATTATGATCGTTAAGTTAACAAACCCGGCAATTTGGTGCTCAATCAGTCCATTTTATAAAAATTTATCCAAAAGTGTTGAAGAATTCATAAATATTTAATTTAATAGATTTGACTAAGTGATTATCAAATATTATCTAGTTATTCTTTATGATGAAGTCGAGAGAATTCTTCATCCATCATCCATCATAGTAGGATAAGAGGAAGTTAGGAGATAAAGGTGATTGTTTAGACATACCTCGCCTGGACCACAGTCTTCTTCAAAGATTAAGAGAATATGACTTAAACGCCCTAAAATCTTCAATCTCATATATAGTAAATAAAATCTTGATCCTTCCGTGTTTTTTGGACTTTGTTGACTATTTCGGATATCCCTTCATAAATAACAACATATCCTTTGACCTCATCAGTCATCTCTGAACTAATACAAAATGATCTAAATGCCTTCTTCTTCAACCTCTTGATTTTTATCCTAAATTAAAAATCTCTCATCTTCGACTTTAAAATTTTTTATCCTCATCTTTAACCTTAAGATTTTGTCCTTGTGAAAACTTGAAAATGATGGACAATGCCAAATATATAGGTTAAAAAAAATAGCCTTAGAATTTGAAAATGGTGGATTTTGAGGAAAAAAATGTTAGAGAAATTTTTTCACTAAATATTGAAGATTAGGGTTTTTAGATAATTTTCAAATTAGTCAACCTCAGAAGACCTATGTCTAAAAAAAATTAAAAAAAAGAAAAAGAAAAAGGATGTAAAACATCAAATGTGGGGGACAGCAAAAGCACACTGAGAAGTGAACAGTGAGAGCCCAATATTCTCTCATGGTGTAAGTGTGTGCTGTTTTATTGGCCACAATGTGGGACCCATAATTTAGTGGGACCCACAACTTATTTTAAGGCATGTGCCCTTCCAACCACTCTTATGCAATAACGCGGTTTTAAACCTCTTCCAAAACCCTATAAATACCTACGTTCATTTGCTTTCTCATTCCATGGTTGTGGGACTTGGGAAAAAAAATAATCTTCCCATGGCTTCTCATAGAATTCTTAGTGTTGTTTTCTTTGTGTTATTGGGCTTAGGTATATGTTCAGCCACTAGAGCTCTCCTCACTCTTGAGGCCAATAGCTATGGCATTGGTGCTACTGGTGTGTCTTTAGGAGAACATGGGGTAGTGTATGGTAGTGTTGGTGGTGGTAGTGGAAGTGGTGGTGGTTCTGGTTCTGGCTATGGAGGTGGTGGAGAACATGGTGGTGGGTATGGTGGTGGTGGTGGTAATGGTGGTGGTTCTGGCTATGGTGGAGGAGAGCGCGGTGGTGGGTACGGTAGTGGTAGTGGAAGTGGTGGTGGGTCTGGTTATGGTGGGGGAGGAGAGCATGGTGGTGGGGCTGGTGGTGGTGGTGGGGGTGGTAGTGGTGGTGGGTCTGGTTATGGTGGTGGAGGAGAACATGGTGGTGGGTATGGTTCTGGTTCGGGTTCTGGTGGTGGGGCTGGTGGTGGTTCGGGTTATGGTGGTGAACATGGTGGAGGTTCTGGTGGTGGTGGTGGTGGTGGTAGCGGTGGTGGTTCGGGTTATGGTGCAGGAGGAGAGCATGGAGGTGGATACGGCGGCGGTGAAGGAGCTGGTGGTGGAGCCGGTGGTGGTAGCGGATACGGTGCGGGTGGCGAACATGGAGCTGGTTATGGTGGTGGTGGTGGTGGTGGGTCTGGTGGTGGTGCAGGAAGTGGTTATAGTGGCTACCACCCATGAGAAATCAAAAATATATTCTTACCTATAAGTATTAATTAATAAGTTTGATTTGAGTTGGCGGAGCTCCAAAAAGATTAATGAATCAGATAAATGTGTATGAGCTTAATGAATTAATCTCTTAAAAGAAGATTTTTATTAAGTAATTTATGTGTACTTATTTTAGTGTGCTATGCAATTTGCATGAATTAAATTGTGTGCTTAATGTTTTTAACTTATGTTGATATATTGTTGTTGAGTGTATGTTTTCCTTCACTCTTAGGGGTGTCGTACCCCAGTTAAGTCCTATAACCCTCTTATATTCATATATAGCTCTCCCATTTTTCAATAGATCGGTCTTTCGGAGTAATCGGTTGGTTAACAATTGTTCTATGGGTGCACTTATGTGTTAATAATAATTCACTTTAATCTCCTTTCTTAGGAGGTGTAGTTATGCTTAAAAACTCATTGACTTGGCTCAAAATTTGGCTGAGTTGAATAAAGTAATTCAAATGTTAAGTTAATTCACTCGAAACAAAAACTCAATTGAACAAACCCATCAAGTCGATTAGAATTTAGAAATTTCGTTTAAGTGATGCTCAACGATTTATGTTAAAAACTTGGCACGGATCGAGTTACCTTTGTATCTTGTATTCGTCTTTGGAAAATAGAATCTAAGCATTTATGTGACTTGTCCAAATCAGCTCACAATTCTTCACTTAAATTGATTATATGGACATCCCATTTGAGTTGAGTTTTTGAGTTTTAAAACATGGTTATGTATCTTTCAAAACTGGGAAGCTTTACTAGACTCTACTGTCTCTGGGGCGTGATCAAGTTTGAGTTTGGCAATTATATGACAAGGGATTGGTTTAGTTAATTTGGATAAATAAATAAAAATAGAAAATCAAAACAATCCTGAAAACATTTGAGGATTATACAAATGATATTTTTTTCGATTTCTTCCTGTAAACTCATAATCTTCAATTTCCGTAAAAACATGCACTATATTGTTCTTAGTCTTTTAAGGGTAGTAGAAGTTGAAATATTGAGGTTGAAGGGTTAAAATGTATCCTACTCAGCAATTTATCAACAAATCATTGAAGAATTTGCAATTTGGCATTTTAATCAACTAGTCATCCCTAGTCCTTTCCTTGGCAATTTTTTTCCCAGGATATATCAACGAAAAGGTGACCAACTTTTAACGAATTTAAAATTCTGGCTCACTATTCATTTTAATTACCAAAACGTGGACGATAACGTCATTGGAGGTTTTAAAGTGACAATTTCGTAGGTTTAAAGTTACTATCTCACAGGTATCAAGTGACCATCTCGTAGGTTTCGCTATTTTTCACGAGATTATCACTATGTAAATCAGCGAGTTTGTTACTTTAAACCTGTGATTTCAACACTTGATGAAAATCTGTGATTTCGCTTGTTCACGTTTTGGTAATTAAAATGAACAGTTAGTTGGAATCATAATTTCGTCAAATTTGACTCACGAAATGGTAATTTACCTTTCTTCCAAAGTTTTGGAAAAAGTTGAAGAATTTTGTAATAATGCTCATCAATCTATCCATTTCAAAATTGAAAATGATTGAAATAACATTGGAATTGACATCGTTTGGGACATTGTTGATGTGAATGTGTCTATTCAACCATAGATGCTTTTCATCGAGATACGAGTGAGACGCACCTATGGTTCTCTGCACACCATTGTCCCAAACGATGTCAATTTCAATATTACTTGAGCACGACTCTTTCAAAATTCAATAGACTTGTACGTTTGTAGTAGTTGACGCATGCGAGCATATAGGACATCTTTTTCTTTCAAGTCATGCTGGAGTGACCTAAAGCTGAATCTCATATGACACTTCATGACGTGAAAGTGGATAGGAACCATAGACGCACACTTTCATTGAGATACGAGTTAAAAGCATCTATGGTTGTTATCCACTTTCATGTTATGTAAATGTCATATGAGGTTCAACTTGTAAGGTCACTTCAGTATCATTCTTTTCTTTATTTAATTCACATCTCTCATGATTTTAGCACATGCAAGAAATCGAGTACTCTGCTCCAGGAGCTGGGTAACGTTACCCACCCACTTCAAACTTCAAGCCCTCTTTTCTCATGCGTGGGACATTCCCTTGACCCTATTGACTCAACCATCACTTTTATGCGCCTAAGCAACAAAAACAAATTTAATTATTAATTTGCATGAGATTTATGAAGATTGTAATGGATAAATCTATATCCCATACACATGTCATCTTGAGATATGATCTGATTTTGACACCGAGCCTCTTAGAGATAGAGTTGGAAGTAAAATAGGAAGTTGATCGGACTTGATCTGAAATCCGAGCACTCCAAAATTCGAATTTAATGGGTTTGAATCCTGGTCCAAATCAAGAAATGGGTTGAATAAGATTTGATATCCCTCGACATGACTCAGATTCAGTGTAGTTAAGGATTCATCCCTAGATCTATCTTGGATATATCCAAATGATATATTACTTTGAAAATTATATTTTTACATTTTTACAATATGATTTCTTAAAAATGAAATTGTTATAACGGCGAAACAGAGTAATATAGTAATTAACAAAGAAGTAAAGCAAGAAATAATAGTGCCAAGTGGTCCAAATTTACCCAATCCAACCTAAATCAAAAAGCTCGAATTGTGTTGATTCCAATTTTAGTGAGTACGAAATTGTTCTAATGTGATTTTCGTTGGTAGGATCTAGAACTATCTAAATCTAAATATGGATATATTCAGATTAGATCCATTTTATGCCCTACCATTATCCAATTCTAAAGACGGTGGGAGAATTGTAGACCATTCTTGTTGGATACAAACTTGTGCCACCAATCACACAACAATTAGTGAAAATGGTGTATGATAGGAGGCTAGAATCGTGGGATAATAGTCATGGAAGGTATGTTTCTCAAAACCTATAAAATGAGGTAAAAAATGGCAACTAACATAAAAGAAAATTTGAGAACTTAACTCCTACTACATTTTGAGGGATTTGGACATTGGGAAGTACATCTCTTAATTCTCAGATAATTCGGATTAAGGCGAGAATTGTTATAATATGTGTACTGATTTCTTATGGAAAGAGAAAAGAATTTTTAAATAATTCTTAATTTTTTAATTGAATATAATAGAAATACGTTACTTAAAAGTAATGGTTGAGACATGTACAAATCATTGTCCTAAAATGAAATTTGTTAATTTTTCGATATCACAGTTTGTAGGCGTTTGCTTTCCAAGATACAACAACCCGCTTTTTCAAGAGGGTACTCTAATTGGAATGTAACTTTGAACTCGACGATATTGTGTGCTCTCACAATGAAAAATATAAGTATACTAATGGCGATAAAATAACGAACTTGACGATATAAGTATCTAATTGGAACGTAACTTTGAACTCGACGATATTGTGTGCTCTCACAATGAAAAATATAAGTATCTAATTGGAACGTAACTTTGAACTCGACGATATTGTGTGCTCTCACAATGAAAAATATAAGTATCTAATTGGAACGTAACTTTGAACTCGACGATATTGTGTGCTCTCACAATGAAAAATATAAGTATACTAATGGCGATAAAATAACGAAAATTTGTAAATAATAGATAAAAAAATTGTGCAATTAAATCAACTAAACATAAGCATTTAAATAAAAAAGGAAGTGATTGTTTAGAACAGACACCAATACAAATAAATAAAAAAATGAGCCTTCGAGCGTAGCCATGTGAGGTATAAATCTGAGATTTTACACTCCCCCTATACGCACGTTGTATATGCGCACACGCATTACACTAATACAAACAAATTAAAAACAAACATTAATGCGCGCACCCACGTGAGGTATAAATCCGAGATTTTGCACCCCCTATGTGCACGTCGTACATGCACACACGCATTACACCAATACAAACAAATTAAAAACGGACCTTCACACACACCTATGTGAGGTATAAATCCGAGATTTTGCATCCCCCCTACGCGCACGTCGTACATGCACATTTGCATTACACAAATACAAATAAATTAAAAATGAACCTTTGCGCGCACCCCCCCCCCTCCCTACGCGCATGGTATACATGTGCACACACGTTAAGGTTTTCAGACCGGTGTTAATCCAAATCCCAATTGAAATCTTGGGTTTTCTTCTTGGACTCCCGTGTGTGCGCACGAGCCCCTACTTCTTTTAACTTTAAAGCTAATAGAAGTAAAACTATTTAAGAGTTGCAAATCAACTCTTCTCCTAGTTGATGTAGGACTAAAATTACACAAGACAAAAATAATACTAATAACTAAAGCAAAAGTTAAAAAAAGTATAAAGCATAAAGATGGGATTGAGTTTTAACCCTATGGCTTAAACCCATTGAATATGAAAGGGTTTTCAAATACAACCCTCTAAATTCTAACAAGAACAAATGAATCGAAGTGTCAACACATATCCCAATGCATTACAATTTTTGTCCTCTACCAATGAATAGGTTGGACTCCTAGCCCATGATGCAAAGAACAATATTTGTTTCCAACGATAAGAATTATCATGCAACTGGATGATTTTTGATGTTCAAGCCCACAAAAAATGGTTCTAACATTCACGGATATGTAGGCCTTAGATAATTATCCACATTAACGAAAAGATGCATGATGTTAGTGAGACCTACTCTCCTTAGATGGGTCAATGGATAGTCAGAAATTCGACTTTGAATCTGTATTAGAATGAGAGGATATTATTTGAAAATTACAGATATCAAATTGAAAATCGGATAATCACTGATATTTGGATGCTTTTCGGATATGTATTCAAATATCGATGTAGTCACTCCAATAATAGTCAATTCGATAAATTATATAATTATATATATAATATTTGTTTCAATAATATTCAGATTTTTTTGGTATTTGAATTTGGCTAACAAAGGAATTGTATAGAACGAAATAACATTTAAAAAAAAAAAAATACTTATTCTAAAAAAAATGCGTACCTTCCACTCAATTTGTTACTTTTTGACAAGGATGGATAGGAAATATTAGCATCCCATTGGTTTTCACACAAATCAATCAATTGTAGAATACCAATGAACTGAACTATAGCTATTTCAATGTCTCATTCAAACAAAATTGTTGACACTCACTTGCACTTAATTGCCCAATTGGACAGAATTTTTTTCCCTTTTTTGTGTGGAAAATTAGAGTCGTGCCATTGGATTTACTGCGGTTTCTACATTTCTAGTGTGGAGGTACGCACATAATCATAGATGTTATTTCCTCATGATACGAGTAAACACATCTACGGTTATATGTGCACTATAAGAGAATAGGATGCATCAAATTATGATGCATGAGATACATTGTATCATTATCAATGTATCTCATCACAAGAGGAAAGTAGTGATGGAAAATAATATATATATATATATTTTGCTAACCGAGTGTCCGGGCTAGCTTTGCACGCACCACAACTAATCTCAGGGAGAACTACCACAACAACTCACCGCAAGTAAAATATTTAATAATATCTATTAAGATATTTTATATTAGAAATTATTACAGATATCTTGTATCTCTATATTAGATTACTTTCTATATCTTGATTAATGTAATCTCTATAAATATCCAATTATGGTTCATGTAAATGATGTTACATGCCTTATTGCTTGCAACTGTAGCATGGGAATAGGTGGTTTAGTTGATTGAGTCCTACTAGTCTAGTTGTTGAGAATTAGTAGGAGTCCATGTAGTTTGAATTTGTCTTCTTGTTTCTCAAGCTTGAAAAATAGGTGGACACTCGAAAGACTCGCTTTCGTTGTTTGATTGTTCTCTTACAAGGGATGTTACGTTAGCACACGTAACAAATGATCATCTAATAATTCTCAATAAACTCAGATTTCTTCACGCATCTCCATGTCAGAAATGCAAAAAAATCGCAGAAAATCCAACATCATTCCAGCGTTAGTGGGAAAATTATGTCTTCAATGGGTAATAAAATAGGACATCTCATAGTTGCAGTCCTTGCACGTGGGACCACTAGGGCACTCGGAAGTTTCAATCGTCTCTCCACTCAATGGTCAATCAGATTTGAGATCTTTTTTGTTGTCAAAACTGATACAGTTTCTTGATGTCAATCACTTGATCTGTAAAATCATTCTTTTGAAACAATCAAAGTAAACCATGATGAACGGTTCCCAAGGAAAGTTGCATGTAATCTATACATCACATACCGTTCAAATTTAGTTATGATAGTTGCAATCAGGTCTTCTGCATAATTTGAAAAAGGGTTTTTAGAAGTAGCCCTTCGGGTTTTGTAGAAATTAGAAAAACACCCTTGTTTTGAGCTTGACAGACAACTTCAACCTCTTGCCAAAGCGATTTTCAACTTTTTGAAGAGAGAATGTTTTCCTATTGGCACTCCACGAAGATGATTTTCCCACCTCCTAATGTTTTTCTTTAGTGGTCACCTCCACTCAAAACTGACAAACTGACTTTCTTGACTTTCTTTTTTATATTTTCTTTAGTACAACGAAATGATGAAATTCATTTTTTCAAAGAATTCATATTTTCTTGAATTCTTGAAAGGAATTCCTCTTTAATCATATAAATTCTTGAAAGAATGACTTTATTCTTACTTTCACAAAATTAAGAAGTCAAAAATGGTAAAAGCAAGTAGTGACTCATACTAGCTTCTGGCTTTCCACATTTGCGGGAAGCGATTTTTTACAAATATTTTCCTTTTAAAACTAAAATTAATAGATTAATTAATTACCTCCTCCTTCAACCCAACATAATGAGTCAAATCAAATTGACTCGAGTATTGATCAAGTCAAATTGTCATGGACTCATGGTTGGAGTAAATCAAGTTGATTGGATTTTAACCAACTCTGTATCTATCTTAACTACCCAAACCAAAACCATATGGGTTTGACCCGACTTGGCCAACCTGACTCAATTTACTCAACCCGTTTAACTTGACTGATTTGGTAAATACCAATTTTAATTCTATCTGGCTAAAGTAGGGTAAATTTGTTATGTCATCAACTAAATACTAAGTGCATTTGATGTATTTGTCAGTAGTTTTTTACTGTTTAAAACAAAAAGCAACTTATTTATTAAAACCACAAATTTTTACAGACTTCTGAAATATTTTGGATTTTTGTATTTTTATCAAAATAATTATTGTTCTATAAGTTGTAATGTTGTATATTTATTTTCTAGTAAAATATGATCTTCTCACCAATATTCTTCTAATTCACCTTATTTTGTAGAAAAATTTATAGTTAATTGCATTTTAATCTTTAGGGTTGCATTACATTTAGATATGGTATGTCATAATTCCACATCAACCTATTGACCTTTTGATAATTTCATTGACCTCCCATTTTGTTGTTGATGGTATTAAATAAGGGTGTCAATGGCACCCAATTACCCGATATACCCAAAATCAATTAGTTGGTTTTGGGTCTACCATTATGGACTGATCATCTTCAGTCCGGTTCTGGGAAGTTATCTTAAAGACCTGATAAGAATCGGGCCTCCTTTGGGTGCTTTATGGGTACTTGACTAATGCAATTATTTTATTTATAACATTAATAATAAAATTAGTGGTCTAATTAAATATTAACAAAGATATATCTTGAAGTAAATGTATTTAAAGTAAATTAAAATATAAATAAAATATGAAAATTTGAATTCTTCCCTTTCCCCTACGTTGACTTTTTTTTATTTTTCACATTTTTTTTTTTTATCAATTTCAACAACTAGGTTCAAAACATGTTGAATTCACGTTCACAGTTATGATTAACCCTCTTGCTTGTCTAGAAAAAAGAAAAAAAAATGACAACTAATTATAAATGGCCCATACTATAATTTTTTACGATTTTATTCTCAAAGGTTTCAACAAATCATTGTTAATATTAATTTTCAATTGATGAATTATAAGTTAAAATATTACATTTATAAATAATTTTCTATTTTATTGGATACTCGTCTTTTTTTTCTTATGCAAACAATTATTATCTATCTTAATGGGTACCGGATAGTTATAATGTCGATTTTGGTTCCAAGAATCAGAAATGATAAGGACATGAATTGAAAATGATGAGAACCATAACCGAGATTTTATTTAGGTTTCAATTTTGGGTATATGTGGAATCGACCCAAAAGCGAACCGTTGACACCCAGAGTGTTAATGTTCCAATGTTATTTTACCATTTAACCCTCTCATTTTATATTTTTCTTATAAAATAATTAAATTTTCCAAACAAAAAAAAGAAAAAAAAAAACCTAATAAAAGTTTATTTATGTGATCTCTTGTTCTAACTCGTAATGAAATTTTGGTGATTCCTCTATTCTCAATTGTTAAAAGAGTGAAATAGTTTTATTAAAGATAAAATTTGTTTCAAAACTGATAATTTTAGAGGAGTTGAGTGCAATTGTAAGAATTTTAAAGAGTCAACTTGAAATTACACCAAATCATAAAAGATGAAAGTGTATTTTATCCAAATATTTATTAACTTTTATAAGTTGATGAAAATTAATAAAGAGAACTTCCATTAATTCATTAACTTCTACTTATAACACAACAACTACATATATCCATCTGTTTTAGTTCAAAAGGAATGACGTGTTACAAGTAAAAGCTGGTGTGCAAAGAAATGGTTTCTTCGTTAGCATTAAAATCCATTATTTCCCACGCTTTACAGGAACATCAAATCAAAGAAAATACCTTCCACAGTTTTAATGACAGTTAATTTGGAGAAGATAAACTAGAAAAATCAGTTTTAATGGCGGAGAGCAACATTGATCAAGTCTACCAAATATACAAGAATCTGGTAAAGAAGGCGAAACAAGTTTTGGAATTATAGGGATTTGTCATATTCTTTTCTTAGAGAGTAGTATAATTCGAGAATTTCTCTTTTTTCATGGGGAATAGTTGTGTATGTAAAGACGATATTTATATAGAGTAGAGGTAGTCGAGGTCCACATGTATTACCTCTTAATATGCTTATACACGAAGAGTTCGCTCCTAGGCTAGTTAGTAATTACTAAAAGTCTGTAGTTGTCAAACGAATGAACAACGTAATGGGTTCAAGTGTTTAAATCTTGTTTACTAGCCAATTCTGAGCTGGATAAATGGTCACCCAATTGTGGTAGAAACGATTGACCACAAAATCAGATGCAAACAATGGGATTCCTCATCACAAAGAGCTTGAAATATTGATTAGCCATGTCGAGGTTGTCATACTGACTTGTTTCTCAACCCTCTTATCGATTACATTGTCATATTTGTATGTTGATAAACAAATGTTTACACTTTGAAAGTATGTTAGAACTGATTATGAAATATTTGATAAAATGGATAGATTGATAATTATCTGAATTGTTTTAATATTTTCTTTAGTCTTTATCTAAATGCAATGTTATATCAAAACTAGTATAATTTAAATTTTAATATGTTTACTCGTTTTATGTTGTACCTAATTGTTAGAACGGTAGACATCTTGTTGAGTAGCTCCCGTTACTCATCCTACCATTCACATTTTTATATCATACACCTTTAGAGAAGTCATTCTCTGAGGAGAAGATTTACGTGAAGACACCAGAGATAAAGTTTAATAGTTGTCTCATTTTTATGTTTCAATTCAAGAAACTTATGTCAGGGCATTATGTGCCATTTTATTTCAATATTATTTATTAGCTATCTAGATACGTCAAATTTAGAGTCATCAATTTATGATATCACTGGATTGAGGATTATAGATTATTAATTGATTGTTAGCTTCCGCAAATCCTTATTTATGGATTTTAGTATTTTTTTCGTTGCGTTACAATTGTTAAACAGAAATTATATTATTATTATCATATGTTCTTATGGGATGAGATAGTTAATTACACCTTGAGATTCTAACACTTATTCGCGGGGATTCGTGTTAGGATTTTAGGGTGTGGCATTCCAAATTTATGAACAAATCTTTGTCAAGAAAGGGATTATATAGATGTGGTGAGGAAGGACATAATCTCTTAAAGAGGTCCTCCATCCTTATGAGAAAGTTTGAGAATTGGAAAACATTTATCTGTTGTGTAAATGTCTTGTATTTTGTTATGCTACGCAGAGCTGCGGGGGACATATTGCCTAGTCATTTGGCGGGGGTGAAGGAGGCAGCACCCATTCCAAATTTTTTAAGGAGCATAACAAGGGCAACTATATCATATTTTCTTAAGGAGTTTTCTCTTTTTGTGGGTTTCCGTTTTGGAGAGTTTTACTTATTTTGGTAACTCTCAGTTTTATAAATAGAGATCTTTAGGGTTGTAAAATGTATGAGAAAATAGTAATTATTTTTGTTCTATTCCGTGGACGTAGGCACACTGCCGAACCACATAAATTCTTGTGTTTTGTGCGATTACATTATCTTTGCTATTTCAATTTTTTCACATCATCATCATCATAGGGCCTAGTGTTCAGCATGGTCTCTTCAATATCATATGCTCTCCTTTTCGTTTTATATTATAGGTGTAACGTAAGGTGTTAATGCTCATGTTTTATGTTTCTCCAAATCCTTAGATAAGATTCTGCTAGTGGACCACGATCTCTTGTAAGAATACCATAGTCAACCATTACTGAGGTTGATCACTTTCTCCCACATTAATAAATAGCTAGAGATGTGTGGGACTTCTTTGTCAAACTTCTTAACAAAATGTAGTATACCCTTTCTTGCACATTCCTCATAGAAGAGATCTTTTAGCACGATAAAACGATGCTCAAGGGGGTAATGGGATAAAGAAAGTCCTATATATGCTACACTGACAAGGATAACATGTTGTTTAATGTTGTCAAACTCTAGATGCATCCTTTTTATTTAATATATTTTTTAGTATCAAGTACTCTCCTTCTTTCTTTTATTTTATAGATGTAAGGTGTCAATGCTCATGTTTTTTGTTTTACCAAATCATGAACTATATGTTGTTCTTGTGATAACTTTTTTTTTATTTTTTATATTATTGTTCTATTGGATTTACCCTTATCAGGTCAAGTTTGGTAACCTCACAATAGACATTTTTAGAATGTTTCAATGTCTAGAGTAGGAACTTACTGGATTTTTTTTACTATTATAGTAAGTTGCCCGGTGTGGATGTTAATAATATTGGTCAGAGTGAAGTCCACGGAACTAATTTTGATGACTACTCGCTGGAGATTATGGATCAAACTTTGCCACCAAACCAACGGAAATCCATTGTAAATCATCCAACTCTTACATATTTTATAGCAGTGAGTATAGAATGTTATTTTGAATGATGTGTTTTATCTGGCTAGTTAATCATTGTTTTTTATTAGAAAATTACTATAAAGAGAGAAGGTTCAACACAAGAACTTCCTAGGAGGTCACCAATCCTAGTGTCACTTTGTTGTTTCTCACTAGTTAATCATTATTACTTAGTATCTTAACTTTTAAAATATATGAATCAAACGAAGAAAATAAAAGGAAAAAATATTTAGTATCCAATATTAGAGCACAAGATTTGGATTTTTTGGATTTTACATGCTCATATGTTATGTGGGCAGATTCTGACCACAATTTGCAAGGATCTCTTCTGATAGGGTTCTTTTGATATATTTATCAGCATCAGGTTATGAAACTTTTTTTTTTTAGTTTATTATGAAAATGCCCTTGAAAAATTTTCTTTTGGGGGTTCTACCCCTGAACTCCCATCTTTCAAGCAAAGGGGTATTGGCCCTCCTCAAAATCCCCAGTGAGTACTATGTCAAATAAGGAACAATACTCTTTGCTAACTAGTACCATCAGTCTCCATGAACAATAATACTGAGGAATATCACATTGAGTAATTGATCGTATTTGCAATGATTCCTTGACTTCTTTACTATTATTTCTTTTCCTATCTTATATCGGAGAGTGCCTTGTTTACTTTGTTTAGCTTGCCAATTAGTTTCCCCATGAATCAGAGTACTACGTTAATATCAAGATGACTTGTTTTTCATGTTTAAACTACATTTATCCTTCTGACTTGATTTCATTCACAAAAAGTCCTTTTTTTTCAATTATTGACAGTAATAACAGTCGAGCATTCAAGACAGGTTTAATAAATTATAATTTCTCAACCACTTCATCCATCATTGCATAAAATTTGATGTTACATCAACAACCCACTTGAAGTGCATCATTCTAATGCATGTGAGAATGGATTAAAGGTATGTTTGGTAACACTTCTGAAGTCTGAAGTTTGAAGTTTGAAGTCTGTTTTCTGAAATCTGAAATCTTATTCTAGAAAAGTTCTTTATTTATCATTTTTAAAAGCTTCTGGTTACAAAAAGAACTTTAAAACATAATGGTCATTTTGACAATATTACCCTTTTGTAATTCTAATAAATTGTTAGCCGAAAAACATAACATGTTATGCATAATGAAACAATCTACACATTTAACTTCGATTTCTAATAAATCAAACACCCCAAAAGTATTGTTTTTAATTTGAATTCATACTTGAAAAATTATATTCCAACAAGGTAATACTCAAACAATAAATAATAATTTATTTTCTAATTGAAAATATAGGATTTTAGGGTTCGTATAAAAATATAGGGTTTTCGAACATGAAACGAAATAAAGGAGAGAGACCTTGACAAAACATTTGTAGAGGAAGGAAATGTAGAAAAGTTAAAAATAAAGGTTTTAGGGTTCGTAAAAAGAAAGGATAAGTGATAGAAATTAGGGTTTTGGAGGAGGGTATTTTAAAAATAAAAAAAAAATAGATTTCAAATAGAGCTTTTAAAGTCAGAATTTTAAAGGTAGACCACCTCCATTCAGACTTCAGAAGTGTTACCAAACACACTAAATCTATTTTAAATTTTGAGTACTTTTGTTAGTTTATGTTGTGAAAGGTCTTCAGTAAAACTTAAATATATAATAATAAAAAATACAAAATATCTTTCTTTCAAGTACTTTGATGTAGTTCATTCATTTAAAGCACCAATTTCATCGTTCTCACACAATTTTAGCAATCTTGTGACTCATTTTGCTCTAGTAGAACTTATAACGCTTATCTTGAATGATTTAAAATAGTAATCATCATGTTTTGAAAACTAGTGTAGGCTACACATGGGGGAGAGCCAATTTCAATGCTGCTTTCTCCAAGCTCTCCATCTCCATTTATATGTGTTTATGTTGATTCGTCTTGTCACCCAATTGGAAGTCAATTCACTATGTTCCTCACAGCTCCATTACAAGCTTTCTACTAGTAAGACATCAAGAAATGATTTTTTTTTTTTTTTTTTAATTTTTCTAGGTTGGGTGAAATGATGACTGGAAAGGTTTGTGCCTTTCCTAAGAACACGTATTTCAAAGTATCTTGCAATTGTTTCAACTCCAACTTCAGAGGCTCAATAATTGGTGGAGATGGAGAAGTTGGGAGAGTAAAGACATTCTTGATTTTTGGTTGTCAACGTTAAGAATCCATCATAGGGACAAATTCATGTAAGGAATTGACCTCCTAAATGATTTTTCTACATTGAAATTTAGGCCAAACTAGCCCAAATACTCTTCTAGTTTACAATTCTTGATTCTTCAAATGTATCGTTGAACAATGTATCTATTATATTGTTCTCTTCCAGATCATTTATGTTAGTGGATTGAAATTTGTTGTGAAAGACATATAACTTCACCTTCATGTCTCCAAAGGCCAAGGTCATCAATCTGTTTTGGCATCGAATCATGGCATCAAATGTTGCTAGGAATGGTCGACCTAAGATAACGGGGACATGATTGTTAGGATTGACAACATGCTTAGTGTCAAGAACTACAAAATCCGTTGGAAAGTAAAAAATCATTTATCTTGAATACAACATCCTCTACTATCCCCTTAGGAATCTTTATAGACTTGTCTACTAGGCCCAATGTTATATTTGTAGATTTTAGTTCTCACAAACCTAATTGTTTATAGTTTGACCTAAACTAAGAATAGATAGATCTATATAATAAGCTCTAGCATTTAACATGCTAGATAGTAAATAAGTCTGTCCATTTGATTAATCTGTATTGCATCTTTCAGTAGTTTATTATCATATGTTGAACCCTCCCAACTAGTAAGCACATATGTAAATTTTATATCAATATACAAGCAATTAGTACATTTTGACGAATGTCTCATTTTCTATTGTGGTGCCTAGTTTGTTCTTCTAAAATGAACTTGAAATGTATATAGGTACCATCAATGACACCCACAATATATCCTATGTAAAGTGAGAACTTATTAGTACAAGAACTTATGATTGATCATTTTTAAAATAAAATTTGTATGATTAAAATGATTACAATATATTATAATTGACCTCAAAGTAGTACGGCTAATCTCTATTGGTGTATCAGACTAAGTGACTGTAGTTAGCCGATTTCATAACATCCTTGTACATGCTAATAATTGCTCTAAAAATATTATGAAAGAATCGATTTACTACTTCTCCAACCGGTTTCATAACATCCTTGTATATGCTAATAATCGCTCTAAAAATATTATGAAAGAATCGATTTACTACTTCTCCAAATCGTATGAAACTAAATTTTGCACACATATTTCTCCTATAATGCCTAATAGTAATAAGAAAAATGGCAACATATTATAACACACTTACCTATTTGTCATCCTTTAATCTAAGTTCCTTCAAACAAATACATAATTTACAAAATATCATCCTATTCATCCAAAGATTTTCGTGACAATTTGTGTCACTCTCGCAAGATAATCTTCTCAATATATTGACTCTTTCGTAATCTCGATTTAAAGTTTGTTGCCTTTGACATAATTTTAAACATCAAACATGTAAGAAAATTGCGTACATACAAAATATAACAATCATTATTGTTAGTTTATTGCGGTGTTGTACGTCCATATCCCTTTAAATCGTGTTTTTCATATATATTATTCCAATGTGAGTGTAGTATACATTATCGATTATTTTTGTGTTTGTGTTAAACAATTAAAGTAAATGAAGAGCGATAACTTAAAAACCCGAATAATGGAATCCCACCAAAATGCTGGGATTCCCTTTTCCCAGTCACTTCTTTCTCCCTAGCTTGGACTCCCCTCCCCACCTCTCCCCACTCTCTATATCTGTGTGTGGGCTCTTTTGTCTCCACTCATCTCTCTCTCTCTCATAGCTCTTTCTTCTCCATGTCCATCATTTTGGTTTCTCATTGAAATTTGAAAAACCCTCTTTCTCCAATACTTTGAAGCTCCATTAACGGCTTTCCTCAAGTAAGCATTCATCTTATGAGTGAGTTTAGGATTTTTTTTTTCTTTGTTCAATTTTTGTTTGGGACCATGATATAACCCGTTTTTCTTCCAACTGTTAGACACTTGGAAGGGCAATGTTTAGTGATTTTAATAAATCTTGACGATAAAATATTTCTTTTGAACAGTATTTAAGTTTTTGTTTTAAGATTTAATATTCTTGGTATATATTTTGTGATTAAATTTTTTTTTTTAAGACAAATTTGAATTACTGAGACTATGTACAAATGTCAAACAAAAACATGCAAACTAAAACCTGATCAACGTTAGACAAACAACATGAAAGTTAATCTGAGTCGTGATTTACTAGCACATTATTCAGAAAACTCAATACAGGATATGTAAAACGATTTTTGTTGTGGCCAAACATACTCTTAAGAGAGAAAAAAAAATTTAATAATGATTGCATTCACATTATAAAATAAAAATATGTATATATTTTTTATGGAATCAGTACCACCCATTAGACCAGGTATGATGGAGGCGAAGATGGCGAATGATTGGTTTAAAAATCAATTTCAAGATTTCAAATTCTAATGAATGTGATAATATAAAAAAAAGTTGGGAGTTCATAATTGATTAAGTTGAAGAAGATGATTTTTCATTTAAGAAAACCTAAACATCCCAAGATCAAAATTCAACATTAATTAAGAGTTAAATAATCAAAATATAACTGATGGTTCTGTTATTGAACCCAATCCAAACACAAACAACAACAAATAAAAATCTACTAATGGCAAGTACTTGATTTGAGGACTTTTTGAATGGGAAAATGATAGCAAGGACTCATTTTATCGCCTTTGTTTACTGTATTATAGAATGAATAAAATAAGAACAGTTCATCATCCATGCAAGATGATAGTCCCAAATCCTTGGAAACCTTTAAATAAATGAAGATTGGCAAACCACCTTGGCATCTCCAAATTATGCATCTTTGAATGAGCTCTGCTCAGTTGCTAGCAACATCTGAATCTGTGAGTCATCATCCGCTTGTTATGTCGCTAATATAATATTAAGAACATTTCATAGTTTTTTTTTTTCAGTTTATATATCTGTTTATGCGACCCATCGTTTTGATAGTATAACTACTCTTTTTGATTTCTCTCGACTGTGTAGGATTTGGATATTGGGATTATTGGATAGTGTCCCCCCATCAGATGTGAATTCTGGGTTTTTACCGGTATTTCGTTTGGGTAATTGTTCTGAGATAGGACCAAAACAGTATATGGTAGATTTCCTCCGCTAACATATTTCTTTGTTCCATCAAACACAAGAAAATGACCCTTTTCCATGGTAAAGCCTTTTCCATAGGGGTTGCCACACAATCAAACATGCATCACGTATTGGAACTACATTTTTTTTTTAAATGTCTACATTTCTAGTTTTATTTTTCTGTCTTTCAACTCAACAATCTGAATAAATTCATCTCTTCTAGGCCAATTTATCGGTATGATACTTCTTGACTACATAACATTCAATAATATAGGTATATAATGTATTTTTATTTCATGAGTACATTTTGCATATAACGAACAAACAAAATAGCTCAGGAATATTCACCAGTCACTACATGAGTTTTAAAAAGAGAAATCCATGTCTGTGCTGTGTTTTTCAATGTGAGCAAGAACAACTGGGTTCTGAGTCCTTAGAAGCCAACTTGTAACTCTGCTCCCAAGTATCAGTTGGGTTTGCTTGTGCATGGGGGACGTGGCGAGGATGTTTCTCTCTCTTGTCTCCCTTTAACTGCTTCATTGCGTGCTTAAGGGCAGGCAACAAGGCTTCCATGCATTCAACCACCGCATTTGGATTTCCTGGCATGTTGATGATCTGAACATGTAAAAGAAACCAAGAGTACCAGGAGCAGTAAATTCAGTGTCAAATATGAGGTGATTGTATTCAATCTCAATTCAAGAAAACTATGACAGGCAAGATATCTTCTTTCAACCCCCCCAAAACACCAAAAAGAAATCTGCTGAGGTGTATTAAAACAATCTTATCCCAATGACAAATTTTACCCGTAACTAATTTACTGTATTATTTTCAATGCAATATAGGCAACTTCATCTTTAATAAGCACGACTTAGTCTATGCACTAGGCATGCCCATTTACTGTAAGTTACAACAAGCTCATACCCCTACTACAACATAAGAAATTTGTAGTTCTTTCAAATATTTATAAAAGATTTGTTATTTATCTTCTTTTACTAGTGATACATCGTAGTGAGAGAAACAGTTCATCATGATAAAAAGTGAGTTTGAACATAAGATGTAATAGAACTTTTTGCAAGATTTGTTATGGTGGAGAAGAGAGCATTACTACAATGGGTTGCTGTCTTACCAATGTTGATCCTCTTATTCCGGCTGCAGAGCGTGAGAGCATTGCAAATGGCGTCACCTGATTCACATAAAATAGAGAAAGCGTTATTCAATACATTCAAGAAAAAATAGAAAATTCGAAAAAATATACAGAGGTATGACAGGGGCATACGCAGTGTTGTCAAATGCGGTTGCATATGCGAATATGCAATCGCACATGCTATTTCAAAAATAAAAATTGTATATGCTACCATCGCATATACAAAAATGTGCTATCTAACAAATATGCGATGGCATATTGTAGTATGTGGCATACTGTGCTACTGTCCAACGGTCAGAAATATGACCACTGGACACAGATTTTTATTTTTACTTTGCTTCTCTTTTATGTTATAATTACCTCACTTCTAATCTCCACTCAAGTCTCAACTGAAGTCACTCATTCACTCTCAATTCTCAAGACTCGAAGACAAAGAAAGCTATCACATATTCAAGTCGAGAATCAAGTGAAGTCATCAAAATTTAAAGATCAAGATTCATCCAACTCAAGTTCAACCTTCAACTTCAAGAATCAAGATTAGTTAAGTATCAACCAACTCAAGAATCAAGATTCATTCAACCTTCAACTTCAAGAATCAATATTCAAGATTAATCAAGTATCAACCAACTCAAGAATCAAGATTCATTCAACCTTCAAGTTCAAGTGTTCAACTTCAACCTTCAAGAAAGATCACATCAAATCAATATACATCCTCAAACACCAACAATTTAACATCATCATCATCATCATTCATCAATTCAAGAATCTTCAACAATTTTATTAATTATCATTTTTTTTTTCTCTTCTACTAGTACTACTCAAGTCGAGGTTGAGGTATTTTTTTTTTTTTTTTAAACTCTAATAGTTATTTGTTTTCTATTTTCTTTAGTTGTTTTTTATTTTTTTTGTTAGAAACTTCGAAATTAGTATGTCATCCTTGCCAGCCAACTCTTCCCTAAAGCCTAAATCAAATGATCCCAATCAAAAATACGGTCATTACCGTAGTCCAAATGAAAAGAGTCCAGTAGTATGTGAGTTGTGCAGGGACATTAGTAAAGGTGGCTTTGCATGCCACAAACAACATTTAGTACACATGCCAGAATCAAATGCTAGGGCATGTGAAAAAGTTACTCCCAAAATCCGAAAAAACTAATGGACTATATGGCAAAGCTTCAAAAAAGAAACAAAATAAGGTCATAAATCTAGAAAGCTATATGGAAGGTGGTGGTTGAGAGGATGATGATATCATTGCATACGATACCCCTCCTACGTCGACAAGGCATAGTAGACCATCGGTTCCACCACCACTACCTCAAAGAACTGTTAAAAAAAACTTGTACCCATTTCCACTAGATAGGTGATGTAGACCACATCCCGAAGATATGGTTGACCAAAGAGGGAAAGGTAAAGGTCCATACCAAACCACCATTTAACATAAATAAGATTGGAAGACAACCATTCAATATATAGTCAAATGACTATATCAAGTTGGAATTGCATTTAGCACTGTCACATTAAAGAGATTCAAAGTAATGATGGAGGCAATACGTCAATTTGGACCTAACTCCAAGTCACCTTCTTATCATGAAAGAAGAAAGTCATGTCTTAAAAAAGAATGGAGTTCACCCATGAGTTAATTAACGGATATCAAGAATCATAGAAAACCTATGAATGTACTCTGATGGTTGATGGATGGACTGATAGAACCGGTCAATCAATAATGACTTTTTAGTTAATTGTCCAACTGGAACAATGTTCCTAAAATTCATGAATGCATCATCCCATTCACACGATTGAGTATCTTTTTCAATTTTTAGATTGAACAATTGAGGAAATTAGTGAGGACAACGTTGTCCAAGTTGTAACAACGGACAATGTTATCCAAGTTGTAACAAACTACGCAACCACATATGTGGTTGTGGGTCGCCTTTCAATGGATAAATGCCCTCGTTTGTATTGGTCTCCATGTGCAATATATTTCATAGACCTAATTTTGAAGAACATAGGTAAATTGCATATCAACGCCATTGCTAAGGTTAGGAAGATCATTGTTTTTATGTACAAACATACAACGACTGACAGCACATACAGGTGAAAATCCAATTAGACTTGCCATCACTAGATTTGCAATGACCTTTTTGACACTACAAAGCCTACACGGGAAAAAGACTGAACTTAGAACTTTTGTAGTGTCAGCCAAATGGAACAATGGGTCTTGGTTAAAGAAAACCGAAGGAAAGTTAAACTATCTTGTCCCAAACTTTTTGAACAAATATCTCAAAGGCCCTAAATAATGTCATGCCATTTATTTATGTTTTTTGTTTAATAGATGGTGATGAGAAGCCCCCTATGGGCTACATTTATGATGCAATGGAAAAAATTATTGAAAAGATAAGGAAGTGTATCGATATCATGAAAGAAATTAGAAAAGTGTAGTTGATATTATTTATATGAGATGGGGTAGCCAAACAAAATTTGCATTGTATTCGGCTGCTTACATCCTTAATCCAATCGTATACTTCCAATCCGCGAATCAAGATGAGACGGATTCAACGCACATGGCTGGATTTCTTGACGTTTTGGAAATAATGATCCCTAAACAGGTAGAATAAGATACAATATCAACGCAGTTGGATCATTACAAGAATTGTGAAGGGGTCTTTGGAAAAGATATGGTCAAAAGGCATAGAACAACGAAAACTCCAAGTAAAAAATTTAATATTTAAATTTAGAATTTAGTTATTTGACTTATTTAATTATTTTGCATTTTATCACTATTCTATTTAAATATAATCTTTGATGTATATTGTATACAACAACTGATTGGTAGTCGGCATATGGAGTTGATCATGCTACAAAGGATCCATATTTGAAGAGGTTGGCCTAACATGTTTTGCATTGGGCTGCGAACGCAATTAGAGCACATTTGAGATGGTAAGAACTAAGTAAAATATTAAAAAAATAAGTAAAACACTCCTAATTTTACTTCATTCTTTCAAGGATATAAGTAAGTATCTAATATTTATAAATTGATGTGTATTGAACAAATCCACATTAAAAAGAGAAATAGGTTAGAACAAAAGATTTGAATGACTTGGTGTTCATACAATACAACCAGAAATTGTACAAGCAATTCAAGTTGAGGAAAGAGAATCCTGACTTCTATGATCCCACCTCAATTGATGATCTTAGCATAGATCATCCATGGATCATAGAGGCATGGAACAAGCTTGTGTTCAAAGGAGAGGATCTAACTTGGGACCAAGTTGAGCAAGCAGTTTTTACACCAGTACCTGGAGAAAGCTCAAGCCAAAGAAGGGGCATTAGTCGATACTCGAAGCAACTAGAAGACAAAGACGAAGATGAGACACAAGAAGAAAATGACGATGGAGATGAAGTAGTAAAAGGTCAAAAGGAGATGAAGAATTGGTGAGATCCGAAGACGAAGAGACTGAGGAGGATGAAGTGTGTGGAGGAGTCTAATGACGACGGGAATGGAAGCAACGACAACGGCGATCCTAGTGGAGATGATCCACAATGGATTAGGGATGCTTGTGAGAAGTATCAAAATAACTACTAGAATTAGTTACTTAGACATTTCTATGAGTATTTCCATGTATTTGTATGACTATTTAGCTATTTGACTTATTGTTTTTTTTTTTTATAATTGACTATTTTTAGTCTTTTAATTGCACGTTTTGGTGTAGGAGCTATGATTTATGAATGAAAATACAAAATTTGTGCATTGCTTAATTATTATGTATTTTCTGGATTTTTTAGATTTGTTAGCATTTTTATCTTTTTTTTGCGGCATATGCAATATTATGCGAAATCGCATATGTGAGCAACCTATGCTGGTCGCACACACTCGCATATGCTATTTAACAACATTGGGCATCCCATAAGACTTGGAAACCCAGAACATGAAATCTCACATGCATATACATACATACGTGAACCCATCATATACTTCGATACATTAATTTACTGGTGCAGAAACTAATGAGTGTGGATTAGTACCTTGAGAGACTCTTGCAACATGACATACAAAAGACCAGGTGTCTCTTTCTCTATCAAAGTTTTTGTTGCTTCAGGGGTAACATCTCTTGCAGTGAAGCCCGTGCCACCTAAAATAAAAAAAATATACATATATATATATACATCGAAAGAAGGGGGTTGATTGAAAAAGCAAGTTTCTCACCCAGAGTTAGGATGAGGTCGACTTTGTCAATATCACTCCATCTCTGCAGAACATTTTTAATTTTGCTCACTTCATCGGGAACAACAGCAGTTGCAACTACACTTGCTCTCCCCAGCCTTTCTGATGCAGAGTTTACAGCAGAAACTGCCCTTGGGCCACTGTAGGCACACAAAGTTCAAAATATAATGTAGAGGTTGTGTCCATTTTGATACACAACCAGGAAAACAAGTACAGCAAGTCTAGAATAAGTTTTCTTAAGTGAACACAAATTTGGTGGATCAGTCCTTCAATTCGAACAGATAACTCAGTTAAATAAATGAAAGCCCCATCAGTAAAAGAATATTCCAGAAGACCAGCATTAGAAATTTGGCCAATTATTTGAATTGGTCATGTTAACGAGTTTCTGAATGTTGTCGCAGAATAACCAGTGTTACTTTACTATCTCACTTTGATAATAAACACATTGCACAATGGCTCTGCTTTACTTTCTTTAGCATCAACAAAGTGACCCCATCAAAACAAAGATCTAAAGAGGTGTATCCAGATGCATTTGGTTTAGCTTATCAACATCTTCCAAGAGTTTTCCCAATTATTTGGGTAAACTGTTTTGACATACCATTCTATCCAGGGCCCCCATATCCTTCATTAACATGTACATCTTCAAATCCTGACTCACTCCAGTCTAAATTTATTAATACTTATTTGTTCTATTGATTTACTTTAGATCATTAAAAAAAATTCCTACTGGAATTTGTAGAAAAGTAATAAAAATTATTGAACTTTATTGAGTAGAGTTCCCCGAATACAAAGATTCCTATTTACACCAACTTATTGGCCAAATAATAAGCTAACCAAGTTTTTCTTACTACATGACATTGTAGGCTGCAAAATATCTCGAAACCTCATTCAGTAAGCTTCTGTTGTAGCTTTACATTCAACTCTGCAGTTGAACATATTCAAGATTAGCATTGCAATAGTATATTAAGATTACTACCAATACTTAAAACTAGTCATTGTAACCTCAAATTATTCTAAGACATATATTGACAGCTTCCGTATGTTTTTCTTTTGACACATGCTAGAATTGTGGCTAATTGTTCATAATGCTGATCACACTATCATATTCTTTTGGGTCTGCAGTCAAAGCCTCTTACCAAAATTAAGCTTACTATTCATTTCCACAAGCATAAAGCTTAGTAACAACACAGTTTTCGGATGTATTACAGATTCTATTCTTCAGGGTGTATTGTCAGGGAGATATTTATCTTGAGTTATTGGGAATATATTCATCAATGACGTTATTAAATTTCAGAGTATCCATTCTATTTTATTGAGAATTCAGGAAACAAAAACCATTTTTAAATAAAAGATCTAAAAGGATTTATGTGAATTTTTCAATAAAAAAAATGTCTATCAAACTAAATTTTAAATTGGAAGATATTACTGGGAAAAAATTATTGCAAAAAAAAAAAAAAGTAAAAGGTAATATCAAAATTTTATTACTCCTTAAAATGGAAATAAATTGAATAATATTCCAATTAAAATTAACTATAATTTTTTTTTTTTTTTTTGATAAGTAATTAAAATTAACTATAATTCACTCATGAGTTGTGGCTTTTCCTCATTTCCGATTAAGGCTGCTGGGGTCATAAGGTGACTTCCAAAGTATCCTTTTTTTATTTGGGCTGGGGGAAGATATTGACTATGGGCCAAGTGATTAGAAGATGGATGTGTTCAGTCAATGTGTGCTCCCTTTGTGTAGCAGATGAAGAAACGATGAATCATCTCGTAATCCACCGTAGTGTCTAGGGCGATTTGGGCTCATTTCCTCCAACTATTCAGGGTGGAGTTCTGCTTCCCTCAATCTAACCATGAAATCTTCGATTCCTGGATGGTGATTGGGTACGCATTCAACAACGTACTTCCGCTGGCATTTTGTTGGGGAGTTTGGTAGGAATGAAGTCAACGTACTTTTGACGGCTCTATATCCTCAAATCAATCCTTTCTATCTTAGGGCTGTTGTGGGGAGATGGAAAAGGGTTTGTAATACATCAGAGATGTAATCTTTGCTTTTGATTTATTGTTTTGTTGCCTTGTTTCTCTTGAGTTGGTCTCCTCGATCACTACTTTGTTTCTGGTGAGTGTATATTTTCCTTCATTCTCAGGTGTATCATAACCCAGTTAAGCCCAATGAGCCTCTTATATTCATAGTTTCCCCCTCCCTCCTCTAGTAGATAGGTCTTTTGGGGTAGTTGGTTGGTTAACAGTTTTTCAATAAAATCCTTATCCAAAAAAAAAAAAGGATGTGAAGGCAGACTCTAGTTTTTCATACACTGGGCGACCCGGAGCAAACACCAACCAAAAGATCCAGTTAGCCTTACATATGTTTCGTAACCCCAAAAGCAATTGAGTTGATGTAGGAATGTAAAGCCTATAGATTGATGAAGGTTTTGCTTGTATTCGTAGCACACAATAGATTAAGCTTCTCTTAGAAACTAGTAACAATAAAGGGAATTAGTCTGAAAAGACAAGAAGGCTATTAGAAATTTGAACCATTCATTGAGTAACTACAATTGATGATAACAACAATTCAATAACGCAAAGAAACATGAACTAGCATACCTCCGATCAGGCCCCGCCCCAGATGCGACAGTATCACTCACCGTAAGAATAGCTACTCTAACCTCAGCATCTCGAGATTCAGTCGCAGCTTGTACATGTGTCGCACTGCTATTAATAGCAGGATCAGAACTTAATGATAAAGAACCCGTTCTCATAGGAAGGCTGCTTATATCACATATTACAATCGCCGATACAGATGTTCCAGTTGACAGTACACTTCCTGCCACAGGCAACTCCAACAATACGTTTGCAGACTTCATACTTAGAAGCCGACTGCTCATCTGATGACCAGTGCTCTCAGCGACAAAACTTAAAAACACAAAAAAAAATGCTTGATCAAATTATTTTCATATAATACACAACCTGACCAACTATAGCTGGTTGGAACTTTATCTTTAAGCATACAAGATTACACTTACCCTGGATTACCTGATCCATCATTGACTTCCCATCTAATACTCGCACGATGAAATTCTGGTCGGACTGGATCAGTCTTAATGGGATGCGCAAGGCGAACATGCAATCTGTAAAAACAACACAGTAAGGTGGACAGAACAAACAAATATAAAATATACAGTTCAACCCAATACTCAAGAAAAAAAAAACTGAAATATTTAATTGACTGGAAGGCACAAAGAAAATGGAAGTTAAGCATTGTGGCAGAAGTTTATGCAACCTCAAAAGGTGAGGGTTTGTCCATCCAGAAAGATGCCGAATGGCAGGAACAGCAAAGAGATGGAAGCAGACTAAACAACTAACAGGATTTCCTGGTAAGCCAAATGCAAGAATCTTCTTGGCTGACATTTCCTCTGTTGATTTGACAACGATCTCTGCAAATGTTATAGGCTTTCCAGGTTTCATGAGAACCTGAAAAGAGAACATAGTCACTAAACTATTGATGCATGACGATGCAAACTTAACCTAAAATGATGATTTTGAGTTTTAAGAATAATTACCAAGAACAATAAAATTCATAAAATAAACTAATTATACCAGATGTTATTAATGAAATTTTAATGAGTAATTAAAATTGATTCCTACGCTTAGTTACAATCCTATAGGGCTACTCCCAAATATTAAAATGAAGGATCCTAAGGAAGATGGGACTTCCAAACTAACTTAAGGTCTCAATCTAATACCTGTGAAGATTTTCTTAAGCCCAATCAAGGGTTCCAAGAAATTGTTTTAGGCTCAAAGGGTTTTAGTGGCAATTGTGGAGGTTTCCACAATCCCAATGGCTATATGTTAGAAGGTAAAAATGAAAAGTTACGCAATTACAGGTATGTTGCAATATTTGGTATGGATTAAAGTCGGCCGATTTTGGAAACCTTTCAATAAATTTTCTTTCTTTGTCACCACCCAATTTGCCTTTTTTCACAACCATTCCCAAGTAGAACCACCTTAGAATCGAACAATTCTAGGTTGTCTGTCCTACATCAACTATGAAAAAATGGGAGCAAATATCTATCCTTCTAGTGTTAAGTGAATCTCAACAGTTTGACCAGCCACCTAAACAGAAATTAATTCCTACTCGTGAATTACACTCGCAAGAACTAAAGTCTAGACAAATCATGTTAATAAAAAAATCTCAGAGAAAGCAGGGAAAATACATAGATGAACCATCAGTCTACCCTGTTGAAATATACAGTCCCTCTCTTTTCCAGCAAAGGCTTGACAAAATCCCTGTCACCCATGGAAACACCTCCAGAAGTTAAAATAACATCAGCTCCCAAAGAAATGGCATTGTCCATGATCCTTTCTAGACTCTCTTCATCATCACGAGCAATACCCAAGTCAAGAACTTTGCAGTCCTGCTGCACTGCCGCTGCCATTAGCATTGCACGATTGGAGTCCCTGATCTGCATGAGTTAACAAAATAATCATCTTGATTCAAAATTTAACATTACTAAGTTTACAGTTTGAATTCCAAAGGTACCCAAAATAATTTAAAGTTGTGGTCGTCTTGCAAACGTGCAATACCTGCCCACGACTTAGATACTTAGTTGCAGGCTCTACAAGTTCATCCCCAGTAGAAAGAACTGCAATTGTTGGATTAGGATAGACCTGCATGGAGAAAGTGTAGTTATTATTCACTAGATATTAGAAATGTTAAATCATCAGACACGTAAGAAAGGAAAAAAGATATACCTTCACTCTCATAACTCCCGTAGTGGCTAGTAGGCCAATTTCGGAAGTGCCAACTCGCTCTCCAGCTCTTAATACTATGGTGTCTTTCTCAATGTCACACCCCTGACCAGAGAATGTAACACTTTAAATCTTCTAAATCTTAGATTATAAAACATAGATGATTTTCTTATTTTACTTTCTTTTAATTTGGTTAGTCACGAAGGCAAGAACAATAGCTAAGAGAAGTCACGCAATTCCCAATTATGAAGGACAGATATGCATAATAAATAGAGATGTCAAATAAAGAACTAATAGAATATCAAATCATTATGTGATTTTGAAGTAGGGAGTGTTATCTGCCTGTTGGGTAATCTAGAAATGTGTTCATAGATTGATCATAGTAGAGTTGAGGAATGATGATCTTGAGCTGGAAGAGTGTAAAAACTAGTAAATATAAAATTAGAAATGAACGTCACCAGGGAAATACAAGAGTAGCTCTAACAGGTGATAAACTAAGGAAATATCGATCCAGATGGGTTGGTTGTGTGCAACCACAAAAGCCAATTACCCCAATTAAAAGAAATGCGCAAGTTTCAGATTCTACAAGAGCAATAGAGACCAAAAAGAACGTCGTTTGAGGTAGTAAGAGCATATATGAAAATACTAGAATTTGAAAGCATAATTTTAGACAAAGTTGAATGGAGGAAAAAGATTCCTTCAGCTTAATAAAAAATTCTGGGAAAATGCTTAAAGACAAGGAATGGAAAGAGTGATCAAGAACAATAGATCAGTTTGTAAAGCAGGCTGGCACCTGCAGAGTAATGGAGTCTCCTTAACACATGGCACCACGACAGAATGGGCAGTCTTGAACTGAAACACACACAAGGAAAGGAAAGGCGCTAGGCTTGAGTGTACCTCCCAAGCACATGTCCTTATACTGGATACCTCTTATTTAGTTGTTTGGCAATTAAAGTGTAATGTGTAGTTTGATTTTGTGCAATATCATTGTAAGATATTTCCCAATACAACACAAGTGATGGTGTTGATACAATACAGTGCTTAATGTATAAGGTTCTCTCTATCTTGTTTGAAAGTAAGAAAGATATGAAGAAGACACATGCCTTGACTAAATATGGCTTAAGATAAGAGTCGAATGAAAAAAATAGGATTCTTGTTGCCAACCCAAGGCATAGTTGTTGATGATAATATTTTGTTCAAACCCCTCAAGATCCTCAAGAATGGAGGAAAACTGATACGAGCTCCAACAGATTGAGAATATGTTTGGGTTAACAGTGCATAGGGAGTACGTTAACATATGTTGTTTAGGACTTCTAGCAAAAATAACCCGGTAACTGTTGTATATGGCTGAAAAGCTACCATGTATAAATCCAAAAACATCAAAAGGGCAAAAAGGGGATGTTCAAGAACTTACGGAGAATTGAGACAAAAACATGAATTTACAACCTGAGTAGGTCACAATCACAAGTATGCACAACCTACTGATATCCACTTATATTTCTAATGTTTAAAACTTTTTCATATAAATTAAAATAACATTTTAATTAAAGATAACTTAAAATCAAAAATTAGATTTCACAAGAAATTAGCCCAATAAAGTTCATACACCCTAATGATAAAAAAATCATTTGTAACGGATTCCCCACCGTATGTGTCTTGTTTTCCAATTCATTAAGTGCCATACAACATTCATAGTCACTAATTATTTTCTCATAACATTGTCAAACCAATATTTGGATAAGGCATCGACAATGCTGAGATTAAATAAAACTTTAAAAACATATTTGTGGAAATATATTTTTTCCAACAATATCATGTTTTGGTATCTGTGGCATTGGAAATAATTCAGTAAAATCTGGGTAAATAAACCAAAAAAAAATTCCATAGCAAGTTATGCAACACAAGTAGGTAATAGGCAGGTGACATTTAGTTTTACGTAGCTATGGGCTTGAGAGGTGAGACATTTTTCCCCTACCTATAATTAGAGGAAAGGGGGCATAAAACTACCACTGGAAAAATATCTATAAATAAATGGGTAGTTGAATTCAAATTTTCTCATAAATATAAAACTGAGCAAGTCATAAATTATACCACTGGACGGATGTCGAGGCCTTGGCAAGCTTGCACCAATATTCTAACTCGCTTTGATTCACCTGAAGCAACTGTTATATCTTCAGTATCCTCAACTTGCACAACAGCATCTGCACCATCTGGTATTGGTCCTGAAAAGACAAATGAATCAACATCTTGTAGATTGAACGTTTTCCAACTATCAAAAACTCTTCAAACCATTTAAAAAATTGACTACAGCAAAAATTTTAGGATTATTTTATATGATATGAAAATTAATTCGTCCTTCTATTTCTAATATACATAATAAAAGATAACAACTTTGGGCAAAGTTGTTCCCAGATCTTTAATTAGCTACATACTCACATCTATGACCCAACATGTCATTCTCAACACCCTTTGTCAAAACGCTGGATTGTTTACACATGGCCCACATAATTTTGTTTGAGCACATATCCCTACACATTTTGATGAACACTTGAGACACCTTTCGTCTTCCATTATTTTGCATTTTCAAAATCAGTCATCTTAAACCTTCGGATATCATATTTTTTATAAATAAAAAATTGGAATTTTAGTTTAAGAAATTAAGGATTTTCCATAAAGGGTTGATATGAGGTTGAAAGCAATGGATTGAAGGATTAAATAGAATAAATAGATATTCAAGATGACATACATCCAAGCAGATGTACATTTTCATTACATTGCCATCATCATTATCACTAGCATCATCATCATCATTTTTTTAATGGGTAAGCTGAACTTGAACTCACAACCTCAAAGTTGATTTGCAATGTGTCAAACCAACTAAGCTATGGGTCTAAGCCCTAAACCTTTTTTTATGGGTAAGCTGGACTTGAACCCCCAACATCAAAGTTGCCTTGCAATGTGTCAAACCAACTGAGCTATGGTTCTAAACCCGCATGGTCATTGTGGATGGTATTTTTCATACAACATCAAAGAGTGACACATGGCACATAGGGATTATAAAAAAGGGAAATACTGAGCTCCGACCCCCAAGAGTTGAGAGGAATCCAACCTATCAAATCTCACTTCTTGATAAGGTCGGAGGATGGGAAACCGAATGCATGGGGAGGTCGACTTTGGAACTTGGAGAGATAGGTTGGAGCACGGAGGGGGATTCAGTTAGTCGAATCCCTAAGAGTCAAGGATCCAATCATATTCGCGAAGGTCAAGGGAGATCCCTAAACTCAAGGGGTGAACTCTCCAAAATAATGGACAAGTACATTCCTAATAAAGAAGAACTACTAAAACGGAAAGGGAGGGAATTTAGGAAGGAAATCAAGGAAGATCCTGGGGTTGAGACCTCTATAAATACAATATAAATACAAGGGGAATGGCCACAAAAAAGTTATACAATTCTTTCTTCAAAAACCCTAAACTATTTTTTTGTACTAAGGTCTTGACTTGGGCCTCAGAGATGTGTTGTTACAAGCGCACCCAGGTGCACCCAAGAGCACAGGTGGAAGTCAATCGTCCATTGAGGATCTCGAGGTAGCGCAAGTTTTTGCATCTACATTCATCATCATTGTCTTTATTGTTTGTTTACATCAAATTTCAGCACTTACTGCTGAAACAATAATTTTCAGCACTCATCCTAAAAATAGTGTGTTTGTTTACTCGGTATTTTTAGCAAAAACACTGAAAATTGAGTGAAAATTATAATCTAGAGGGGCGTTACTTATTGCTATTTACTTATGGCGCTTTGCACCGATGATTTTTTAGTGTGATAAGTATACCCTTCTTGAAATATAACAATTATTCATCTTGTCCCCGACTTTTAACTTCCATCAAATAATTACTAGGGTTTCTTCTTCTCTCTTGTCAGTAAAAAAAAGAGGGATTTTGCACGAAATCTAGGGTTCTTCAAGAGGGAGTTTGGACCGACATGAAATCGTACATTCGCATCGATCAAGAGGTGAGTTTCTTCCCACTTTATTCTCGATCATCACTTTTTTCCTGGTTTTCAATTATGAATTCATTTTATACTCTCTCAAACAAAGAACAAATATGGAGTTTTGGGTTTTTTATTTCAGTATTGTTCGAATACCGAGTTTGTTGGTTAAACCCAAAATGTTTGAAAGTATTCCAGAACTATACATATCAAACACCATTACAAAAATAAACCCAATTGCAGACAATCAAAACCAAACATATTTGAAAATCCCAAGTTTTACTAGGTCATCATTTCAACTAATTTAAGTTTTATGATACCCATCATCCATCCTACAAATAATCAACCATTCCCAAATGAAAAAAAAAAAATTATTATAGGGTTTTGAGAAAAAACCCATTTGAAGATCTCAAAGAAAGAGAGCTGCTATTGGCACCCCAACTTTTACTTATTACTATGATGTAGGACATCTACAATTCTAATTAGTTTCCTAATTCTACTAGGATTTGTTTCTATTTTTTAGTTCTATTAGAATTTCTATTTTTTAGTTCTATTAGAATTTCTATATTCTAGTTTTAATAGGATTTCTATCTCTACTTCTAGTAAGATTTATATCTCATAGTTATGTTAAGAGTACAATTCCTTATTAGTTTCTAATTTGTTTTAAACTCGTTTTCATTATTTAGGTTATAATTAGAAGTGCTTAGGAGTGTCCAATGTTAGTTCTAATAAGATTAGAAAGTTAGTATTATGTTCTAATAGGTTAGGAATTTTAATTTTTGGTATTTTAGTAGGATTCTAAGTTGTTATGATGGAGTTATCTATATAAGGAACTCCAAATCTAAAAATTCAATTATTTTTTCTCTCTTAATAATTACTTTTTAGCTTTATACTTTATTTTTTCCAAGTTATTGCTTATTTATCAATTAAATCTATTGATTCAAATTGATTTTGAGTGTTCCATTGACCCTAACCTATCGATTCACACGCTTCTGCTGCGTCACCCCAATTAAAAATAAAGAAAATAAGTGAATGGGGTGTAATTAGTAAAAGTTGAGGTGCTAATAGAAGCTTGCTCTCTTCTTCTTTTTTGTTAGATTATATTTTTTTGAGTTTAAAATTCTATATGAGCCTAAACATAACGGTTTTGTAATGTTGAGATCATTATTTAACCAAACCTTTGTAAGGTTTGAAGAGTGTTTTTTAATCTTTAATTGGGCTGTGATCAATAATTTAAGAAATTGGGGTGTAATAGGTAAAAAGGTGTCCATAGCAGCTCTCCAAAGAAATCAGCATCTGCAAAGGAGTAGAATAAACAATGACCCCAAAACACATGAAGATAAGTGTTTTAAGCTCTTGGGATTTTAACAAAATCCAATATAAGATTTATGTTCCATGTTAGCACTCCATTTGGTTTTTGACAAGATTCAAACCCAAGAGGTAGAGTTTGAGAAAAGAAATTCCATTTTTTAATTTCCATTGAGTTTGGTCTACTAATCTACTACATGTTAACTTGTTCTTTTTGATGAGTTATTATTATTATTATTATTCTAGTGTTTTGATTAATTTGCTTCATGTACTCATTTATTTTTGGTTTTTATATGTTATTTTTAGATTTATCTAGTTTGCGTTATGTTTATAATCAATTTTATTTGCACAATGCTATAATATTTTAATCTTTCTTTGAGCTATAATATCCCTTATTACATACTTGTTTAGATATGGCTCCAAAGGATAAAAGAGCATCTTGGTCAAATTCGGATGTCAAAAAAACATTTCTTGACCTATGTACTGAGGAAGTAAACCGTGGAGGGAGATCGGGAGGGACCCTCAAATCCCAATCATGGACTAGGATAATACTTGGGCTCAAGAATAGGCTATCAGTCGACATGACTCTACGCCAATTAAAGAATCAATGGGACCATCTTAAGAAGCATTATGGTTTATGGGTGAAGCTTACCACTACCTCGGATCACGGCTATAATGCAACGACAAATACTATTAAATGGCCGGAAGAAAAATGGAAATACTTCCTACAGGCAATTTTCAAACATATTATTTGTATTTGTAAAATCCTTAGAATTTTTATAAATAGGCTAATAAGTTATTGAATAATGATGAATGCACGCAGTTTTGATATGTGATCGGGTACGTTGCTGACGTGTGTATCCCGATGAAAAAGATCTATGATTCTGTACCCTTGCCACATCAGCAACATACCAAAACCACGTGCATTCATCACGACTCTATGTTATTATGTGTCACAGAAGTACCCGGATGCAAAACAATATCGCCACAAGCCTTTGATGTACACAGAAGAGCTATGTACCCTATTTGAGTGTACGTTAGCAAGCGGTGACACCGCATGGGGTCCACATATATACAAGGAATGTCCATGGATTCTATTGCATCCATGTATCAAGCATATGCCAATTCGCTGAATTTGGATGCATTCAACAAGGACAAGGAAAATTTAACACCAACTACTCCAAATATCCAAGTTCCTCCAAAAAATGTTGAAGGATCATCAACCCAAAAGTGTCAAAAGAAAAATGACATTGATGATCTTCAAAATAATATAGAATCACTTGTCAATGTCCTTGGGAAAGAGCCTGACAATGGACCCTCTGTACACGATTGTATACAATCTCTGAAAGAAATGAAGATGTTGGAGAAAGGAAAAGGAAAATCAAAATGTTATCAAAATGCTATATGTCCAAGCTGGATGGGAAGGAGTAACACACGATTCACAGATCCTAATGGAGACCATTCGTGACCCGGCAAATAGATATCAAATTCCTCCACTTGGTATTGTTACTATTTTTCAGTTAGTATAAAATGTATTTATATGTAATTAAATACGTACAACATTATTTTCATTTTATGTAGATAAATATTATTTGGTTGATGTTGCCTACACGCACACATGTGGACTCATGACGCCATATCGTAACGTTCCGTATTGGTTGCCTGATTTCTGTAGTAGTCGTGCTAAGGATAAGGAAGAGAGATTCAACCATTCACACGCCAAGTTGCGAGATTTTGGAGTAGTAAAGGCGTGGTTCCCAATCTTTAAAAGGATGGCATCATTTCCTTTTCCATCCTAGAGGAACTTAGTGATTGCATGCATGGCAATTCACAATTATCTTCGTAGGATTTCGATGATGGATGAACTATTCGAACAATCTAAGAATGAAGACATTCCTTTAAATATGACTACCGATGGAGACAATCCACTTGACTTTGATCATCTATTTGGACATATTGAACAGGAGTTCATGGTTACGTTATGAGATCAGATTGCAAATCAACTTACCATTGCAAACCTATAAATTGAGTTTTTTATTTTAAGATGGAGGAGTTCTGCTATTTTTATCATCTATTTGAGATGATTTCTTTCACATTTATTTATTTACCATGTGATAATGTGTAACCTAGGTTCAGATATCTACCCATGTGTTCTATTTTACCCACAATGTGAAATGGACTTTTATTTACCACATTGTATCCATATTCAATTGCTTTGTTAGTATTCAAATCATCAAATTGTTGTTCTCTGTGACCTTTGGATTGATAGAAAAAGTGGGGATATTGAAATTATCCTTATTTCCACCTTTAAATGGACACTTAAAATAGAGAACAAACTCTCAACAACCTTTTTTGTTTAAGAAGTGTTGTGTTCTGACTTGAGTCTTGTTTTTAAAAATTAGATTTGAAAAAATATGAGTAGAATGTTATGTAAAATTTAAAATTTGGGTAAATTGAATTGTATTTGACTAATTAGATTGTCAATTTCATATTCTCTTTTAGAATTTATGTTTTTTTTATCATCTGTGATGAGAATTAGGCATTTGAAACAACCAAACAATGTGTAATGTGATTGAAAGGGCAAAATAGTCAATTTATCATATTTCAATAATATGTAACAAATAGGATTATGTGATTATAGTGCTTAATTTGAATCAGTTCAGCATAATTCAGACAGGTAAACAGGTAACTTCCTTGGCACTTAAATTCAAAGCTTATATTATTTCAACAACTAAAATCTTTCAGTACTTATTTTTTTAATTTAACAAATGGCCCCTACGTGATTGAAAATGAATGGTTTTGGTAAGAAATGTCCATCTCAACATGTGATGTTTTCTACATTTTGGTTTTTGGTCCATTGAGTTTTTAAATTGATTACATGTCCCCCTACAATTTTGTGAATATTTAATATAATATTTTCAAATTGATGACATGTTTCCTTGACCTTGGTCTTCTCTTATAGATTACCAAAAAAATGACCTCAATTCTCTCCCCTCCTCCTCCTCCTCATCATCATCATCATCACCAATGTAGTCAAGGTGAGAGCCTTAGTGTGCCTCAAGGCGGGACGGACCGAAAGAGCCTTAATACACGTGGGGCGAGGCAATTTAAGTGAGGCGCACCAAAGCGCGCGCCTTGACTACGCCTCAGTCAAGGTGCACCAGGCGTGCATATCACTACAAATGAATTTATTTATTTAAATACGACACTAATTTCATATTTAATTGTATACTTTTTACATACAAAATTAAATTTATTTGGAAAATTAAATTTTTTACCATTAAAAATATTGAATTTTACATTGGTGATTTTTTACTCAGCCCAAGCCTGTTAGGACTTAGTTTACTTAGGCCCGATAAGGGTATCTGGCTAGTGTAAAGGTGAGCTCGCCTTTCTAAGGTCTAGTCAGTACTCAACCAAGCCTGACCAAAACCCACCCGTGGATAGTCATAGCTGTTGTTCTGCCATAGCAACAACACATGATGTTGGCCAACTTTTACTTCTTTTTCTTCCCTTCATTTTAACCTCCTTGTTCCGCTCTACTTTTTCTTTTACTATTGATTGTTCTTCTTCTTGAAGTGTTGAATACTTTAACCTGTTTGTAGAAAAACTCACATTTATACATGTTATAATTGTAAAATATCAAGAACCCATCTTTTACTATTTTTTAATTTCATTGTGCCTTTCTTTACTCAGGCATGCACATCCCCTTGCGCCTCAAGCACTAGGAAGCCTTTGCGCCTTTCGACCTTAACTACTTAGATCATTACCATCATCATCGGCATCTTTATCATCATCTTTGCCTTTATTATAGTAGCTATCATTATCAATCATTATCAACATAGTTATCATCATCTCGAAAAAGATGAAGATGATCATTTTCACTAGTCCATAAGTGAAGACCAGAATCAAGGGGCATATCAACATTTTAAAAACATAAGAAACTTTTAAAAAAACATAGTGTCAATGGCCTGCACATGCAAACTAGTAACTTAAAAAAATTAAAAAAAATTAAAAAAAAAAAGAAGAAGAATGCTCCTCTAGTTATCTTTTCTCTTCAATGAACTCCCTTTACTACAGATACGTTATAATTTTCTACAGTAAATAAATAAGAACCTTTCCATGCCGAAATTCTCTTTTCTTTTCTTTTTTGATAAGCAATGAGAATTTATTAAAAGGTGGTCGAGAGGACCAACTAAAAGATTACAAACGCAAAGCTAAGGAACAGAGATACTACAGACCCAAGAGCATCCACCAACAAAATCATCAAAAGACACAAAAGTTAAGTAGTATGAAGCGCAGAGATGGGGATTCAGGATGAACAAACTCACCACCAGTTGTTACATATGCAACCGTTCCAGGAGTAATAGTCACACCCAATCCATCATTTCCAGCTCTTGATTCAGTAATTACAGGATATTCACCAGGGCCATCGGAAGCAACTACTGCAAAACCATCCTGCAGAAACCATCATTAGGACTTGAATAATGCTGACTGAATAAACAGACATCGAGAAGTCAAAAAATGTGACAAATAAACTTACATTCTTTTGACTTCAAACCATATGAATAAATATGCTAAGATCGGTGAATAAATACAAGGTTCTAAGTATATAAATCAACGTTAAAAAGGCTTATCTTGGAGTTCCATTATTGACTTCAATCTGCACTCTCTCCCAAAAAGAAACGAAGTCTACAAGCTTCCCATATCCTGTGACATCCATCTAATCGCATTATAATCATCACCCCTTCAATGAATCAATATAGTTGTCAACACCATACCCTTACCCCACATATTGGCTGAAGGGATCTTCAGCCAATTCTATCTATATCCATGTAATCGTCATCCTCAAAGCATCACCCTAAAAATTAGGGATAACTGAAACAAAACCATTCTTTTTTTTCTTCTTCTTCTTTTTATAAGTAAAACAAAACCATTCTTCCATCCAGTTCTATGTAAATCCATGTCTTTTGCTAATTCAGACATCTATAAATCTACTCTCACTACATTAATACAAGTTCTTGGTCTTCATCTCGCTCCTTTAATCAAAATGATCCTATTATCAATCTTCATTGCATGAAACCAAACTATCTCACTCAACTTTTCCTTTACTACCTAATGAGGCTACTAAATTTTCAAAAATTTGTATTTTTCTTAGTATTTCCATTCCTAATCTCAACATCCTCATATCATCTTTGTTCAATCTAAATCCATGTCTTCTCTAAATACAAATGTCTATAGATGTCCTGAATGATGTCAATGTCCATTGGGACTCCTTTCTTTTACAATACCCACCAACATTACTTTCTAGCATGAATTATAAAATCATCTGAGACCAAGATGACTCACCCAAGTAATCTCGATATCATTATTGACCGTGCGAGATTTTCCATGTGAATTGTCCTTCACATTGATTCCTTCAAGATCCAATACGACTCATCGGATATTTTAAAACATTGGCCGAACCAATAAAAATCGACCAAGTCAAAATCGGTTTAAATTTTTTAATAAAAATAATAGATTTTTAATAATTTGAACATTTATTATCTAAATAGAAATATGATCTTGTGACTATGCAACTTCTAATCCACTTTACATACACATACACACACATTTTGATTAATAAAAGGGAAATACAACAAAGAGTTAGATCGAGATGACCTACACAGAAAAAGAAAAAACAAAGAGAAGAGCTCGAACTCTTGAAGATTACAAACACTCTCCCATCAAACTAAGAAGTCTTCAAAGAACACCCTTTTGAACTCTTTAAAGATCTTACACCCCCCCCCCCCAAAAAAAAAAAAAAAAAGAGCCCAAGAACCGACAAAAACAACTCTTGACCTGATTGCGCCTTCCATTTGAAAACTCTAACATTTCTTTCCTTCCAAATACCCTATGTAGTAGCGAACAGGATTAAAATCCAAAGTAACCTTTAGGACAAGCGGAAACTAGACCCTAATTGAAGCCATTCCAAGAAAATGTCTCTCATGATGTCCAACAAATAGCACTCTAGCCCGAACAAAGAAAATAAATGCACCCACAAGTCATATGCCAAAAGGTAATGCACGAGAAGGTGGTTAGCCAATTCCTCATCTTGCAAGCACATGCCAAAATAGCTCAGACCACAGAAACCCCTTCTTCTGAACTGATCCAACGTTAGACTCATTGCCTTCACTATTATCCACACAAAGAAAGTCACCTTAGATGGCACCCTTGGGCCCCACACAGCTACTACGGGAAGATAGGGTCCCCACTCCTATTTAAATAATTATAAAACTCTATCATAGAAAGCAACCCTTTGTTATTAGTGACCCAAACTCTTGAGTCATCGCCGACCAACCCTTCTGAAACGTTGCCAATGCACTCCAACAACTCTGACAATATCGGAATCTCCCAATCGTTCAATGGCCTCCTGAAGCCTAAATCACAACTAGTACATTCAATGTCAATCCCACAAAAAATAGCCAATGGAAGGTTCCTTTTTCTTGAGATGGCAAAAAGAGAAGGAATCTCTCCTTCAAAGGGGCTTCTCCGAACCACGAATCCTCCCAAAATCTAACTTTATCTCCCCCTCCAACTTTAAAAAAGACCATTTTTTTAATTAAAGAAGAACCTCTAGGATGCCTTTCCAAACCCCACACCCATACGGATTTTTAGCTTAACCACTCTCCCACTCAAAGATGTCCACCCCAAATTTAGCCATAATCACCTTGCGCCACAACTCTTCCCACTCCACGCCAAACCTCCAAAGCCACATCCCTAACAAAGCACCATTCAAGGATCCCAACTTTAAAAAATGTCATTTTTTGAATTGAGGAAGAACCCTTAGGATGCCTTTCTAAACCCCACACCCATAAGGATTTTTAGCCTAACCACTCTCCCACCCAAAGTGCTCTCCCCAAATTTAGCCGCAATCACCTCACTCCACAACCCTTCCCACTCCACCCTAAACCTCCAAAGCCACTTCTCTAATAAAGCACCGTTCAAGGATCCCAACTTTCTAAATCTGAATCCCCCCCCCCCTACTCTTTACAGTGCAAAAGTGTGTCCAACAAACCAAATTAAGCTTACTTTTCCCTTCCCTATTGTGCCTCAAAAAATCTCTAGATCCGCTGGAAAAACTTTGCTCTTTCGGAGATTCACTAGAAACTCTGAGACCACTTCAAAGCAAGATATCAACCCTCCCAGGAATCTAACCTGATTAATGTCGTCATCCAAAAAAAAATGCGTCATCTACAAACTGTAATTGAGTAACCAAGGGGCCGCTTGCACTGAGCCGAAAGCCACCCAAGTCCCTGTTCTCTACCGCTTTACCTATCATTCTCCCCAACGCCTCGGCCACCAACAAGAAGAGAAAAGGGGAGAGAGCATCACCCTGAAGCAAGCCCCAAGAACTCTTGAAGAAACCTTTTGGAGAATCGTTAACAAGAATAGAGAAAGAATAAGAGCAGACCCACTTCATAACCAAATAAATTCACTTATGGCCGAACCCCATGTGACCCAACAGGTACCTCAAACAGCTACAACTAACATGATTATAAGCTTTTTCCAAATCTATTTTACACACTAAACCCGGCACTTCAGATTTTAACCTCAAATCTAAGCATTCGTAAGCCATAAGAACCTCATCCATGATCTATCTCTCACTCATAAAGGCCCCTTGACTTAACCCAATCACTCCATCTATCACCTCCTTCATCCTCATGTCAAGAGTTTGCGATATGATTTTGTAAGTAGCATCCACCAAACTAATAGGTCTGAGGCTGCAATGTCTTCAACCCCGATCTCTTCAGCACCAGAGCAACAAAAGATCAATTCGACCCATGATCCAAGACACCTTGTTCGAAAAAATCCTTCACAACCACCATCAAATCAACTTTAATTGAATCCAAACTAGTTTTGAAGAAGCCCAAACTGCAACCATCCGAACAGAAACTAGAGATAGAGATAAATGCCATAACTTCCTCAACTATCGCTATAAACCTAGTTAAATGGATATCTAATGCAAAAGGAGATGAATCGGGCAAATCAACTCAGTATAATCTAAATCAATAAATAAAACCATTTGGAGAATGGAGACGCATCCTCTTTTTTAGAGCTGCTATTGACAGCTCAACCTTTACTTGTTACACCCCAATTAAAAATAAAGAAAATAAGTGAATGGTTGGCAATAAGTAAAAAATTGGGGTGCCAATAGAAGCTCTTTCTCGGGTTTTTTTCAGCTAGATTTCCATTTCTTGGTTTTAAGATTTTATATGAGCCTAATCATAAATTTAAACAACTACTGAAATTGTTCGAACGAGTGTTATATTGTTTTGTAATGTTGAAATAATATATTGAGCCAAACCTTTGTAATATTTGAATGGTGTGTTTTATTCTTTAATTGGGGTGTGATAAATAATTTAACGAATTGGTGTGTAATAAGTAAAAGTTGGGGTGACAATAGTAGCTCTCCTTTTTTTTTTTTTTTTTTTTCTTACAATTTCAAAAAAAAAAGATAAAAATTAATAATAATAATAACATGACATTGAAATTTTAAATTGATGAATCGGAACTCATAAGCAGAAATCTGTTCATTTGTTTTATTTATTTAAAAATTATAGGTTGAAGTTAGGGTTTCACCTTGATCGAAGCTCGATAAGGAGGTAAAGGGTCTGGAGCTCGGGTATCTTCGGCCAGGATCTTCCCGAGCGCCTCGTGAAGCGGAACCAAGATGGGTTGAAGGCGCTGAGAGACGCTGAGGACGATGCGAAGCGCGTCCTCCATTGATATCGTGGAGCTGCTTGTGCAGGAAGCCATACTGTTCTTGGGGATTTTCTGCTTTTAAGAAATGAATTTCAGAGTTACAGCGAGATCGAAGGGTGTATGTTTAAGGGGGGATATAGAATAAAGATTAGGTATGCACATTGGATCGGCCCAAACCGATAACCGAACCGAATCAAGACATTTCGGATTGGTTTGGTTCGGTTCTTTAGCTCATCCATTCGGTTCTGATTTATATTTTGAGATTCAGGAATCCTAGAACCGAATCAAATCGAGAATCGAACCAAATTCAGTATATATATTATATAATATATATACATTTATTTAATATAAAAAATTAAATATAACAAAAAAAAAAAAAAACTCTCACTGTTGGCTTTCTATATTTTAACAAATTTATTCACCAATCTAGTAATCCAAATGACACGACCCTAATCAACAATGCTCTTTGAAATAGATAGCATATTTTGTCAAAAAGTGACATATGTTATTTTAGTTACCCTAAAATTTCTTGAGTGCTCAAAGAAACTTGACAAATTTTTCTCTATTTTTAATATTTAATATTATTTTACTTTACAAACAAATATTTATTAAAACATACTTACTAAAAGTCGTGACCTCACATTTTGGAATCCAAAAAGATGACCCGGTATCATAGGATTATAGAGAATGAAATTCTAATAACTAAGCAAAAAAAAAAAAAAAACATTATTTTTCACAGTTAAATTTTAATTTTAAGCTTTGGGATTTTTGTAGCCGTCCATTTTCAATATCATGGATCAAGCTAAAAATATATATTTTTACATCCAAACTCCTTCCGCATGTTTCATCTTCTTCATCACGTCCAAGCTTCTCACTGATTTCTTAATCTTCTTCTAATCAGCATGCCCCCTCACAGCAACATCTCCTCTCAACATTCTTTCTGCTGCAATTGTCTCTGTTTTCCCCTCTTTTTAATCTCCATGGCAATAGCCTCAACGTTAGTATTTTCTTCTTTTCAACGCTTGTCTCACAGCATCATCTCCTTTCCACGTCCTCCTCTCTCTACATTTTTTTTATCTCAAAAAAAAACTCCACACTTTACTCTAAAAAACGTGACAAGAAAAGTTTTTTTTTTTCTCTTGTTCCTTTAAAAAAAAAATAAGATAACAAAAAAGATAAATAAATAAATATATATATATAAGAAAAAGAACGATCGCTCCAAGGATCCACATTCTTCACCCTCCCCCATCAACCTTATTTGCCTCATCAACACCTCTCGCAACTACCTTGGATCACGCTTGAAGAAATCCCACACAACCACTTTTTGATTATAGAGGTAAGTCTTGCTTCTCACTTTATTTTTATTTTACTTTTACCCTTTATTCTTCTTCTCTTTCTTCCCCCTATGTTTTCCCAAATTAATATTCTTTTGTTTTTTATCATTGAGATTTCATTGTTAATTCATGAATGATATAAAAAAATTTCTTTTTTGTTTTCTTATTGTTTTGTTCTTATTGTTGATAATTCTTTAATTTTCAAATTCTACATGTGATTGTAATTCTTCAATTTCGAAATTTTTCATATTTTTAAAATTTTCAATCTAGAAATCTTACATGTATGTTCATATTTTCCCAATTTGATAATTTTACATGGTGTTGATTTTTGCCAATTTTAAGATCCATGTATGTTCATATTTTTCTAATTTAATAATTTTACATGATATTGATTTTTGTCATTTTTGAGATCTACGTATCATATTTTCCTGATTTGATAATTTTACAAGGTATTGATTTTTGTCAATTTTGAAATCTATGTATGTTTATATTTTACATGATATTAATTTTTGCAAATTTTGAGATCCATGTATGTCCGTATCTTGTCGATTTGATAATTTTGTGCGATATTGAATTTTGACAATTTAGAAATTCATGTGTATTCATTTGGTAGTTTAAGTGCAATATTGAATTTTGCCAATTCGTTGAGTTGCCATGTGTTCATAATTTTCCAATTTGTAAGATTCATACAACTTTCTTTTTATTTTATTGATTTAGTAATTTTGCTAAAATAAATGTTTTCCAATTCGGGAGAAAATTCATACAAATTCCTATTTTTATGGATTTGGAAATTTTGTATAAATTCATATTTTTATTGATTTGGTAATTTTGTTAATGTCAATAATTTTCAATTTAGAAGTTCATGTATATTGATTTAGCAATTTTCTCGATTCAAAGCATTTATGTATCCTACCATTTTGACAACAATTTTTTTTTATGAATTCATATTTTACCAATTTAGTAATTTAGATTCAAAAATTTGTACACATGCGTAGCTTTCACTTATTCGAAGTTTTTTACATATGATGCTATTAATCTAAAAAATGTTCATATACGAGGAATATTTTTCAAATTCGAAATTTTTTTATGCATGTGTAATATTTAGCCGATTTGAAAAATATTTGTATATGTTAGCTCTTTAACTAAAATATATTACCACGTGAACTTTAGAACATAGGATAAAATTATGATTTTTTCACATTTTTCCCTTTTGTGCAAAATTCAAGGAATCATGTAATGTTTAAAGGAATTTTGACAGTAGGATTCATTTAGCAAAATCGATATAAATTGATGATGATTGGAATCTAGCTTGACTCTAATATTTGCCCGTTGACCATATGATAGTTTTGGATCGTAATAGTGATCAATCATCTCGATCGAGTGGGTTCAATGCCTAACACCTTCCGAAACCCGTTATCCATTTCTCTTATCCGTGGACTAATTCGTATCCATTTTAAAGTTATTTTTGTTTCATAGACCTAACTAGGTGGCAACTCTCAATTCTCCAGTCAAATTCCTTTTTATTATTTAGTAAAAAATGGTCGAGGCAATTTTAATGACGACTCCATTAGGGACCTTAGGGTCAAACTCGACCCAACTCAAGACTATCCTTTGGTTGACTTTGCACTTGAGTTAACCCAGTTGACTCAATAAGAATTTTAGATTAAGTTAGATTTCGTCATTTCTTTTATGCATATGTGATTGAATGATAAATGATTTACTTTTGTGATTAATTTTATGATTGAATTATATGACTTATATGGTTGTTTATTCTTGAAAACGCCACGGGCACATCTTGTCCCTTTACACGCACTCACGATCAAGCATATTTATATTTGCATCATGACATGTCCCTATAAACCCCATAATCGGATCTAAGCTAACCTAGTCCTTCGAGACATAGGGGGATGCACGTGAGCGCTACAATTTTAGTACGGTACATTCGGGTATATCAAACTGAAGCACCACATACTGTCTAACTAGGTAAAACTGAAAGGTATATCGATGATTTAGACTGAAGTGACCTAAGTTTTGTCCGGACCTAGCGCCAATCATGTAGTGACTTAAAACTTGAACTAAAATGTGATATTATTAGACCACGACTCGAATCGACTATGGGTATTCCCAGGTTATTTTATTTAATCTAACTAAAAGGCAAGTGGGCGGATTAGTTCATACCGTTAAAATTGAACCCGTAATACGGGTCCATCCCAATAGACATGATTGAGGAGACATACCGATCAATATCAAGTTAAACCAGTTAGTCCAATTGGTAAATGGATCTTATAGATCAGCACATGGATCAGTTTGACTAATTAGTTTAAAAATATTGGATGAAGTGATTCAAATAAAATATTTGGATCTATTGGATCGAATCGGCCAAAATTCAAATAGGTACATAATCCCAATCACTTTTTATGGGTCAATTTAATTCAATGGACTGAATATTTCATAATTGACAAGATCGAGATCAGTAAAAATATATATTAAGGGATGTACCGACTAGTACAACTTAGATTTTACTTTTTGAAGATCGTACAACCCTTAATCATGGTTAGAAATTTTCTAAGATTCCTAATCCAATCGACAAATCATCTTCATGTAATATTTATTATTTTGAATGTTTCAACGGTTAGAGACTTTGAATCTAGAGGATTACTTAACAAATGCTATCAAGAGAGACCTTTGTTTCTAATTGCTAAAAATCTACTCTCATGTCTACAACCAATAATCTACATTTGATGAGATTTCAGGTTACCATTGTGCTTAAACTCAAGCGTTCACCGCCTAGTTGGGGTCGAGAATTAGGTCAATTAAGGCGAATATCAACAGCAAGTGAACCGTCAAAAATAGTCTCTAAATCTGAACTTATAGAGATTCATAAGATCTTAACAGTTATTGTAATTGACATAAATAGCATGAAGAATAATGTAGAAGTGTTAGAACAAATCTTTGAGTCAGAAAGAAACCCCTTTGACGATCAATAGGGCAAGGGACTAGAAGGTATCACAGCCATGAATCCGCAAAAGATTTATGAATTTGATGGAAACGAAAAACCCTTTAAGGAGAATCTTATGCTAGCCAATAGAACGACTCAATTAGAAACAACCCTAAAGAACATAAAAGAGATTGATGAAATCACATTAGGCATCAAGGCTTTGAATCAAATCCCTAGGATCCGTCTGCCTAAGAAGTTCATAATGCTAGAGACAGAGAAATTCAGTGGGGTAGGTTGCGCAAAAACACATCTTGAGGTATATGTTACTAACATGCGCATTTTGGACCTCAATGATGAATATATGACGTTGCTCTTTCAATGTGTTTTATGAGGATCGGTAATGCGATGGTTGATGTCTCAAGACCCATCTACATTAGAACATGAGAGAATATGTCAAAATTATTTTAGCACCAATATAAGTACAATACTGAAATTGAAACCTTCCAAAGGGACTTAGAATCAACCAAGAAGAAGAATGGGAAAATTTTTATTAACTTCATCAATCGTTGGAGGGCTAAGGCTGCACAAATGTGGAATAGGTCTTCAGAAAAGAATAAGTAGCCACCATCCTGAAGAATCTAACTCAGGGGTATGCCCAGCATCTAATCGCCTAATACCTTCTCACGTTCGAGTCTCTATTACAAGTCGGTAGCCAACTAAAAAATGCTTTCGCTTCCGGTTGCCAATGGCCAATAATCATAATGAGCTACAATAACAATAAATATTCTAATGGATTTGATCATAGCAACTGGAGATAATGTTTCTTGATAATTAAACCCTTTCATTCCGAGTGTATCTTTTTGCTACGAGCCTGGCTTTGAAAATTTCAATCTTTCCATCCACACTTTTTTTGCTTTTGAAAATCCATTTGCAACCTACTGTTATGATATTTTATTGTCAATCAACAAGTTTTTAAACATTATTTTTCATCTTTGAATCAATATTTAATTGCATTGCTCAGACTCAATATATGGCATCGAAATTTGTCATTAAATCGATATAAGTCATTGGGTCCAACTTAATATTATTGGAAATCATAGTGAAACTTCACTCTCGTGAACAACATAGTCTGTCAGAGCAAGTGCCTTACGCTCTTTAATACTTTTTCTAATGGATTGAGTAATAAGGTTATACCATATGTAAAAGGAGCCTGGACAAGGGGTTGGTCATTCGAAATCTTCTCCTATAGAATAAATCGATTCACTACATCACAATCAATATCATCCTCCAATAATGTAACGTCTCGACTCACAAAAACTTTTTTCTTGATTTAGCATAGGATTAAAGGAGTAATAGCTTTTTGTCTCTTTTGAATATCCTATAAAATAACATAGATATGTTTTGGGCTCTAATTTAAAAGGGATTAATTCTTCTTACATGAGTAGACCCCATATTCTTAAATGATAAGACTAAGTTCATGTCCAGTCCATAACTAATAATGAGCATTTTCAACATATTTAGATGAAACTCTATTAAGAATATATAAAGTTGTTTCTAAAGTAAAACCCCAAAATGAAATAGGTAAGTTAACAATGCTCATCGTTGACTTTATCATATCCATCAATGTTCTGTTATGTTTATTAGCGACATCGTTTTGTTGAGGTGTTTTGATTGCAATCCATTGAGAAACAATCCCGTATTCTTTCAAATATCAAAGGAAAAAAAATATAATAAGTATTCTTCTCTACGATCAGAGCGTAATATTTTTATTGACTTTCCAGTTTGCTTCTCAACTTTAGAACGATATTCAATAAACTTATCAAAGGCTTCTAAATTCTTTTTTATAAGATAGATATACCCATATCTTGAAAAGTCATCAATGAAGGAAATAAAATATTCATGCCATCAACGAACTATATGATTAAATAGTCTACAAACATTTGTATGTATAAATTGTAATAAATCGGTCAGTCTTAATTATGCATTCTTAGGAAATGATTTTTTAGTCATCTTTTCTATTAAATAAGGCTCACAGGTGGGAAATACCTCGTATGAAATATTTTTCAATATTTTTCAATATGTCAATTTTAATCAGTCTTTTTATCCGATCTAATCCAATATGCTCAAGCCGTAATTGTCCAATATGATTGCTATCAAAACATTTTCTTTTCAAGGAATTTAGAATAGAATGACTAACAGATAAAGCATCACAAGATAACGAATTAGAGGAAGTATACAAAAAATAAAGATTATCTATAATAGAACCACCGGTAATCAAACTTTTTCCAAGTTTAACAACCAATCTATAGTTGAAAAGAAAAATATATCCTAATTTAGAAAGTTTTGAGACAAAAATTAACTTTTTCCTAATATAAGCAACATAAAGACATTCTAAAAAAAATAAATGCTCCACCCTCCAGCTCTAAGCAGTACAATCCTATCGTCATTACGCTAGTCATATCTTCCGTACCTATGTAAACGAATAAGTTTCCTTTGTTTTTATGACACACCTTCTAAAACCCCTGAAGTTAATTAGACACATGCACAGAGGCGTCTGTGTTGACACACCATGAGTTATAATTCTAGAAACAATGTTTGACTCAATGAAAAAGATTTGGGAAAACCTGAGGAATTCTCTTTCAATTATTTTTTTATAGCTAAAATAATTTTTTATATGTCCTGGCTTCGTGCGAAAGAAGCACTTAACAGGTTCACGATCACTCCCACCAAAAGACTTGGAATGAATATTTTCCTTGCTGAAAATTTTTGACTTTTAGAAAAAACTTCATCTTCTTGTGGTTGGAGATTGAACTTAGGCTTGGATTTTTCAGGTAGATGGATTTGAGATGTTTTCATCATTTTCATTGAGGTCTCGATAGCCTGTAACTGGGCGGATAATTCAATTAGAGTGGATCTAATCTTTGTTAGATAATACGTGATCACAAAGCTAGAATATGATTATGGGAGAGAAGTCAAAACTGTATCAACTTTTTCTTTTTCATCAATATCTGCTCCCAAGTTAGTTTAGTTACTATGCTCATCATCTTTATCATATGATCTTTAATAGGCGTATCTTCTACCATTTTCATATTCGAGAACTCCCTCTAAAGAAGTTGTTTAGATATAGCAAAAGGATTTTTAAACATGCACTTTAGGTTTTGTATAATTTATTTGGCATGCTTGAAATGAAGACGTTACTTTTGGAGATCATCTTTCATAGATTCTAACATGTGAGCTTTAGTGAGAATATCACCCCTATTCCAATCATTAAATGTTTTTGTTTGAGCTATGGTAGGGTTTGAAGGTAAGATAGGAAGCATTAAACACATGATTTATCTTATCAACAATAAAAATAGGGAAATGTTCAGCAACAAACATTTTGGCAAAACATTTTTCAAAACATGGGTTAGAGATTTTGGAATGGGCTGATTTTTGGTGAGGATGATCTCTACGGTGAGGAGATCATCATCACCAAAAATCAGCCCATTCCAAAACTTTTAACCCCATCAAAAATGATTTACAAAAAATGGACGGTCCACGATTTTTCAACTTGTCAACTGAGGCTAGAAGTTTTGGAATGCGCTGATTTTTGGTGAGGATGATCTCCTCATTGTAGAGATCATTCTCACCAAAAATCAGCCCATTCCAAAACCTCTAACCCATGTTTTGAAAAATGTTTTGCCAAAATGTTTGTTGCTGAACGGGACCCATAAAAATAATGTCAAATTTCCTTTTCCAATTGTCTAAGTTTGTTTCATGTAGTTTGTCTTCACCAAGAATTTCAACCAGCGGATTTAAGTATGCCATAACAATACTGCTTACAATACCTTACCCATCCATTAACATGATTGAAAATAAATATGTGATCATTCACTATGCATGCGATTTTATAAATTGCATAGTGTGCCTGCCTTACAAGATTCAAATTTACAAAAAAATTAAATTTAAATCCTACAAGGCATCAAAACAATTTTAGTCATCCATGATAAGTCTCTTTGGCATCAATTTTCTAGATGCTAATTTAGGTGGATAATAATTAATTATATCTCACTTTCTCAAGTGCTTTGGTCTCTACAGTTCCATTATATCATGCCTAACGTCTTTGGGCTACCATGACAACATGGCAAGAGTCAACCCATTATTTCAATTTATTATATCACTATAATTGCCTCGTTTAGGTGATAGATATAACAATATTTTGAAATGACCATGTCCAATGATGGAACTATCATTATCCATGCATGAGGTTGGTTTTGAATGTGAGTTTCACCGCCTACTTCATTTACCGCATACACGTTTCATGAAAATTAATAATGGAAAACTGCATAAAAAAAATACTTTGCCTTTACAAGCTGTTGGATTAACTTCTCATAGATTCTCTGTTCTCACAAAAAGTTCATTCAAGAAAAAAAATTACTTTTTATTTATCGATTTTTAAAAAAATATTATTTCAAACTATTTTTTATTGCTCCAAGTAGGTTCATGGAAACCCATATAATCGAATCGTCCTAAGGTTGGTTTGGTTTGGTTCGGTTATGTGGCAACTCGATTCGATTATGGTTCTCATTTAATAGAACTGGTCTAAGTTGGTTCGGTTTCAATTTGGCACTAAACTGGACCAAGTTGCACCCCTAATAATATAACATAGACGAGGGAGAAAAATTAGTACACAATGTTAAAAACACCACTGCAATCATTGTAAAGATAGTTCAAATTGTACTTCTACAAGAAAACACTCCCAACTTGATCTCGATAAAATTTGATGTTGTCAAGACGAAAAAAATAATGCCTATCACTGACAGTGTCACATCTACCAACTCTCCAACCATGGTGATTATCAAATTGAATGAGGCTTTAGAGGGAATGATGTTTTGATTGTTAATACGACTTTTCTTTATTTTGACAACTAGAACAATCACGTTGGAGAAGATAAAAAAATATAGTAAAAATACTTTATAGACATCAAGTACATATAGTGTTTAAATACATCGGCATCACACACCAACTTCATATAGTTAGATTTCGTTGGCCTAATCCGACGAGGGTAAACTAATGAAAGCCACTCCTTAAAGGAAATTGGTATTGGTTTCTTTAAGATCCTTTATGACGTTTTCAAAAGTCATTTTTCACTTTAAGAAAGAGAATTTACTTCGATGATTTTGTTTAGATGAAGTTTATAGTTAGAGCTCAAGAAAATGGAGTTTTGATTTTGAAAAAAATTTCACAGCCAAGAAAATGAAGTTTTCACCATTGAATACAAAATATTTAGAAAGCTTATAGACTTTTTTTTATTTTTTATTTTTAGCCCGATGAGTATCACCACCTTTGGTGAGACTAATCTACTTGGGACCCACACACACACCATCCAACACCTTGTCATGTGTTACAGAATTTAAGTAGCCACGTTTATGTGGATGGGGTGTAGAGATTTGAAGACACGACGTGAGGAGCAAACTAATTCGCTCATTTGATGTCGAGAAATCATTCAAATTTGAAAGCACTCATTACATGATATTATAGTTAATATTGTATTTTTTTTTCTATTTATTATTATATATTATTTAAAGTAAAATATTAATGATCTTAGGTGTGGGACCCCCATCATAAAAAATAGGAAAAATTACTAAAAAAAGGCTATATTTTTCATCAATTACTAAAAATATACTCTCTTTTTTTTAATTACCAAAATCGAATTAAGTCGCTGGACTATCCAATGTTTTAGTAACTCGTTGAATTGTCCAGCATTTTAATGTGTTAAAATTCATTGTTTTACCAAAAAGACCCTTGGAATAGTTAAAATGTTGGATTGTTCAGCATTTCAATAGCTGGCTTTAACGGGATAATTATAAAAACACCTTACAAATTAATAAGGGCAACCCTCACCATAGTCGAATTGTTTTGTCTTATATGGTTTAAATTTTTTGGAATGAACTGATTTTTGATGAAGAGATCATCCACAAAAAAAAAAAAAAATCAGCTCATTAGAAAACTTTTAACCCCATTAAAACAAGTTCAAGAACCCTGAATCGTCTTTTTTTATTTGTAAACTAGTTTTGATGGGTTTAGAAATTTCAAAAGGGGCTGATTTTTTGTGAGGGTTCCAACAACTTAATTCATTTTTGGTAAAAAAAATTTTTTTAAAGTATATTTTTAGTAATTAATGAAAAAGATAAAACTTTTTTTTCTTTTAGTAATTTTATCAAAATAAGAATAATAATAATAATTTCTTTTCTTATTATAACTATATCAAATGATCATAATCTTTTATATCTTTAAATTTAATTTATTTCCTTATTATAAGGAGATTATTAGATACTCAAATCACAATTTTCATTTTCATTTTTGTTATTTTATTGATAAGGAACGTTTAAATTACTAAAAAAATTAAGTATTTTACATTAAAAACACAAAACCAGGTGGACTCAGCCGAGTTTTTTTATTTGCCTCCCAATCTGAGACCGGTTTCATTTGAACGAGTTATAATCAGTTAATCATAATAGGCGAGGAATAAGAGTTAATTAGCAATCAACGGCTAGAATCACCAGATATTCATCATCCGAGTCCACGTGTCACTTTAATACTTGTCTGTATCAAACGTTTCTACATTAAATAAAAAGCAAACTTTTCTCCCATTAAAAAATCCTACCAAAACTGGTCTTCGAGTCAAACTCAACTAAAATCACAACCGTCCAATCTGGTTTCCTTATAAACTTCAAAGTTCCCTCCCAACCAATATCTTTCCCTCCTTTTTCCATTCTTCTAGAACTCTACCAAACCCATTCTCCCTCTCAAAATTAAAATCTCTCATAAAAAAACCCCCAAATTCTTCCCTCCCTATAAAAAACCTAAATTTTTCAATCCCCAGTTTGAATTTCAACCCTAGAAACAAAAAGCTCAACATTTTATCCCAATTGAGTGTTTCTTCAATCATCGATCGATTGATCATGGAGTCTGCGATCTCAGAGAAAACCCTAGACGACTCTCCCTTACCTTCACCTGAAAAAACCCTAGATTACAATCTTCCTCTTTTTCCAGAACTCAATCAACCTTTTTACGCTGAATCCTCTCCGTTTATTTACGGAGAATTCAAACCCTCAATGATGGGCGCAGGGCTTGCGAATTTGGGGAACACTTGCTTTCTCAACGCGGTTCTTCAGTGCTTCACGCATACCGTTCCTCTTGTTCAGAGCCTTAGATCTTGTAAACATGAAACTCCATGTCATCGTAAGATCTCTCTATCTATCTTCTTTGTTAAATTATTTCGTAATTTTGGCATTTTAATTTTAATTATAAATTTTTCTTTGTTTAATTGCAGTGAGTGGTGAAGGGTTCTGTGTTCTTTGCACCATGCGTGAACATATCGAGCTATCGTTGGCATCATCGGGTCAAACTATTGCGCCTTACAAATTGTTTGATAATTTAAATTGTATCCTTATACTATTGTCATTTTTTATGAGAATTTGCTTAATTTTCTTCATGGTTTTGCTTTGATTTCTGTGTTAACTACGGAATTTAATCAAAATTTGATGATCTTAGCTTAGCAAATCACGATGGGTTTGATTGGGCTTTCTATAATTAATTTGTGTTTCTCTAATTATAATTTTATCTAGTACTCAAAGATACAAAATTTGAGCTCTTAGAGCCTTAAACACCATGTCATGGTTGCCATCCACTTAAGAGATTACTCACAAAGTTCTGAATGATCAGATTTTTCTAAACCATCTGACCAGTAGATTTTTTTTCCAGGAGATTTTACTAGATTTTGCGTAAGTCTCATAGGTCGAACACAGTATATCTTGGGTCTGATCTAGGTTTTCTATAGGGTGATTTTCCAAAACATGCACTGAAAATTGAAAAATTACCAAAATGGCACACTGTTCATTTTTATTCCGAAATTGGTAATTTACCATTTTCGAAATTAATTTTTTTTAGTTAAAGTCTGGAAAAAATGCATTGTCTTATAAAATAGAATTAAAAAAAAAAAAAAAACTGTTTTACGGAAACTAAAACTGGGAGAGTATTTACTTTATTATAGAATAGGAAAAAAAAATTATTATTCATTCCATAAAATTTTCATTTTCCGAATTAAAATGAATAGTGTGCCATTTTGGTAATTTTGCAATTTTACTATGCCACTTTTGGCAATTCTCTATGTTTACCTAGCCCTTGTTGTTGTTTAGGCAGAATTTTATACTTTTTTTGTCTTTCTTGACATAGTAATTACCAGATTTATCTTCTTCTTTTCGGAGATATGAGCAGGAAGATGCTCATGAGTTTCTACAGTGCTTGTTGGATAGACTTGACAGTTGTTTCGATATGAACATGAAAGATCAAAGCTCATCTTTTCAAGGGGATAGTTTTGTAAAGCAGATTTTTGGCGGTCGTCTCAGAAGCCAGGTGCGGACTAAACACCTTTACTTGCTAACCAACTATTCATCATCATGAACAATTTCTTGTTTCAATTATTCTTTATCAGTAACTTTATTCCTGTTTTCACCATTTGAAGGACTGCCTTTTTTCTTCTTTTATTACCCCAATTCATATTGTTTTTGGCCTTCTTATCATAGTTATCAAATGTGGTTCTTATCCGACGAGTCATCTCATTAAAATTGGCTAAAATATTTGTCTTTTTTTTTCCTCGTGTGTAAAGCTGAATTAATAGATATTCAATCATAAAATTTATTTTTTCTATAGTATAGATTATAAATATTTAGATAATTAAAATTGATTACTTGATATGAGAAACCATCACAACTGGTCAACTCTGCTTAGTTTTATAAACTTGTTTGAAAATTTTAAGGCTTTAACTCATTATGAATTTACTATAGTCATTTGTTATTGCGAGAGCTCAAAACCCTTTTTTCCCTTGTTACTACCAAATTAACTTTCTAGTTATTTTATAATATGCTTTCTAGTTCAACAAAGACATTGTGGTGATTTTTATTTATTTTATTTTTGAAAAAAAACATATTAATTTTCTCAAGGAAATAACTTAGATGATAGACCTTCTTGGTATATTTAATATAATTAACAAAATCTATATTTTCAATCAACTTTATTAGCTTGTGAATTAGGCATACTGGACCTTTTGCGTTGGTTATGTGCTTTCATGCTTAGCAAACCTGAAAACATATTGTTCATTATAGTATTCTTTTTGTGTCCGGTGTGAATTGCAGCTTCGATGTTCTAATTGTGCAAACTGTTCGGACACTTTTGAGCCATTGATTGATTTGAGCTTGGAGATTGAAGATGTAGATACTCTTCCAAGTGCTCTAGAATCTTTCACTAAGGTTGAAAAAATTGAAGAAACAAAATTTACTTGTGAGAATTGTAAGGAAGAAGTTTTAGTAGAGAAGCAGTTTACACTGGACAAGACCCCTTCAGTCGCAACATTCCATTTGAAGAGATTTAAGAATGATGGCTCCTATGTTGAGAAGATTGACAAGCACGTGCAGTACCCATTGGAGCTCAACTTGCAGCCCTACACTAGCAACCAAGATAACGATAATGTGAGTTCTTTAAATCCAATTTCTAACTTCAAACAAGTTCATTATTCCCATGTATCAGTTTTACAAACAATTTCTGATCTAACGTTCTTATTTTTTTTCACAATAGGTTGAGATGAAGTACGAACTATATGCAGTTGTGGTGCATATTGGACTTTCATCTTGTTCCGGGCATTATTTCTGCTTCATTCGCTCTTCTCCGCACACATGGTACAGCTTGGATGACTCAAAGGTAAAAAAACACATTAGAGCAACTCCAACCATCCTTCAAATCTCTATATTTAGAGATGAACCAAACTCCAACCATCCTTCATAGTGAAGAAAATTCCTCTATATCACTGTTGACATCTTCAAATAGAGGGGAGAGAGAAGATTTGAAGGCCAATCTCTATCAATGTTCACCTTTTCCATATACCTATTGTGTTTTTTTTTTCCTTTCTATAAATGTCAATTTTAGCCTTATCTTTTAATGTAATATGATTTAAATACCTATTATATCCCTTCAAATATTGTGTTTTAGAGGAAGAAATAGTGATTTGAAAATGAGAGCGGTTGGAGTTCAAAAGTGGTTTGGAGTCTTTAAAATGAAGAAGATGCCGAAGATTTGAAGCCCTTGGTTGGAGTTGCTCTTAAGGATGCAACACTAATTGGAAGTTGTTTGGAGTCTTGAATCCTTGTTTCAAGATAACAAAATATCTTACATAACTGATAATTATACATTCTTTGATTTGTGTAGGTGATGAGAGTTAGAGAAGATTTTGTTCTTTCCCAGGAGGCCTACATTCTATTCTATGCAAGGCAAGGTTCACCTTGGTTTTCAAGTCTAATGGAAACCCAGAAGCAGCACATAGTTCATGACAATGAGACTACTTCCCCGACATCTGTCCTAGATGACATGGACAATATCTGCACTACTTTTCCTCCTAGAGCGAATACTTTCAGTGGAAATCTCAATGAAGCTAGAGACAATGTGGAGAGAATCTCTACTGCAATTCCTCTCGATTGTTTCAGTGGTGAGGGTGAAAAAGTTAGAGACGATGTCAATGTCTGCCCTCAAACACCTTCACCGCCCAGATCTCCTAGCCCAGATGATGTATATAAAGAAGAGCCAACAGGTAACATTTATTTCTCTTAAAATCAATTTCTGTGTTTCTGCTGCAGTTATTATACTCTTGTGCGGTATCAAACAACATGAAAAACTGATACTACAAGTCGGATGTAATTGGCAGAAGTGACTTATGTTATTCCACGTGGCCATCTGAGATTGAAAAATGAGGTGGTCTGTAAAACACCGGCACACAAGGCTTTGGAGGACTTGAAGAGAAGGGAGGCAATAAGAATGATAAAGGGCATGCCTTCTGCACGGGGAATGAAAATGAGAGCTTGCATGCTGGGCTCTCATAGTGAAGGCTCTTTGAACAGAAAGAAACGGAAAATGAAATTTTCATGTGATGTAGGTCGAGATAGAAGCCCAATTCTTCGATGTGATTTACGATGAATTTGTAGGTCTATGGAATGATTAATAATTTTTTTGTTATTAAATTTTTGGGTAACCCAACTGTTACTATACTACATCTTGAGTTCTCTGATTTCTTACTCCTTGGGTATGTATATTTGTTTTTAAGAGAATGTGAATTCATTCTGAACGTGGAAAAAATGATAAAATGAATTCCTATGTTTGATGGATTGTATCTAGAAAAATGCTGAAAAGAGGAAAATAAATTGGAGGGAAAGCATCTTTTGCCCAGGCTGGAAAATATAAATTGCATGGGGTTCTGAAAAGAAAGTGTGCAGTGGCACACCTAAAATTTGCTTTTTCCTGCTTAAATCATTTTCCACCCCATTTGTAGTCATAGTGACACTTCATTACTAGAACCAGTATGTAATCTACAATCCTTAAATGATTTCTGTTTTAATAGATGCTTCTAAACTTTCCCAATTAAAGTCTGTAAAGTCTTCTTCGTGATGTTTGACGGCTAGTGGATTGTTGGGAAAAAAGTCTAATTTAGTCATGTGCCTCCAAGTTTTGGTGTATGTTTGAGCACAAGGTGACCCCTGTAGCCCAAAAACTCTTGTTTTTTATCTTTAAAACCAGTCTTCTTCAACTTTTGCATAATTTTTTCCCCCTAAAAACTGGTTTAACTGGAAAGTGGAAATTTAATCCTTAATGTGAAATTAGAGATCAAATATGTGTTAAGATGGATGTCAAATTGACCTCAATGGGGATAAAGTATTGTTAACGGAAATGGTTGGTATGTGCCACATCTGGTATGTGCCACATCTGGTATGTGTTAGGGAGTGGTTTCGGGTTGGGTTTTTCCCTCCCAAACCGGTTAATAAGCCCATCTGCTATGTAAGATTACACTAACCGAGTGGTTCACCTTGTTGGTTTTCATGAATCACCGGTTTCTTCCCAAAACAGAAGAAAAACCAACAAAACCCTAAACCCAATCCAAAATCAGGGCTCTTCCAACAGTCCCAAATCAAAATACACAATAGCCAAATCACCAATCTCTTATAGCAAAGTTCTAATCAAATAGTGAACCTGAGAACAGGCTTTCAAACCATAGGAAATAAACTGAACCACTTGAGCATATAGCACCGGTGGATACTTGGAAGTACCTAATAGTCTGGGCCAAAGCAGTACTCGAACCTTATAGTGTTTTCCACTGTTGTACCAATTTGCTAATTATGAGATCTCTAGAATTCTATCTAAAAGAAGAGCAGATGGTGATGGAGATTGGCTCCAAGGAATATATATATAATGCGGTTAGCATTCAATCATCATATACTATCTTCCACCATGAGAGAAAGCTCATAACACCACACCTTACAAGAAGCAACTCCTAGAATTTAAAAATCTTTTTTTAACCTTCTAAAAGAATTTAGAATAAACAATTTTTAAACATATAAATGCCTTCTGGTATTGTAACAAGTTCTTCAATCATTTTTCTTCACCACACACATACGAGTATCCAGATGATGATTACATTCATCAGAGGATTATTACTGGAGATCTGTTAAGAAATTGGAAGCCAAGGAAGTAAGCTTCTTCCCAGTCTCTCCTGCAATATTTTTCAGGGAAGAGATATCCTGTGATACCTGAAAAACAAAATGAAAAAGATTCAGTGAATTTGCCCCCACTCATACATCTATCTTGAATTTGTTGATGATGATTGATGATGTGTGTATGTGCATAACTCAATTGCCCCCCTCCCCCTCTCACAAAATAATAATAATAATAAAAAAATGTGTATGCATGTTTGATTTAAGTAATCTACAGAATTGTAAAAATAAAGCAAGGAACAGGAACAAAGGGAGTTGCAATGGGTACTTGGAAAGAGAATCGGTTGATGAGATCAGCTGCAGTTGGGTCAAGTCTAGAATCATCCGCATGGTTACCGAAGAGATCAGCACTAGATATGGCCGTTGAACCCTACAAATATTGTGGTAAAATTAATTTGATCAGTATGTAGTCATAAAAAGATCAACCAACTTAAACAATTTTAACAAAGAATCTTTTTTTTTTCTTTTCTTAATAATTCTATTTCTGGATAGGTACTAGGTAGGATTGATTCAGTAAAATGGATAAAACTTCATGGCATCTTGATCCAAGTACTCCCTCAAAATGAGGGATGGTAATCATAAGATATTGAAACTAGTGGAGTATAACACATTGTGCAGTTAAAAGATTAATCGTTAATAACCACACATACTGAGAACTTCTGCAAGGAGGCTTGAGCTTCCATGTCTCCAGTTTTATTCTGATCCCCGAAAAATTGGGCTGACGAAATGGACTTTGCATTTGAGAACTTCTTCCTTGCTTCATCAGTTTCTTCAATCTGAGAGCATCACAAGGCGTAAAAACAAAACAAGTAGGGATACACAATGCAAACAACCAGCTAACCGATACAAAGTAGGAACAAATGACAGAAATAATTAATAAAAAAATCTATTGGCAAGATGCTTTAAACTGAATGGACCTACATCGTCCCTTGGAAAATAGATATCAGTTTTAAATGTGATCAAATCCCGGTAAATAATAAAAAAGATAGGAACTATTTCATTGGAAAATAATTCTTGTGTGAAAGACAAGAATTACTCAAAATTTATAATCTAAGGCTCTTGATTCAAGACAATGCAAAAAAATAAAAATAAGAATAAACTAAAGTAATAATTTACCTTCGCCTTAGAGGAACTGGAGCTACCTTTCTTCTGAAATCCACTATCCATTCCAAAATCCTCAAAGAAGCTTGATGATTTTGGTGCAGAAACATGACCAATCGCTTGTGTGCCTCCAGAATGGGTATCAGAAGATTGAATATTCTCTACATACTCAAAGCGTGAAGGAAAATATGAACCAGATGTTGTAGTGCCATTAGCAGAGGTGGTAACGGTAACAACAGGAGCTGGTTCTTCTGGTTTCTGCTCATAAAGATTTTCACTTGGCTGCATTTAGGATTGAGTTCCCTTTGTTAATAAAAATTAACTAACAAACATCGTGTGAAAATAAACCATCGTATCATATCAGATTTTTATCAAAATTTACACGTAATCTATTCAGAATGCAACTACCTTTGTGGTAAGCTTTCGGACACCAAGCCCTCCTGTCTTACTTCCAATTCTTTTTGCTCCGAGGGGTTTTTTAATAGAACTGTTAACTACTGCACGAGAAGGGGCCTTGGGTGATGTGGCAATTTCAGGAGTTTCATGACTTACACATGAACTTTCCTTGGGAGCTTCGGCTACCTTAACCTCAGGAATAGTTGTATGTGACGGCTGAGAAGTAAGTGGAGATGATGGCAAACCAGCCTCTTCAGCAAAGCTTTTAGCAACTTCTTTAGAAAGTATTTGCCTGTATAACTCAGCAGCTCTTGATTTATATTTTGCTTCAATTTTGCCTCCGTCAGTCCATCCATGCTGCTTAAAAAAAACGTGTGCTCGGTTGTTACCCCCAAAACTCATCACCTTCAACTGCTCTGGAGTCCACGAGTCTAGATTTGTGGACCTGGGTGAAATAAAACAAATCCTAATCAAGCGTTGTTTGAAGTCTTGAAATAAACAACCAAGAAAATTAGCCAGTATCTCTTGATAGTTGAACTACTGACACATGGAAATATAAACTAGTAATTTGGTTTGACCTAAGAAAGATGTCCGCAAGGTTCAAATCAGGGTCTAAAGAACAGACCAGAACATCATGGTGGCCATCCAGATCAGACCAATCATATATGGAGAAAAAAAAAACTAATTTAGAAAAGAAAATAGTGACGAACCACAATAATCATTCAGGAAAACTTAAATTTTGTTTGATAACGTAAAATGCCTCTAGAAATTGATTATATTTTGGGATGCTCTATTTGCACAATCCTAAATGTCTCATTGTACACACTTACTCACTATACCCACCTAAAAAATTAAAGTTATCATTTCACACATCTAATTCACTTAATTTTAATTGGTTCTCATTGCACCCACCCAATAGCCTACCAAACTCATTTCTTCTTTTTCTTCTCTCATTCTTCTTTGCATCTAGAAAGGTTTCAATGGGGTTTTTAAGCTTTGATCTTGTTTTGTTTACCCTAACAACTCAAAATCCAATCAAGTTAAAGCCACTCATATGATTTTCAGTGCAAAATTTTTGGTTCGGTACTGACATACTGAACCATATTTGCGATGTTCGGTAGGTACCTACTGGTCCTTTACATCGAGATTCGGTACCGGCCTATTGAACTCAAGATTTACAGGAGAAAGTTTTGATTGGTAAGTACCTATCGAATATATTTTGTAATGTTCGGTAGGTACCTACTGAATCAGCTCAAACATGTTTGGTCTTAACCTACTGAACCAAATTTGTCAAAATGTTTCGAGGCTTTCAATCTAAAATTGTCATTAAAGGTTTTAATAATGATTTTTCCATCTTCCTTGGTGATTGTTAGAGTTATGATTTGAAATCACTTGCCTGAACAATGAAGTTGGCATAGATAAACAAAAGAAGTATTTTAGAGCAAAGAACAAGAGAACTTAAAAAAGAAAATAAAAAATCAGCCTCAAGCTTCGAGGCTACAAAGCCTCAATTCAGTAAGGTGTAAGTCTCTTATAAACCAGTCAAGCTTAAGAGTTGAGCCTAGGACCCTGTGCTTCACCTCGAGATGTAAGCTCACATGCCTCAAGGAGGATTTTTTTTGTTGAAAAAAAAGCAAACAAAATAATGATGTGGCCCTATCTATTGATCAAACTGAAGAGAAAATTTTATAAGAAAACAAGAAGCACACTTTGCATTAGGTTCTTTTGTCTATGCTAGCCACCCCCCACAAGTATCTTTTCAATAAAATCTTGATCTTAATCTATTAAAAGAAAGAGAAAGACAAAAAAAAAAAAAAGAACTGCTAGAGTGACTCGATTTCTCACACGAAGAACTGCGTTGATGTGGAGAGGAGGTTGTCCACATCATCCTCAAAAAACCCTCACCAAAAAATCAAATATTCCATCTCCCTCCCTTTTCCCCTCCATCTCTCCATTTCTATCCAAAAAGAAATGCAGCCCTAACTTCACCCATGCCCTAAAACCTCTTCAACGACGTCGATGCTCAACTACCCCAATAACTCCGACGAACAACACAGTAAATAGTCTCTCTCTCTCTCTCTCTCTCTCTCCTCCCTCCCTCATTACACCATTAGCCTCTAAAAAGGTGTTTTGTTCTACCCCCTAATTTTCTCACTCAGATTTCCATCATATATGCTTGTCGATTTACATCTCTCACAATAAATCCTACTGTGAAGAATCTTTCTCCTTCAATAATGAAAATTTATGGACCTATAACTCCTGGTCAGGTATGGGGATTTGATTCTTGAATGGTTTAGAATTTTTTTTAGTTTGTTTATTATTGGAAACATTAGGTTTGAGATTTGAATAGTTTGTAGTCTTATTTAGAATTTTATAGAACTGTATGACATTGAACGAGCTTAGTTTGGGGGAATTGTGTTCGGTTTTGGAAAGATATTTGGTGCAATGAGATTGTTTTATCTCGACAATTTCCCTTGATTTATGAGCTCTCTTCTAAAAAGGAGATGCCGATTTTGGCTTTTCGAAACCTTTCTGATAGCGGTACCTCTTGGTATCTAGTCCTTAAGAAGGTTTCTTAACAATTGGAAAAGTCAGGAGCTAGCTGACCTATCTTCGATTCCGAATCTTTAGTGTAAAAAGTAATCAGGGAGTGACACTTGGGAATGGATTCGAAACAAGGACAAAAGATTTTCGATGAGTTTGTTTCGGGCTACTCTAGAACCCCAAGGTTTTGATTCTTTTCCATTTAAAATCATTTGGGGTTCAAAGGTTCCCTCTAAAATCTCATTTTTTGTTTGGTTAGTGGCTTCAAAAAAGTTATTGACCTTAGGTCACCTCATTTCTAGAGGTTTTACTACTTCGAACTTTTGTTGCCTGTGTAAGGCAAGTGAGGAGATTGTTGATAATATGTTGCTTCATTGTTCCTTGGTTTCAAAATTTTGGTGTCACTTCTTGGGGTCGTTCAAATTGTGTTGGGTCCAGCTTCACTAAAATTGCTTTTCTTAAGTTGGGGTAATAATTGTTTCACTGGTAGGAAAAGAAGTCTTTGGGTCTTACTTCCCTTTGCTATTTGCTAGAGCATTTGGAAGGAGAGAAATAGGAGGATCTTCTTGGATTTGGAAAGTTTGTTCCATGATATGGTCTTGATGGTTTTGGGGTTTTATGTATCATTGGTGTGAGTTAGATGTGGACTTTAACGGAGTTTTCTTTGAGGAATTTGTTTTTAGGTGGGACACTTGGTGTTCCTTGTAAGGCCTGTGTTAGTTTTTTCTCTTTTGGCCTCGACCTTGCCTTGTAACTTTGGATAGTCTCCTTGACCTCCTTTTTAATAAATTCTTTTATCTATAAAAAACAAGCTTAGGATTTAACTCCACCTCTTCTTTAGCTTATAGTTAACTAATAATGGTTCATATTACCAAAGTTCAACATTTTGTAAATCATGCAAAACTTGCATTCCAGTTAAAACTCATCAACCTTCTAAAATTTTCATTTAAGTTGAAAGTAGGTTACAAAATATGTATATCACATTTTCATGTTTTTCTTGAATGTATCATTTTGATTATAGGATATGGACGTTATGGACGTGAAGAACTTTTGCCCCCTCCCCCACTCCACACACAAAAAAAAAAAAAAAAAAAAGAAAGAAAGAAGAGAATAGGCTAGAAAAAAAAGTCCACAAGTTATGGATGGAGATGATACAACATCTAATAAGGGAACGATGTTCAATTCAATAGAAGAGGTTCATGTTTTTATAAGAACTATGTTCAACATACATAATTTGGTACTAGAGCTAGACGCAAATGGCATGAATACAGAAAAGTAACCAAATGCGTACTAGCATTGTGTTAATTAGGTTAAATGTGCTTCAGGCAACAATCGTAGACATTCAATAGAAAAAACAATGAGGATTGGAAGCAAAGCCCAAATTAATGCGAGACTCTATGCGGATGATTTGTAACATGTAATGAAAGTAAATCTTGAACGCCAACCATTTTGATTAGTCCATCAAAGGCAAAATTCTTTGGAATATAAAAAAATTGAATAAGAGTGAAAAATAAGTTGAATTGAATGACATGGTAGGAATACTAGCTTGCAAATCATTTCATACATTTGCTACACGACTAGGAAGCATTGAAAAATTATCTTTTGATGAAAAAGATGCTAGGAATTACACTGAAAGTGTTAGGCGATTAAGACTTGGAAAAAGATGCTAGGGCTATCAATGGGCAGGTTTAGGTCAGGCTTGGTTGAGCCCTAACCAGGCCCTAAAAAGACAGACTCTACCTTAGACTAGCCCTATACCTTATCAGGCCTACGTTGATTAAGCCCTGACGGGCTTGGGCTAAGTAAAAATCACCAAATGTAAAATTCTATATTTTTAGTGGTAAAAACTTGAACTTTCCAAATAAATCTTATTTTGTATGTAAAAAATTATATGATCAAATCTAAAATTAGTGTCTTATGTAAACAAATTAATTCATTTTAGTGAGACGCACGCCTGGTGCGCCTTGACTGAGGTGTAGTCGAGGCACGTGCCTTGGTGCGCCTCACTTAAATTGCATCACCTCATGTGTTAAGGCGCCTTCGGTCCACCCCGCCTTGACTACACTGGATATAATTTCATTTGATACAACCTACTTGACAAAACAAACATGACATGACATATGCACCATTTATTAGAGTAGATCATCATAATTAATATGTATTGTTAGACTGTGATTTCTTTTCAAGTAAATCCATTGAAAGTTATACATGAATTTTTTACAACAGGATTAACATACTACTTATAAAAAAGATAGAATTGACATACATGTCAAGATGACCACTTAACGTCATTACCATTGATAAATGTAGATCGTTCCAAGGAGATGTTTCTCAGGTGTTCCTAAAACTCAATATCATTAATTCTTATGGCATATAATAAAAAAGGTTCCTGAAAAATTGGATTGATTTAAAGTATGTAAACAATTATTTGAAATCCGAAAAAAATAGTGCATGATTTTTTAAGAATGAAAGAATTTGAACAAAGTTGGGAGGAAAATAATTGAAGACTTTGCCTTTCAAGATAATGAATGATCTAAATCTTTATACAAAATTAGGTAAAACTGGATCCTAGTGCTAGTCAAGATACCTTTTGGGTAGGAATCCCTACAACTCAGTGTAGTGAGAGTATGAATGTTTTGTTTGATAATCATGTAAATTCAAAGTCATCCTTAACTAGATTTATTAGTCAATACGATGTTGCATTGAAAAGAAAGTACGAAAATGAATATAAAATTTTATCGGATACCTGAAATTTTGAATAATATTGTATTATTCAAATACGAATTAAAATCAACTTTGGATAATCGACCATCCATTGCTAGACCTGCACTTCTAACTTTCTTCAAATGTCTTAATTTTTTTTTTATAGTCTTACCACTTATCCATTTTGTCATACTCATAAATGAACACTCTTTTGTACATTCTATCCAATGCGACATGTATTTACTGATACATTATTTTAGAGAAGTCTTTGATTTATAACTATCAAAAAAACATACATACTCTCAGTACACTGAGTTGTAGACAATTTTGCCCAAAATGTATCTTTCACAAATTAAGACTCATTTTTATCGAGTTTTGTTAAAAGATTTAAGCCATTTATTATCTTAAAGTGCAAAATTTTCAATAATTTTCTTCAAATCTGCTCAAACTGTTTCATTTCCTAAAAAATCATATATTACTTTTTTTAAAGTCCAAATAATTTAATTACATTCTTTAAATCCATCTAATTTTTCAAAAACCTTCTTCATTATATTTTATAAGCATAAACAATGTTGAGTGCTTGAAAACATCTCAGAAACAAGTTTTTAAATGATTTTGCATTGGTTAATGATAATAGCATTGGGTGGTCGTCATAACACACAAAATCAAGCTCTAAATAAACATATATTACTTTCTCTGGATTCCCGTAAAAACAAACCACAACCCAACAACATGAACTAACCATGATGATTTACTCCAATAAATAGAGTAAATGGAATGTCATACTTGCTTTTCAAGTAGGTTGTACTAAATGAAATTATACCACCTAAATACTTATAAGATGTTTTCGATCTTGCATCCAACCTAGGGTACATACCTTAAACATCTCCATTATCCATATTCACCAAATAGAATAAATTAATTGCTTCAGCATCTTCTCCAAGTCTCAATCGCCTTACAGTTTCAATGTAACTTTTTTGATCGATAACACTTTCAATGTAATTCTTGACATCTTTTTCACCGAATGATAAATCTCATGCCCCCGCTCATGTAACAATGTAAAATAATAATTATAAACTGGTATTATCGTATTATTTAGTTCAAGTTGTTTTTTTTATGCGCTCATTAAATTTTTTTATTACAAGGAAAGAATCTTGTCTCGGATAGACTAACCAAATGGTTGTGTTCAAGATTCAGCTCTGTTAAATTCAATAATAACCTACATAAAGTCTCACATTAATTTGAACTTTCCATCTAATTCTTGCTACCAATTTTATTAAATATATCTACAATTATTGCCCGAAATACATTTATCATCCCCAACGCATGCTAGTACACATTTTGTTACTTCTCTGAGTTCATGCCATATATTTCTAACTTTAGTACTAAATCTTATATATTGAACATAGATTCTCTTCTATTGATTCAAATATCATTCCCCCCTTATATATTATATGCCACCCATTTCTTGTGGGTTTTTTTTTTTCTAGCCTATCCTATTTTTTCTTTTCAAAATAACCTTCACCGATTGTACAATTTTCCATATCATAATAACACATTAAAAAAAAATATGAAAAATGTAAATTACATATTTTACAGCCTTCATTCAACTTTAATGAACATGTCAAAAAGTCGACAAGTTTTAACCAGAGTACAAGTTTTGCATAACCTTACAAACTATCCAAAGATCAAACCTAAAATCTTCAATAACAAAACTAACTAAAAATTATAAATCCTTCTAAAAATCAAATCCTCATACTTGACCAAGAGATGTTGCTCCAGAAATCTCCATTCTTGAAGGAGAAAAATGTCTTAAAAAGGAATTACAGAGAGTGTTGTAAATCAATTAACATTCCAAAAAACTAAAACTCGGATCTGACAAAAATCTGAGTGAGAAATGAAGGGTAGAACAAAACACCCTAGATTTGTTCAAAGGCTAAATGGTGTAGTGAGTGAAAGAGAGAAAAAACTACCCTGTTGTTCGTCGAAATTGTCAAGGATCACCATAGTCGAAGAAGTTGAAGGCAAGCTTGAAGAGATTCAAGGGTTAGGGTGAAAGTAAGGGTTAGATGCATTTTGTTTAAGGAAGAAATTGTAGCTACAATTTTTTTAAGAAAAAAGGAAGATGGAGGGGAACAACAAGAAATGCTCAAGGGTTCTAGGGTTTTGGGAGAGGGAGAGGGAGAGGGAGAGGGAAAGGAACAATGATGGGGATGGAAAATAAAATTTGGGTATGTTTGATTGCATGGGAATTCATGAAAATGGTTAGGGTGAAAAAAAATCATTTTATGGTGTTTGATTGCATTAGAAAAAAAATATCAAGAAGAAGATGGTGCCAATGGCAGTGACAAAGGCACAGGAGGCAGCGACAGCGACAGCGATGGTGGTGATAATGGTTGTTAGAGAAAAAGGAGGAGGTTGGGATTTTGATTTGGGCGTAATTTGGGATCCAACCCTTGTTGGATCTTTGAAAGAAGGTGAAAATTCATTTTCTGTTGAAAAATTGATGTAGGACATTGACGATTCTAGTTAGTCTTAAGTACTTTCCTAATTCTAGCAGGATTTGTTTCTATTTTCTATTTCATAGTTATTTTAGGAGTACTATTCTTTGTTAGTTTCTAATTTGTTATTAGATTTTTTTTTTAAATCGTTTTTATTCTTTAGACTATAATTAGAAGTGGTTTTAAGTATCCAAATTGAGTTATAATAAGTTTGAAAAATTAGTATTATATTATAAATAGATTAAGAAAGTTACTTTTTAGTATTTTAGAATGACTCTAAGTTGTTCTGATAAAATTATCCATATAAGAAACTATAGAAACGAAATTCAACAATTCAATAAATAAATATTGAATTTAGCTATTTCTCTTGTTATAATTTTTTTTTTTTTTCCCTTCTTTTCCAAGCTTGAATCTATTGATTCAAACAGGTTTTGTGTGTTCCATTGAACATAATGTCTCAATTCCTTTCGAATCTATCAATTCGCATGCTTCTGCTATGTCAAAAATGCAATCAAACAAGTGGAAAATAATTTTCCAACACATTTTCCATGCCCAATCAAACACACCCTTTGGGTTTTGGGTGAAGGTTTTTTGTGGATGAGTGGATGAAGTGGACCTCTCCACGCCAGCACAATGGTACTTCAAGTAAGAAAACGAGTCACTTTGGCCTTTCTCAAAGAAAAAAAAAAATAGAGATGGTTTTTACAAGATGTTAATAAAACCGGTTATGCTTCATGAAACTTGTTCAGTCAAGAAACAACTTCATAGAATGAGCATAGTAAAGATATAAAGATGAGGATGTTGATATGGATGGGAGGAAATGACAAGGATAAATCATAAAAGACTACATTTTTTGAAAAGATGGTAGTAGTCCAAATAGGTGATGAAATAAGGGAAAGTTGATTGAGATGGTCTGAACATGTGAAATGAATACCTGAGAGTGGCTACAACAACACAAAATAGAAGGAAATGTGCTAGTAAGGTTTTAACAACAACAAAAACAAGCATATGGATTGAGGTAGTGAATGCATATGTGGAGATACTAGAACTAATGAGGATGATGCTTTACAAAGCTGAATTTTGGACAATCCATAGAGAATGTTCAATGAAAGAGCGTTATGCATGAGGATGATAAGCTGCATAAGTGGTAAGACAATGAAATATAAATAGTGGCAAGACTAGGAAAAAATGACGACATGTGAGAAAGGTTAATAATTGGATTGTCAATGGATAATCGATTATCTGTATTCGATTTGAATCCGAATAATAAACTATTAATCAAAATTTTGGATATTAGATAAAAAAAATTTAATCGGATCCTTACCAAATACAGATTCGAATATAAAAAATATCTATTTCAAATTTGATTAGATATAATAATTATATAATGTATTATATTTTTTTATGAGTATATAATGTAACACCCCAAGCCCACAATAATACGATATTGTTCGCTTTGGGCCGAAGTCCACATGGCTTTAAAACGCGTTGTACCATGTAGGATCTGGTTTGTCCTTATAGAGCAGGATTTGAATGTTATCTTGTCCAATGTGGGATTGATCACACTCATCTTTGCCAATTCACCTTGCCACGTCACGACTCCACTTCGACCCCTTGGTTTCCATAGCCCTTTCCACGTCCAACCAGTGGTGCACCGAAGACCAAGGGGTCGAAGTGGAGCCGTCACGTAGCAAGGGGAATTGGCAAAGAGGAGTGCAATTAGTCCTAGATCAGACAGAAAAATGTTTAGATCCTGGTCAAACCAAACCCTACACAGTACAACGCATTTTAAAGCCGTGCAGGTTTCTGCCCAAAGCAAACAATATTGTACTATTGTGGGTTTAGGGTGTTACATATACAATATTATATATAAAAACATTATATATATATATATATATATATATATATATATATATATATATATATATAAATAAGTACATTATATAACAGATAATAACAATATTATATATTATACCCGAATCAGATATTCGGTAAGGTAATCAAATTTGAATATTGATTTAGAGTATCCATCGGATTTTGGATTCGAATATCAAGAGTTTTTTTCCTATTTGAATATTCTTGTATTCAATCATATTAATATCTATGAATAGCCCTAGTTAAGAAGAGTCCCAATGGGATACAAAACAAAGGAAAATCAATAGAGATGGTTTAGGAAGATACAACAAAGACCAACGAACACCCGCGATGAGTAACACTTTGATGCAAGTTGAAGACTCTAAAAGAGTGAACATGATGCCAAACATAAAGGTACATGCTTTGACGGTATATATGGCTCTTGGTGAAGTTGAATGTGAATCTACCTTTAGAATGAACGAAAAAAATACACTTCATCCATTATTCTCAGCTAATAAAGTGTGCCAAACATGTCCCCGATCTAATTAGACACCCACAAAGGTATACATGAAGACAAGCAAAACCCAGATGCCTACCTATCATAAATTAGAAATAATTACTTCCACCACCAAGGGGGATAGCCACACCCCCTCCCAATTTGTTGATCTAGGGCACCAAGCCACCAACCCACACATTAATAATCTAGGGTCAACAATTGAATCAAATTATCCCCTAATTATTAAGAAAAACAGTAAAGCACACATGCATCGAATCATCTAAGAAAAACAAATCACGAAAACCCTAACATGAATCTCTGAAACATATCTATGTTGCAAAAATGGAGATCCAAACATGCCCTAAAAGAATTACCTGACAAAGCTGATGTGAACTCCGAGGCTACGATGTGCAGCAGAGCAGTCGATGCAGAGGAAAATCCCATACGTAACGGACGCCCATGTTGGATTCTTGGCATTGCAATCGAAGCACATCTGAAAAAAAAAAAAAAAAAAAAAACGAAATTGAGATAAAATTCCATTCAGATCTGATCTGCAAGTCTCTCGAATCAGATCTCAACAAAAAACCTAATCGAATTCAAACCTTGTTGTCCGATTTTGCTTTCAGCTTCCTGAAAACAACGTTTTTGTCAGTGAAGCTCTCCGAAGCCATTAGAGGGATAGAAAGATAAGAGATTCAGCGAACTTAGGGTTTTTTTAACTTCTAGGGTTCTTAGAGAGAGCTCCGAGAGGAGAGTGAGAGTTTTCGAACTAGGATTTCCTCCTCAAGGAAATCAAAGAGGGTAAGAATTAATAACAACAAAAATCGAGTTTTTCTTTTAGGATATTTAGCATAAAAATTCCGTAAGTTTATGGCAATGGCAAAAACGGGTTATCTAAATACTCACAGTAGGGTAATTTCTTGCATTAATTCATGTTTGTTTTTTTTAAACAAAAACTCCCTCAGTTATAATTTCTCTAATAAATCTTTGAAAAAATAAATTTCTAAATTGTAGGTTCCTCCCCTCTCCCATATTTTATATCATAAAATTATAAAGAGAGAAAAAGATTCTTCTTAGCTCCCAAAAAGTCATTGGAGTTCATCAAAGAGATTCTAAATTTAAGAATGGTGAATCTTGTAGATTTTCGCACTCTTATGTTTGATTCACATTCTATTGAAAATGTCCCTACATATTGTCAATCTCTTTTCTATTTTTTCTTTTTTAAATCATTTATATATTCTTTTATTTTGATACATTTCTCATCCATAGTTATAGAAATAAAAAACAATAATAAAAAAATTGATTTTACATAATTTTTACGGTTCATAAAATTTACCTAGTGTCAAACCACGACGCTGGAATGTGCTATAGTTAGCATGTAGCCTCACGATAACTTTTGTTGAGGTTTGATAATGTGAATATTTTTCCCTTAATGAACTTTTTGTTAGATGATTCTGTTGAGGTTTGACTATAGTTATTGTTGAGTCTTGACGCTATAATACATCTCAGTGTCTAGGTTTGACACTGGGTAAATTTTGTGAATAAAATCATGAAATCAATTTTTTTTTGCTACCATTTTTCATTTATATAACTATGGATGAGTAATATATTAAAATTATAAGAATACATAAATGATATTAAAAAAATGAAAGAAATAGAGAAGAAATTGATAATCTAGATGGAAATCTTCATTAGATCGTGGATTGAACATAAGAGTAAGTAGATCTACAGTGTTCACCGTTGTCCCTCTAATATAGAGTCTCTTTGGTGAACTCTAATGGATTTTTGGTAGGGAAAATAGATCTCTTTCCCTATTTCTATAAAATAAAATGTTGGAAGGGAGGAAGTTACAATTTAGAAGATTATTTTTCAAAAAATTATTAGAGAAATATAGGTGAGGGCATTTTTATCCAAAAACATAAGTTATTGTAACAAATAACCCTATTTTTATTATTAGAAAAAAAAAAGTGATCTTTTTTTGCCATTGCCATGAACCTTGGAATTTTTATGCTAAATGTCTTTTTCTTTACATCTATCTATTTTGAGTCTTGCTAGAGTATCATTAAATGTATATCGATTCTCACAATGTTGAATTGGAGGTGCACATATATGCTTTTCACTCGCATCTCAATGAAAAGCATCTATGGATTCATACATATATTCATGTCTGCGATATGAGAATCGATGTACATTTTAATGTTACTTCAACATTTTCCCTCTATTTTTGTTCTTTAATTTTAGTTGTAATGGGTAATTACAAAACAGTCCTCCACACCTTTATTGAGAACTCGGAGGGGGCATGTGCAAATGCACATGTACTATAAGGTTTTGTTTGTAATTTAAAATATTAAGAAATTTTGAAGATAATATTAGGAAAAAATACTTTTATAATAAATTTGAAAGGAGAACTTCTGTTCCTACACCAAGTTTTACCAAGGGCACTCAAATATGTGCACTAAATTCTTCTTGGGATTTTTTTTCAAAACGTGCGCAACTTATGTCCAAATTTCGATTTTAGTACACTGTTTATTTTAATTCCCAAAACATGCACATTTCAAGTGAATCATCACTTTTATAGTCAATGAATTTGCTAGTATATTTTTGAATTCGTAGATATTAAAAGTGAGGAACTCATGAATTTGTAGGTTACAAAATTGATGAATGCATGTCTTGGGACTTAAAATGAAGAGTGTACCGAACTTGGAATTTTGTCATATTTAGCTCACATTGAGATTCACCCATTCTTCTTTGATATCACACGAATTAGAGTACTCTTAATAAAAGGTGGTGTGGCAAATATAACAACTCTTTTAGAAAAGCTAACCTGAATATAAGGTCTTGGGATTATAATTTATTAGTTTTGACCCAATTGACCTTGATTATATAAAGTAATAAATGTGAATATGAAAGTGGGGGCATTTGTGGTATTTAGATTTGTTGGATTTTTCTTGATTTATATTTAGGGAAAATATGCAATCAAACGATTAAAATTTGTATTTTTCAAGAAAATGTATTTTTCATGAATATTTTATGAAGGTGGATATTTTTTATTTTATTTTATGAATGTTGAAGATAGGGGTGTCAATGGATAGCCGAAATCCAAAAATTTTGGATATCGGATTCGGATGTCATTTTAACATTCGAATGAGTTTCGGATACGAATTTGGATATTGCGATATCCGATTCGATAATATCCACTCCGATAATAATATATATATCATGTATTTATGTTTTACAACAAAACTTTTATATATGTATGTATATGTGTTATGTATTCGTTTCATACAACGAAATTTTATTTTTAAAACTTCGTCTTTTCTAACCCACCTTAATGGCTAAAGTCGTAAAGAACCAGACGACGTAACGACGAATTTTGATCGAACTTCGTAACCATTATCTTCTCCGGGGGGCGAGTATCGAGTATGTATCTCTCTCTCTCTCTCTCTCTCCTATCCGATCTGAATCGGTCGGAGTGATTTTTCGGATAAATCTGTGGGTTTCGTCATTTCAACTGTGCGAACTCCGACACGTCTTCTCCGACCGACGAGCATGCAGGTACATATTCTCTCTCTCTCTCTCTCTCCGATCCGATCTGAATCGGTTAGGGTGATTTTTCGAAAAAATCTGTGGGTTTTGTCGTTTCAACTGTGCGAACTCCGACAGTTTGAGGATGATGGTATTTGTAGGATTTTTTATCGAATCGGATGTTATCGGATATCTGATATATTTTTCAGATTCGAATTCGAATGTTTGTTAGGGATATCCGATCGGATTCGAATTCAAATTCGAATAGTATTATTTATTTTCGAATTCGAATTCGGATCTAGAACTATCCGATCGGATAGTTATCCGTTGATAGCCCTAGTTGAAGAGTAGGGTATATCAGTGGCCTTTTTAGATTTTAAAAATAAGGGTATTTAGATCATTTTATTTGTGAAAGGGGTTAGGATTTTATTGTAAGAGACATATTTTGAGAAAATTAAAATGTGGGCTTAATCCATGGTACCAATAGAGAATAGATGTTAAGAGGAGGGAGAAGGTATGATAGGTATTTGATTTTAAAAATGTAGAATATTATAAGTATTTAATCATGTAAATGATATGGGTCCCACTCCAAGATTAGCTAGGTAACAAACTTGATAGAGTAAAGTTTACCAGAGTTCCAAAGGAGTTTTTATAATAAGCATGCTATAGTGAAGCCTCCCTCCCTCCACTGGTATGTGTGTGTATATAGTAACTTATTTTATACCACCAATCTTTTTCTTGTAACACTCAAATTTTATAGAAGGTCGTTAAAGATGACTCTCAATCATGATTTTAGAACTCGATATTCTATCATTTCTCGATCGTGAATAAGACTAAGATGACTTACCAAGTCATCTTGATTATTTTGGATTAGGCGAGAGTATTTTCCTATATTTGAACAAAGAAGAAAAAGAATTAGAGGAAGAGGGGGAGGAGAAGAAGAACTCAGTGGTCTTGTTTCATCTCAATCTTGAATAATTCTTGAAATCATACTCTCATATCTTACTCTAATTTCAAGTAAAATTTTCAATTACCTATAATAAAAAAAAACGAGAAGGAATAATGGTAGTGATATTTCTCTTGTCCTTTCCCCCCTCTATGTTTCTTCTCCTCGTCCTCTCTGTTTTTCATTTCTTGATGAGTAAGGCCATAGGTTGCGACGACGGCGAGGGTGGTCGATGGGTTTGCACCAGCTTTTTACCTCTATGGTTCTTCTTATGTTTATGGTCTTATTCATCTCTTTCCATTACTATATATATTAATTTTGTTTCTCTCTTTTCATCTTCTCATTTACTTCTCTTCCCTTTTTTTTTTTCTTGATTTCTACTAAAGAGGGTCAAATGGAGAGCTTATAAGCAAATGTTGGTGTAGCAATATATTCTCTTTATTAATAGAAGTTAATATACAAATACAATTACTATTTACTAGCGGTTGGCATTGTGTGTGCTTGCTCGTGGTCTATCGATTTAACAAACCTCAATCTTACTATATTTTTATTAATTCTCTGAAAAAGCAATGCCTATTTGATGTGGTCTCAAACCTTTGTCAAAGTATAATTATTATTTTATATATATATATATATATATATATATATTGTAATCTTCTTTACTATTACAATGAGAGAAAGCAAAATTTAAAAGACCAAGATTACCCCCACATGTGCTTTTAACCTTAATATAATCATGGCCACTTTTGTTAAATAGAATAGAAATAAATATTCCTAGAAGCACGCTAGTTACTTTTCTAAAGGTGCGTTTGATTACCATGGAAAATGGGTGAGAAAATCATTTTTTCTGAAAAATTACATTTTTCATGTATTTGATTGATTTTTTATATGAAAAATGATTTTTAATTATTCTAAAAAGATCCGGTCTTTGTTGGATTTCATTTTCCCACCAATAACTAAGGGAATATGAAATCTCCACCCCCAAATCAAACCATAATCTATTCCTTCTCTTATTCTCCCCCCTCCCACCACCACTACAAATTGTCATCGTTGTTGCTGTTACTGTCAACGTCATCTCCAATGATCCTCATCACACACACACACTCTCTCTTTCCCTTTGCCTCTGCCCCTTGCTTCATCACCTCTTTCTCTTCTTCTTCTTCCCCCTCCGCCTTTGCCGCCCTCTTTCTCTTCTCCTTTTTTCTTCCTCCATCCCCCTTTCTCCATGAAAAATGACTTTCAATACAATCAAGTACATCGTTTGCTTGAAAAATTAGGAAAATACCCTTTTATTTTATTTCTTTAAAAATCACTCCATTTAATATTTTAATAAAAAAAAAGTAATTATAATATAATAATTTATAAAATATTGCATAAAATAAGATCATCTATTTAAAATTATATTTTAAAGTAATTATATATTTTTAACTATATATAAACTCTAATTTTTATAATGCAGTATATGTGTACTTGTAGATGGTAGTGTACAATAAGACGAGACCATCATGTCATATAAATATAAGAGCATGGTAAGATTTCCTAAAATAACTAAAATGACAAAACTCAAAGTAATTCTACCTACCGGATAAGTCATGCATACCTCTCCAAGCTTGGGTTTGGCCCGTGAGCTTGTCATATTTTCCAAGGTTCACGCCAGGCCTGGCTGAATATGCTTAAGGCCCAATGTTATGGGCCCTACCTATTTTAGGCCCATTATATAAATGGGCACTAAATGGAGACATTAGGCTTAACTTTAAGTAAATTACTTTAAGCCCAGTTCAAATCTAACGTAATGGCCCAGTATTAGTAAATATAATATTGAGTTAGGCATGTAGCAAAAAATGTGGAGGCCCATTATCGGCTAGATGCATTTATATGAACCAAACTTGAATCAGGCCCATTGGGAAGAGTTGAAGATGAACTTTTCATCAAAATGAAAAGTTTTTTTTATATTTTTTAATAAATAAATTTCCAATGATTTGGAAGCTGATATCACCATTGTGATCACAACATAATTAATTATTATTGATGGTTTCTAACCACTGGATATAACTTGAAATTCATAAATGGGTTTGTTCATATCGCTAATGAATCCAAATCATGAACTGGTACAAACCAAATCAGTTCATGATATGGTTCGAACCAGATTTGTAAAATTAAGAGAAACCATGAATCCTCCAAATTTTGATTGTGTTCGATGAAGAAAAGCATGTTGGCTTGCAACAATATTTTAAGAATCGCAATTTTCAAATTTTCACTTGATATGAGCTGATGTGGCAAGAGCACAGAATCATAGATCTTCTTCTTCTAGATACACAAAGAAAATATCAATGATTCTATGCTCTTACCACATTAGTTAAGTATAGATTGAGTAAAAAATTTCAAATCAGATAATCATTCACGATATTTTAATTGGTCTAATGAATTAAATCAATTTATTATATATTTTTTTATTATCTATATTTAATATTTGAATTATTATTATATCAATTTAATTATTTTTAATATTATAATTATAATTATATGCACAAGCGAATACATCTAAGGAACCAAAACAAATAAAAAAAATGAATCAACCAAAAATGGTAACATAGGTGAGGAGCAAGGGGAGTTCAACACGGGGCATGGGTCAACCGTCAACGACTTTTACCACTTTGTGGTCCCCACTTGCTATTATGCACGTGTCACACGTGACTTTCCATCTAATAGGTTCTACTCGTCACGGGGATTGGATCACGTTTTGTTAAATGACTTCCACGCATAGTTCTAACCTTTTTTCTCTTCTACTTTGGTGTTTCTTTGCTACGTGTCATGGCATCATTGCTTTTGTGATTCGTGAGGTTTTTTCCTTTTAACTTGTCATGGGTGTGTTTTTCGATAACTATGAAAAACGAAATCGAGAGTGAAAGGAAGAGCATAATCTTTCGAGAGTTGCTGCTATTGGAACCTCAACTTTTACTTATTACACCCCAAGAAAAAAGAAAATAAATAAGTGAATAATTAAGAATAAGTAAAAGTTGAGATGCTACGTTCTCCCATTATTTTTTTGTTAGATTTTGAAAATTTTATAAATGAACCTAATCATAATAGTAAATAACTACTTAAATTATTTGAATGAATGTTTTAATATTTTGTAATGTAGGAAAAGTGTGTTTTATTCTTTATAAATAATCTAAGAAATTGAAGTGTAGTAAGTCAAAGTTGGGGTGTAATAGTAATTTTTTAATTTTGTCAATTTAGACTAAGATATAGAGAGAAAAATTAATTATCCATAAGAAGAAAAAAATTAAATAAATTAGTCTAGCTTGACTAATATAGCGAGCCTTACACTCTGATCCACTTATAAGCTATAGCCAAGTTAGTTTATAAAAGATAATTGACAATGCCCCTACCAAATTTTTGACTTCTATAAAGATTTTTAAACTACCATGACAGATAAAAAATTTCACTGTAATTACCCCCACAAAATTTCTCTCCCTTTTAAGATTGTCCCACATTTTTTTTTTCCATACATGGTTGTCTTTTATATTTAGGGAAATGTTCAGCACCCAACCATTTAACCAACCATTTGCCCAATCATTTTTGTCCTACATGGTTAGAAGTTTTGAAATGGACTAATTTTTGGTGAGGATGATCTCTACGGTTATAAGATCATCCTCACTAAAAATCAGTCCATTCCAAAACTTGTAACCTCATGTTTACAAGTTGAAAAATCGTGAATTGTCCATTTTTTGTAAATCATTTTTGATGGGGTTAGAAGTTTTGGAATGAGCTGATTTTTTATGAGGATGATCTCCTAACCGTAGAGATCATCCTCACAAAAAATCAGCCTATTCCAAAACTTCTAACCCATGTAGGACAAAAATGGTTGGGTGCCAAACGAGACCCTTATATTTAATTGATTTTTTCTTTAAAAAAAAACACAAGTTAGAGGTGCTAAGAATAAAAAAATGGATGGGAGGAAAAGGTAGTGAGATTGGAATAAAAATATTTGAATTAATTTAGGGAAAAGTGGTCTTAAGAGCATGATTCGACTATATCAGAATCTATTAACAGAAATCCAACTCAATCTCTCTCAAACATCTAATATTCTAAAATAACAAATAAAGAAATGGTACTAATGATCCATGGTTCTACATCACTTAATCTTAGTAGATCAGATGACTGAAAGATCTAGACAATCTAAGTCCAAATAAGAACTAATGTTGAAGTTCTATACGATTATAGAATGATTCTTAGAAGCAATCAAACATTGAAGTAGTAATTAATTCTTACCAACTTCAAAGATTAAATTTAAAAATCCAACTATGAGGAATATAATTAGAAGAAGAGTCGTGTTGGAGTAATGTTGAAATATACATCGTGAAGGGATATTTTTGATGTGAATATGTGTCAGAATTATAAATATTTTTCATTGAGATACAAGTGTAATCTCGATGAAAGCATTTATTATTTTCACACAAATCCACATAAAAAATATCCCTTAAAGATATATATTTTAATATTACTTCAACATTATTCTTATGAGAAGGACTCATAAACATTTTTTTTTTCAAAATAATATAAAACCCAAAAAAAAAGAAACGTGCGTGTAGCTTTATATAATGGTAAGGTTCTTTGGAGTTTGGGCCCACAACCAACGCGGCAAAAAATGACGCGTTCAAGCAAAACGTGTCATCGATTGTGTTCTTTTCAGTTATTTATTTTGTTAGTTGACGTTGTTGTCGTTTTAACAACGCAACCGTGCCAACTGTAAATAGATATTTTATTCTTGTTTGGCTGCTTTTGCACTGTTTTCAATAAAATATTTAATTATAAAATTCTTATATTTAACTAGAGTAAGGACCAACCTAACCCTCGTTAGATGAGATTAGTTGATTTTTGGACTCCTAAGTAATTTAATAAAGGGTGATTTAGACATGCCCCACTTATTGATGAATATTAGATTGATACATATCTTGTTTGACCTTAGTCTTCTTCATAGATTAATGAAAAAAGACCTAAATGTCCTTTAATTTCTGATAAAAAATTCTTGATTTTTCTTCTTACAATCAGTCAACTTTTAGTTCTTCAATCTCTACGGTACATTTTTTTTTTTAATCTACTCAACTTTCTGTTCAATTAACCATTAATGACTTAGTATTCAATCTTTTTAGAAAATCTTTAAATTTTTTATAAAATAAATGCCATCATTTTTATCTTTACCAAAAATCTTGTTTTATCGTTCTTTACCAATCATCCTTACGTTTTTCAACATCTTTGATTACTTTAATCTATTCAACCTTACCTCCAATCCATTATTTTTTACCTTGACTTGAACATTGTTGAAAATCCTAATTTTTTCTATCTTGAATTTTATTATTTTACACTTCAACAAAAATCCTCCATTTTCTTGAGGTTCGAAATAGAAAAAACTTAAGGTAATAAATAAAGGTTAAAAAATGTATCTAAAGAAGTTCAAACATGACTAATTTTAATAATTGAAAAAAAAGAAATAGTTTTCGGCTATAAGTAAAAGACAAAAGGTCATCATTTTCATAACCCATGAGATATTTCTAACATTCACCGTAAGTGGGGGCATGTCTAAATCACGTTTTAAAAATTGTTATCGATTACATCCCATTTTGAAATAAAGGAGAAATATTTATAATATTTTGAGAAGCCACATATAATTATAACCTCTATAACAGAGGTTGAAATGAGCTTTGTTCAATCTGCTTTTTATTGATCAGAATTGGTATATAAATACAATAGGTAGAATACCAGAAAGTTTGTTACAGATCCTATAAGTCAGCAGATCCTATAGAGTCTGTTACAGACTAATTCCTAAGCTTGATAACTACAGCTAATAAACATTTAAATAATACAATCAAATAGCTAAAACTAAGGAGATAAGGAGATCAATTATTCCTCTATTATGCCCCCTCAAGATGGAGCTCGGGAGAGAAGTCCAATCTTGAACTTGAGTTGAAGAAAACGTTGTCGAGGAAGAGGCTTTGTAAGGGCATCAGCAATTTGATCTTCAGATGACACATGAGTAACACGAAGAACACCATTTTGAACCTGATCCCGAATGAAATGAAAGTCAATTGCAACATGCTTCATTCTTGAATGGAAAACTGGATTGGAACATAGTTGGTTGGCGCCAATGTTATCACAATAAATTACGGGACAGCAGGGAAGCTTAAAACTAAGATCAGATAAAAGATAGCAGATCCAATTTAGCTCAGCAGCAGTATTAGCAACAGATCGATACTCTGCCTCAGTAGAGGATCTAGCGACAGTCCTTTGCTTTTTAGAGCTCCAAGATACAGGATTTCTACCGAGGTACACAACATAGGCACCTGTGGATGCAAATGTGTCTTTGTCCCCTGCCCAATCAGCATCAGAAAAGGCATACAAACTAGTAGATGAGTCATGATATATTTGTAAACCATCATTAATGGAACCAACTAGATAGCGTAATAGTCTTTTGACAAAGGACCAATGCTCAGTTGTGGGACAATGCATATATTGGGAGAGCTTATTGACAGCAAAGGCAATGTCTGGCCTTGTAATTAGCAAATACTGAAGGCTGCCAACTACTGTTCGATATTCGGATGGATCAGATAGAGAAGAGCCTGAGTTTAACATGAGAGAAGGACTTGTTGGCATTGGTGTGAGAACAGATCTGGCTTCGTGCATCTTTGTTTGTGTTAAAAGATCCATAATATAACGCCGTTGAGAGAGTAAGACACCATTTTTGTTGGGAACAACCTCAACACCGAGAAAATAAGTTAACATTCCAAGATCTTTGACTGAGAACCGTTGAGCAAGAACAGACACAAATTGATTCACTATGGTGGAATTGTTTCCCGTGATAATAATATCATCAACATATACAATGAGATATAGAATATGACCATCGGCATTGAAGACAAATAGAGAAGCATCAGCATGTGAGTTCTTAAATCCAGAAGAAAGAAGAAAAGTGCGAAGTTCATGGTACCAGGCCCGAGGAGCTTGTTTCAAGCCATAGATTGCTTTTCTCAGTTTGCAAACATGTGAAGGATTGTCTTTATCAAAAAATCCTGGTGGCTGAGACATATAAACATTTTCTGAAAGGCTACCTTGAAGGAAAGCATTGTTTACATCAAGTTGCCTTAATGACCAACCTTGACTCACAGCTATACTGAGCACAACACGAATTGTGGTTGGTTTAACAACAGGGCTAAAAGTGTCATGATAATCTATACCAGGACGTTGGTGAAAGCCCTTTGCAACCAGACGAGCCTTGAACCTGTCAACAGAACCATCTGATTTGCGTTTAGTTCTAAAAATCCACTTACATCCAACGAGATTTTGACTTGTATCAGGTGGAACTAACTCCCATGTTCCATTTTTTACCAAAGCATCGTACTCTTCAGACATAGCCCGACGCCATTTATGATCTTTGAGAGCTTGGGTCACTGTGGTTGGTTCAAGGTCATTGGGCTTGGATAGTTGAATGTGAAGGTTCATCTTCTTGAGGGGTTTGTGAATGTTGTTCTTGGCTCTAGTGGTCATTGTGTGAGTGGTTTGGGGATGTATTTCCGGTAGATTATTTCTTGGTGTTGGTTGCTGGGAGGTGATGGGTTCAGGTGAGGTTGATACTTGTTGGGTGTCAGCCAAGGGTGATGCTGATGGAGCTTCGCTAGGCAACTGCTGATGTGCGTCCACTGCTGATGGTGAATTGAGTGGTGATAACAGAGATATGGAGGAGACACGAAGAGGTGGAGGAATCCAAGTGGCGATAGGATTGGTACCAGCCGAAATGAAGGGCACCTCTTTGCAGTGTGGCCTTGTATTTTGCAAATCTGACAGTATCCCAAATATGGACGTGAAGAACGAGTTCCTGGAGTTGAGGTTGGTCCGCCACTTGGTGGTGTGGAATACCGATTTGGATTGTTGTTGTTGGGGGTCGCCAAGAGGTGCTGTTGTTGCGTGAGCCTGATGGTGGGTGCCAATTTGATGTGTTTCGACGACTGGAGGGATTTGCAGTAGCAGGAAAATGAAAAAGTTCTGTTTTTGTTGTTTCCAATGTTGCTTCAAAGTTGAGCAACTTTTCATGAAGCTCTTCAAAGGTGATTGAGGTGTCTCTAGCTTGAACAGCACGAACTAGTTCCTTGTACTCATCACCAAGTCCATCTAGTATTTTTTCGGTGAGATCTTCTGTGTCAAGTGGTGCTCCAAGAAGAGCAAGTTCATCAGTTCGTGCCTTTATGGTATGCAAAAATTCAGTCACACTTTCAGGACCCTTTGTGATCTTCTTTAGTTGGTTTTTAACCTGCTTGATGCGGCCACGAGAAGGTTTGGGCATATGTGTTGGCCAAGATGGTCCATGCTTCACAAGAAGATTTGGCTTGTGCAATGAATGGAATGATGGTTGGGGAGAGGGAGCCAATGATGGCATTGAGGATTAGTTGATCCTGTCGAATCCAGATAGTATGATCTAGATTTGGTATAGTGGTGTTGTTTTGGGTGATGGTGGCTGCTGGACATGGTTTTGATCCATCAACATAGCCTAATAGATCATAGCCATGAATAAGGTATTAAATTGCAACTTCCATGAGATATAGTTGCTGGATGTGAGTTTAATAGGAGTTTGTGCAGCCACATTGATGGTGATGAGGGTGTTATTATGTTCATTGGTGTTGTGAATGGTGGTTGGGGTGTTGGTCATGGCTGCTGGAAAAAAAAATTGACTATCAATTAGAGGTGCTCTGATACCATAACAGAGGTTGAAATGAGCTTTGTTCAATCTGCTTTTTATTGATCAGAATTGGTATATAAATACAATAGGTAGAATACCAGAAAGTTTGTTACAGATCCTATAAGTCAGCAGATCCTATAGAGTCTGTTACAGACTAATTCCTAAGCTTGATAACTACAGCTAATAAACATTTAAATAATACAATCAAATAGCTAAAACTAAGGAGATAAGGAGATCAATTATTCCTCTATTACTCTATAGGTCTTATATGAGAGATTAACATGCATCTAAATACTCCTTGTTTAACCTCTAATATATATATATATGGTCATGTTCGGCACCCTATGTGTTTTATCTTACACGGATTAGAGATTTTGGAATTGATTGATTTTTTGTGAGGATAATATCTATGGTAACCTCTGACCCCATCACAATTGGTTTAAAAAGACAATCCACGATTAGTCAAACTTGGTGAATATGGTCTGATTGTTGAACATCCTAATTTTTTCTATCTTGAATTCCAGTGTTTTACACTTCAACAAAAATCCTCCTTTTTTTCTTAAGGTAAAAAATAGATATAAACTTAAAGTTATAAATAAGGGTAGCGTTCAATGGCAAACTTTTTAGCAAACTTTTTGGCAAAACATTTTTCAAAACATGAGTTAGAGGTTTTGGAATGGGCTGATTTTTGGTGAGGATGATCTCTACGGTGAGGAGATCATCCTCACCAAAAATCAGCCCATTCCAAAACTTCTAACCCATATTTACAAGCTGAAAATTTGTGGACCGTCCATTTTTTGTAAACTGTTTTTGATGGGGTTAGAAGTTTTGGAATGGGCTGATTTTTGGTGATGATGATCTCCTCACCGTAGAGATCATCCTCACCAAAAATCAGCCCATTCCAAAACATCTAACTCATGTTTTGAAAAATGTTTTGCCAAAAAGTTTGCCAAAAAGTTGGCCATTGAACGCCCCCTATAAATAATGGTTAAAAAATGTATCCAAAGAAGTTTAACATTACTAATTTTGAGAAGTAAAGAGAAAGCAATAGTTTTTTGCTATAAGTTGAAGATGAGGTGGTATTTGAGTCTTTTCCTATTAATTTATTAATAAGAATACAAAGGTCATCATTTTCATAATTCATTAGATATTTCTTACATTCACCCAAAGTGTGGGGGCATGTCTAAATCACCCTTTAAAAAATATTATCCATTACATCCCATGTTGAAATAAAGGAGAAATATTTCTCATATTTCGAGAGGCCACATAAAATTTAGTCACTATAGGTCTTATATGAGATATTAACATGCATTTAAATACCGATTTTTTAACTTCTAATATATATATATATAGGGTCATATTCGACACCCTACGTGTTTTGACTTACACGGGTAGAGGTTTAGAATGGGATGATTTTTTATGAGGATAATATTTACGGTAACCTCTTACCCATCAAAACTGGTTTAAAAAGACGATCCACGATTATTCAACTTGTAAACATGGGTTGATTGTTGAAAATCCTAGTTTTTTCTATCTTGAATTCCATTGTTTTACACTTCAACAAAGATTCTCCATTTTCTTGAGGTTGGAAATAGATATAAACTTAATGTTGTAAATAATGATAGAAAAATGTTTCCAAAGAAGTTGAATATGACTAATTTTGAGAATTAAAAAGAAAGCAATAGTTTTTGGCTATAAGTTGAAGATAAGGTGGTATTTGAGTCTTTTCCTATTGATTTATTAAGAAGACAAGGTTATCATTTTCATAACTAATGAGATATTTCTAACATTTACCAAAACTGAAGGAGCATGTCTTAATCACCCTTAAAAAATTGTTATCTGTTACATCTCATGTTTAAATATAGGAGAAATATTTCTCATATTTTGAGAGGCCAGAGATTAACATGCATCTAAATACCCCATGTTTAACCTCTAATATATATAAGGTCATGTTCGGTATCGTACGTGTGTTGTCTTACATGGGTTAGAGGTTTTGGAATGGACTAATTTTTTTTAAGGACAATATCTATGATAACCTCTCACCTATCAAAACTGGTTTAAAAAGACGATCCATGATTATTCAACTTGTAAACATAGGCTAGAAGTTTCGGAATTGATTGATTTTTGGTAAGGATGATCTCCTCAGTATAGAGCCAATCACACCAAAAATCAACCTACTCCAAAACGTCTAATCCATGTAAGACAAAACATGTAGGGTAAAACGTAAGGTGTCGAACATTTCCCATGTATACATATATAGGGTGGTTGATATGTGCAGTCCCGTCAAAACTATATATATATATATATGGGGGGCATTCAATGGCAAACTTTTTGGCAAAACATTTTTCAAAACATGAGTTAGAGGTTTTGGAATGGGCTGATTTTTGGTGAGGATGATCTTTATGGGCCATTTTTTGTAAACTGTTTTTGATGGGGTTAGAAGTTTTGGAATGGGCTGATTTTTGGTGAGGATGATCTCTATGGTGAGGAGATCATCCTCACCAAAAATCAGCCCATTCCAAAACTTCTAACCCCATCAAAAACAGTTTACAAAAAATGGACGGTCCACGATTTTTCAACTTGTAAACATGGGTTAGAAGTTTTGGAATGGGCTGATTTTTGGTGAGGATGATCTCCTCACCAAAAATCAGCCCATTCCAAAACCTCTAACTCATGTTTTGAAAAATGTTTTGTCATTGAACGCTACCCTATATATATATATATATATATAGAACAGCGTTCCGAAGACTCATATTGCGACACACCGTTTTGTCTTATATGGGCAAAAATATTTGGAATGGGCTGATTTTTTGTGAGGATGATCTCTATGGTGAGGAGATCATCCTTGCCAAAAATCAGCTCATTATGAAACTTCTAGACCATCCAATTTTTGTTGAAAAATTATAGACCGTCCAATTTTTGTAAATCAATTTTGATGGGGTTAGAAGTTTTGGAATGGGATGATTTTTTGTCAGGATGATCCCCTCATCACAGAGATCATCCTCACAAAAAATCAGCTCATTCCAAACATTTTTGCCCATATAAGACAAAACGGTGTGTCGCAATGTGAGTCGCAATATGAGTCTTAGGAACGCGACCCATATATATATATATATGGGGGCGGTTCAGTAGCCCTAAAGTTTGCCAAATATTGTGCCAAAATTTTTCAAAACAAGGGTTAGAAGCTTTGGAATGAGCTGATTTTTTGTGAGGATAATCTCTATGATGGGGAGATCGTCCTCACCAAAAATCAGCCTATTCCAAAACTTCTAACCCCATCAAAAGTGATTTACAAAAATTGGATGGTTCACGATACTTCAACTTGTAAACTAGGGTTAGAAGTTTCAAAATGAGCTAATTTTTGGTGAGGATGATCTCTTCACCGTAAAGATCATCCTCACAAAAAATCAGCCTATTCCAAAACTTGTAACCCCATCAAAAGTGATTTACAAAAAATGTTTGGCAAACTTTAGAGCTGTCGAACCGCTCGCTATATATATATATATATATATATATATATATATATATATATATATATATATATATATATATATATATATGGGTTAGGATTCGTAGACGACATTCTAGACAATGTTGTATACAACATGTTTTGTCTTATATGGGTAAAAAGATTCGAAATGTGTTGATTTTTTGTTAGGATAATCTCTGTGGCACTTTTGAAATATTAACATAAAATCCCATGTCAGATCTTGAGGGAGTAAGTGGTACTTCTAAATTTCGGCATGGTTTTCTCTATTTATTTTAGCAATCCAGTGCACTCAAATGCCTGATAAACCATACACATAATGTCCTGCATATATAGACAAAACGAATAACATCGGAAGTCTAAATACATCTAACAACGTAAGTTAAATCAAAATACGAAAGAAGTAATTCATATAAAAAAATTATACAGAAACTTCTTTCTCTAACAAAATTCAAATTCTCAACCCAAAATCTATACTACAACCTGGGCGAACTGACATTGTTAGTGGGTATAGACCCAATGCTCACCAGGTGAAGGATTATGGTCATATATCTGACCTACTAGATAATCTTCACTCGTGCTTTACACTTGTCTTTCCAAGCGCCAGATCTGAAACTAAAAAAAAATGGAGGAAAGGGTGAGTAACAATGATTATCTAGTAGGTAAACAAACAATTTTGATTAATAACCTCTCATAGCTTGAATGAGTAAACATTCTCAATCATTTTAATATATGCATAGTTTTACAAGATAACCTATGATTAATTGATACATATAACTAGGGATGAGCATCTAAGCAATTGAAATTCACATTAAATCAATCAACAATAGTCAACATTGAGAAGAATATCTAAATCAATTAGAAGAGTCGTTCTAAACTAATTGTCCTTAGACATTACATGGACATGCCATTGTGGAGAGAACCATAGCTTTTCTTCCCCGAGATATAAGGAAAAATAATCTATGATCCTCTCAACAATACCATGTCAACACACGTCGAAGGCTCAACGAAACTTTCCTCTTTCAGTGCTCCAAGTATTGCGAAGCTTATCGAGAGCAGATCAAGTTAGCAAGGACCCGACTAACTCGTATTGAACTTTTAGGACAGATAGATAGACTTGCTTAACACATATTGATTGACCTGTTCTAGTTGCAACTACTATTTCTCAATATTAGACAAAACTTGCTCTAGCTGAGCGACAAAGCCCATCCCTACCAAATCGGATTTGTAGCTGATCCATTCACCGATCTAGCTTTCCTTTGATAAATCTCATCCACGTTGCAACCTAACCAGAAGTCAGTTCAACATTTTCCTCAATCAAAAATATCTTTGGTGAATAGGTTTAGTGGTTGACAAATAAGGATTTTAAGCCAATACAAGCTGCCACGTCTTCATTAAATAAAAGGGTATAAATTATCATTTCATAAGTTGAGTATGAAAAAAATTCGATTCCTACTCACTGTTCATTTCAATTCCCAAAACATCAAGTGACGATCATGTTGATATAAGGTAGTGAGGTTGCTAATACTTAATTGAAAAGTGACAATCTCGCTAGTTTATAAAGAGACAATCTCACTAAAAATTAGCAAACCTGTGAGATTGTCACTTTTATGACCAGCGAGATTGCCAGTTTTCAAATAAATATCGACAATCTCGCTACCTTATATCAACGAGATGATAACTTTGAAATACTTGCGATCTCACTGTTCATGTTTTGGGAATTAGAAATGTACAGTGAGCTGGAATTGAAATTTCATCAAAAGTTGATCATGTTTTGAGAAATACATGCAATTTCGCTGGTTTGATATATTGCAAAGTGATTTTGAGGTCATTGGTTCAAGTCCAACTTACTCATAAAAAGAAAAGAAAAGAAAAGAAAAAACAGCTCTATTTTATCGTGTTCCTTAGACTGTACCTACACAATACCTTGATGATGAAATGCATACAATTTGCTAAGAAAAATTAGGGATTACTTTACAACTCTATTAACAGGTTCCACCACCCCCTTTAGTTCACCATAAAAGATGGTGTAAGCTATGAAGGCAAGAAAATTCTACAAGCTAGGATCATGTGTTTTTCTTCTAGTCATTCTTCATGAATCACGAGTCATCGGACCCCAACTAAATATATAAAGCCCAAAATAAAATATAACAAGCTTGAGCTTTCTCAAATGGTATAGTTAAGTGAGAACGTGTCCCATGCCATTAAAAATGTGTTTTAAATCATTTTTTATTTTATTTTAATAAAACTACGATCTAATCATGTTAATATTTTCTCTTATTAGTGACGTAAGGTATCAACCATGGATAAACATGGGGTTATATTTTTTAATGAGTCGTGTTGAAGTGACCTCAAACAAGAATCTCATATCGCATTTCTTGACATGAAAGGACATAGCAACCATAGATGTTTTTCACTCGAGCGTTCCAACTCGAGATCACTTCAACATTGTTCATTTTTAATTTCTTTTGATGTCTTTTTAATTGAATATATATATATATATATATATATATATATATATATATATATATAAAATTTTAAAGATTACATTTACATAGTAAAAATGTATACTTTTTTTATTTAAAAAAAAAATCACACTAATTAACTCGAAAAATACTCAAGTGACGGTATGCACAAAACCATTGATTTTTTATCAAGATAAACTGGGAAAATATTTACGGTCTTGTGGATAGTACTCTCACTTCAATTACCATTTTTAAGTGTCTTTTTTCATTTTATTTTAGCATTATTCTTTTGAAAACTAAGCAATGTGTTTCTAAGATCATGAAATTACAATTTTCTTAGTTTTTGATTAAAATGACTATTACGATTAGATTTAAATATAAAGTTGGGGGCATTTGTGAGATCCAAATGTAATAGAGAGATTTACCGAGCATCAATTTTATTGCAAAAACTCCTTTTGCTTTTATCAAGTTTGTTACTTGAACAAACCTTACTATATGAATCACGTTACCACAACTAACTTAGTACGATTTCAAATCTTACTAAGGGTCGTTGGCTCAACACGAATGATCAAATTAGCAATCCAAAGATACTTGCAGATTTCATTGAAAAACCTAGATTCAAAATAATTTTTTTATTATTAAAAAAAGGCCTTTTGAGATTGATTATGGTGTTGAAAATTGATGCCTACCCCACGTGGCATACTCAATCGACTACCTGACGTGGCAAGTTCGGAAATTGTAGATATGTGCTTCTCAATATACATGATTCCCTCAAGATACACTTTTTTATGGGGAAGTGCAGTCATGTATCCCGAGGAGTGCAGATCTACAATTCCCGAACTTGTCACCTCAAAATAGTTGATTGAGTTTGTCACATGGGCTAGTCAGATTATCACATTCTATATTTTTTCCATGAGTCATTCTTATGAGTTTTTAGATCAGGGTTTATGAAAAATCAATATATATATACTCATATATCTACAACGTGTTTTGTCCTATGTGGGCTAAAAGTTTGTAGAGATCATCTTCACCCAAAATCAGTTCAATCCAAAACTTTTAACCTCTTTAAAAGTGATTTATAAATATGGGGTTAGAAGTTTTAGAATTAGTCGTAGAGATCATCATCACCAAAATCAGTTCAATTTAAGACTTTTAGCCCACATAGGACAAAACACATTATAGATATATGAGTAGATATATGTGTACATGGATATATTTTCTGAGAAAGAAATTATTATAATACCAATTTTAGTTTAGATATATTCAAGTCACCGTTTCATTTAACAAGGTTTTGGAGTTGGAACCCAAAGCTTATAAAAACAATAAATTACTAGAAAGTCAATTAAATAAATAAATTCCCATAATTTAAGAAATAAAGAAATAAACTTCTTAATGACAAAAGAACATATAATTATAATCTTATTAAAATAATCTATTTATTACTTATAGATGGAATCCTACATAAAATTACGAAACCACCTTCAATTGTTCTATTATTATTATTAACTGTCCCAACAATGACCCATATGATATTTGATATTGTCTATCTTCTATTCTAAGGATATAATTAAAAATAAGCACATGCATGATTTTAAATGTTCGCGACATATGCATTTACAAGTTTGAGAAGTTAGAAGTTATATTGTAAAGAGTACAGGTGGCAATCTTAACACAATCCATGAATACGCCTCGAAAATGACATGAAATTAGCGAGTTTGAGATAAACCTAAAATTTTATATAACATAAATTCTTATAAAATAAAATAATTATAATGATAAAATATGATAGTATAGCAATTAACAAACAAATATAGAAGAAAAAATGTTGAACTATTCAAAATTATTTATCCCTAATCAAGCAATTCGGTCGGGTCGGATTCAAATCTAGATTAAGTGAAATCAAAATGTTTTCTAGACAGATTCAAATCTAGATACAAAAATTCAGATATGAATATGAATATAATCATATTCAAGTGGAATCCAACTCATTTTAAATCCTAGCAATACCTCATTTAATAAACAGGTTGGATTGTGTCATGTTCAGGTTGATATGCATAACTAGCAAAATGATACAATTATAATCTTCTTAACTTGTTTATAAACTATTAAATAATATCAAACTGGGTTGCATGAAGGTCAATATAATTATAATTACTCTAATTAATCCATGTTTCATGAGTTAAATGATTTTGATATAGTTAAGGGTAGGGTTGTATGCGGGTTGACGCGACACATTAATTAAATAGGATAAAATTAATTTTTGTCTCTGATTGGGAAATGATCGATTTAATAACTTGTTTAGATAGATCAGCATAGGTACAATTTGAACACGATTAGGCTTAATCCAAATCTACTAAATTTGTGTCGTGTTAATTGCCACAATACCGAGTATGATTGATCTTACAAATCTTGATGTCGACAAACACCTTTTTCAGCCTTCTGTCATTAATAATAAAGATTTTATTAAGTTCTTGAATTTTTTTACAACTATTTTAGTAGGTTAAGTGCTTAGTTAAAAGAAGAAGAAGAAGATCAGTGTGTTAAATCATGCCGAGTGAGATTTTGGAGTCCACAAGAAATCGTACATTCCTATTGATCCACTTGTATTGAGGACCTCCCTAATGTGCAAGTGAATTCTTTCAATACGCGTGAACCAATAGAAATGTGGGGTTTCTTGCGATCTCCAAAAATCTCACTCAACTAACTAACTCAAGTTAAAAGTAGCATTTTAAGTAAGGGTCGGAATTTGACGACTCATGTAAAAAAAAAAAAAGAGCTAGATTGTAACACAAAATCCAACTATTGGGATTTATGCGTATCTCGATAATATATGTCTCAAAGATACTTATCCTAAAGATAAATCTCAACTATTTTGAATATTGAGTTTCCACAGTTGAATCATATGAGCCCGACCCTTTTAAGTAATTCCACCTCCATCAAGTTATCATTCTCAAATGATTAATAATAACTATCATAAATATTATTACGTGTGGTCCTCACGTATCTTATTGTCATCTTTTTTATTTTTTATGTATTTAAAATAAAATTTAAAAGACACGTAAGTAATTATCTCTTTTGACTTTGAAGAGGACAGGATGTTGTTATCATATTTCACACGTGAGACGTTACTTGGGAGTGTTTTGCTAAGAATTCTAATAGGAGTATGTCTATCTAAGGAACCTCTAAACATATTTCTTAAGATTTTCTTATAAAATTGATCGTTAGGAACAACACTAATCCCTTATCCCTCTAAAATTATTTTGTTTGAAACTGACCTGATCAATGGTTGATTTAGACACGACTCTATAGATTTTGGTGAATATTTATTTGAGATACCCTAATTGATGTCATACCCTTGACCTTGGTCTCCTTTAAAAGATTAACAAAATGATATAAATACCCTTTTGTTCAAGCTCTATTATTATTTTTTTAAATAATAATAATAGAAAAAACGAAGATATTTGATTTACGTCAAAAAAATTTAGTGAGAAGACTAGTGTATCGTACTCCACAAAACTTACACATTAAATTGAAGAGGGATTTTGACACACCGTATTAGGGATAATCCCTTATATTTTCAACTTCAATCTCTAAGTAGGAAATCCTGATAAAGGTTTTAACCCTTAATCTTTAAACTTACGATTTTATCTTCATCAATCTTCAAACCTTAATAATAAGATATGACTTTTGGAAGTATAACGATGAATATTTTCAAACCAAGAGTTAGATTCAACTTGTTGGATAAATCTTTTGAAGATGAAAATAAGGGGTTTTGGTTAAAGGTTGCATATAAGGGTATTTCCGCCATTTATTTTATAGTGTCTGACACAAAACCTAAGGGAGGCATGTAGTCACTTTGAAAATACAGGGTCTCTTTTATAATTACCAAAAGATGAAGGGGGTATATCAAAATTATCCTAATTGAGTCCAAATGAAATCTAAATCTAAATAAAACCGAAATGATGAAATCCTCGCCTCCGCATATCACCCTCTCTGCCACAGTCTCACCAACCTCTCCTCCTCCTCCCACCTTAACCTACGTCTCTCTCGCCGTTAACATCATCCAAAAAACCGTCATCTAAACCATTCTTCTTCTTCCGTCAACAGTTCTCCGTTTTATAGCCGTTAAATATTACCCCACCCAAACAAAAATATCTTCTCAGACTCAAACGGGTTTACCGTTAACGTGAAATGACGGAATACCGCTTACCTACATCGAATCTCTGGATGGACGACACTGCAGCTATGCTGGATGCTTTCATGGCGTCCGATCTCTCTACGTTCGGTTGGCCTCCTTCATCTTCTACATCAACGGCTACTGATCCAACCATCAAAACCTTAAATCAATCTCAACCGTCGATAATATTCAATCAAGATACTCTACAACAACGTCTCCAAACACTAATCGATGGAGATCGTGAGAGCTGGACTTACGCGATTTTCTGGCAATTCTCTGTGGATAATTCTTCCGGTTCTTCGTTTCTTGGATGGGGTGATGGATACTACAAAGGTGAAGAAGATAAGCTGAAACAACAACGAAGAACAACAAATCAAACATCAGTTGCAGAGCAAGAACACCGTAAGAAAACTCTTCGAGAGCTTAATTCGTTGATCAGTGATGTTCAAGATGCAGTAGATGAAGAAGTTACGGATACAGAGTGGTTCTTCGTGGTTTCGATGACTCAGTTTTTCGTTAATGGTGTTGGAAGTCCAGGAGAAGCTTTTTACTCTTCAACACCTGTGTGGATAGCTGGGACGGATCGGTTAGCGAGTTCGTCTTGCGAGCGAGCGAAGCAAGCACAATCGTTAGGGTTACAGACGATGGTTTGTATACCTTTGGTGAATGGTGTTGTTGAATTAGGATCGATTGAGCTGATCATCCAGAGTTCAGATCTGGTGAATAAGGTTAGGGATTTGTTTAATTTCAGTAATTTGGAAGTCGGATTGTGGCCTTCACAATCACAGACGGATCAAGGTGAGAACGAGAACGATCCGTCTTTGTTGTGGATTTCAGATCCATCGGCGATCGAAATTAAGGGCTCTGTTAGCACAGATCCTGCTAATTTAATGAACAAAAATGTTCAAGAGATTTCGAATTCAAAGCCGATTCATCTCGAAAACCCTAGCTCAAGTAGCGTAACTGAAAACCCTAGCTCAATAATCCATGTTCATCAGCAACAACATCAGCAACAGCAGCAGACACCAAGCTTCTTTACTAAAGAACTGAATTTTTCTGAATTTGGATATGATGGAAACATCTCTACGAACGGTTCTATGCAGTCTTGTAAACCGGAATCAGGCGAGATCTTGAATTTTGGTGAGTCTAAGAGAAATTCAGGGGTTTCTAATGGAAATCTGTTCTCAAACAATTTGCAATTTATCGCCGAGGACCAAAAGAAAAAGAAATCGGTGACATCAGGTACTACTGAGGAAGGAATGTTTTCCTTCACTTCCGGTGTGGTCTTGCCTTCTTCGTGCATAGTGAAATCTAGTGGTGGTGGAGGAGACTCTGATCACTCCGATTTTGAAGCTTTGGTACCAGAGGCCGAGAGCAGCAGAGTTGTCGACATGGAGAAGCGTCCTAGGAGGCGTGGAAGAAAGCCCGCAAATGGAAGAGAGGAGCCATTGAACCATGTGGAGGCCGAGCGTCAAAGGCGAGAGAAGCTCAATCAAAGATTCTACTCCCTTAGGGCAGTCGTCCCTAATGTCTCGAAGATGGACAAAGCATCCCTCCTTGGCGATGCCATCAGTTACATTACCGAGCTTAGGACAAAGTTACAAACCGTTGAATCCGAGAACGACCGATTGGTTTCCCAAGTGGATTCCTTGAAAAAAGACTTGTCATGTAAAGAATCTCGATGCCCACCGGTACCACCTAATCAAAACCCTAATATCTCGAATCATAATGAAATTGTTAAGTCTGTGGATATGGATATTGATGTGAAGATACTTGGGTGGGAAGCAATGATTAGAACCCAAGGCAACAAGAACAATCACCCTGCCGCAAGGTTGATGGCAGCTCTAAAAGAGCTTGACCTTGATGTGCATTATGCGAGTGTGTCGGTGGTGAAGGATTTAATGATCCAACAGGCAACAGTCAAGATGTCGACACGGATTTACACTCAAGAGCAGCTCAGGCTTGCTCTATCATCTAAGGTCGCTGACTCACGGTAGTAAGTATTTGTAGTATCGGATTTACCACGCAATCTTGTAGGAATGTGGATGAGTTCAGTTGGTTTCTATTTTTTTGTGTAAGATCAAGGTCAGGGTGATAGAGATCGAGGAGCTGAACTAAGAAGATGATATGCATATGTTCTAGAGAATGGAGTAATGGGTCGCTTGATCTTTTATTTTTGTTGTTCGGTGACTACAGTCTGTTTCTAGTGTATATAGATGCAAACTCGATCGAGCACTGGTGTGTAAGTTACATTTGTTAGACATGTAATTTATGTTCATTTTCGTAGATTACAAGTTCTATTACTTAGATTTGAATCTGTTGATAGTTTTTTTTTTTTCTTCTGTCTATTTAATTTTTGTTTGTGTCAAATTAACATGAAATTCGAAGATCATAATCTACGCATTGTTTCAAATGTTTTAGTCTATTTAGAGTTGTATCTTCTGTCAAAGTATGTGCTTTTGGAGTCTTTTCTTACTATAATCCGGTTAGCATCAATTTTTGGCGATAAAAGAATAAAAGCTCAATTAAAACATGAACTATGCATGAATCCTTATTGTATTTCCTGCACAATACCTTATAAAGATGTTTGAATTGCTTTCTTGAGCTATCTTATGGGTTAGTGGCTTTATGGAAAATATGCCCAATAGAGTATGAGTTTGTTGGTAGGGAACCAATCATTAAGTGGTGTAGCAACTGGTGCAAGAAGCAGAGACGATAAGTCAAATGTAGTTGATCAAAACTATCGACCCAGTTAGATAAACCAAGGCAGTGCTTGAACAGTGGAATAGTTGATCAAAACAATCCGACCGTTCAATTTCCATCATTGGCCCTGGCCCCGGCCCCGGCCCCACTTTAGCAATCTATCGACCCCAGTAGCTTAGAGATACACCTCTGTTGTGAACCTCAGGTGTTGTTTCATTTCAAAACTCGTTGTTAAATGTTCCATGTGTTGAACATTTTCTGTGGAGAAGAAGAGTCCCTACAAAACTTGTGAGGAACTAAAGGATGGATATTGACCTCTCGGTATAAAATTTGTGGTCACAGCCATAAATGGGCCATCTGTTTGTGTTCACTGCACAAAGGCACAATGTCACTTGTAACAAGGTGGTCCATCAATGTCGGTACTCTCGCAACATGATTTACTGGCAAAATCATTTCTATAGTTTATGGTTTAAAGTTTTTGGGAATATTTTGAACAAAATATTGATTCAAATAAATGTTTCGGGAACATTTCATATTGTATTCAAATGTTTCAATTGAGTTAGTCTTGATTTTTATTTAATACAAAATTTTGTGATATTTAAACATTGAACTTGTCTAACAAAAAAGGATTCCCAATGGATTCCCCTCATTCATATATTTTTTATTTATACTATTGCATGGTAGAAGTAAGGCATACAGCATCACCAACTTATGTGGATATTTTGATAATTATATTAATAGTTTTGATGATTAATTTAGGGGAAAATTACTAAAAAAAATACTTAAAAAATTAAAAAAAATATAAAAACGGATTAAACATGCTTGACGTGTTGGGTTGTCCTACGTCATCTAACATCATCTAACGGTTGAGGTTATGTGCATTGTAAAATAAACAAATCACCACTTTCCTTACAACTTTGTAAAATTCAAATCTTACCAAGAGTCCTTCAACTCAAACAGATTACCAAATTGACAATCCAACACCATAGTCTTATCAATTTTATGGAGAATCTCAAATCCAACAAATTTTTTTTTCAAAAAATAAAAATAATTTTTTTTGAACTTGATCCAAGGTTTTAAAATGGACGGCTACTAGTATGCAAAAAAAATATTTTTAAAATTTTGCTTTTTTGAAACAATTCTAACATGCTGGACGGCTGAAAACACGCTCAACAACGTGTTAAATCTTTTTTCGTAATTTTTTTGAAAATTAATACTTTTTTAAAAATTACCCTTTTTTTTGTTGTTGATAATTATCCCTTAATTTGGTCGCTTATACTCATTTTTAGTTTCTGTTTTTGACAGGAAGTGCTTCTCAGGTTTGGTACCAACAATTATTCGAAGCTTTAGAAGTACTTTTGAGCATCAAAAGTGCTTTCCAAACACATTCTCAAACGTTACCTTACAAGATTTTGTCCTTTGTTCATGCAATCGAATATCTAGGGTTTTTCCTTTATTTTAAAAAGAAAAAATAGATAGGTTTGTCTTTTTTTATAATCTTTTTCAAGTCACCATAGACATAATTATGCAACCAAATACCCATAAAATGAGGTCGCTTGACCTAAAATATATGAAAAGTATTAAAGGCAGTAATATATTTATAGGATTCTCAATATACCCTTACTTTCCTAATTATTATTAAATTAACATGGGAAATTCTTAATACAATGAATAATGATTTTCTAAGTAGAAAGTCTTCACTTGGTCAATACTTGGTTGACGTGGCATAGACATGGAATCATAGATTTTTTCCTAACTATACATAACTGCGCATCCCTATAAAAGATGTGTAGTTGTGTATCCCGAGAAAAAAGATTTATGATTTTATGTCCGTGCCACATCAGTCAAGTATTGACCGAGTGAAGACTTTCTAGTAAGAAATCTTTAATTAATGGATTAAATTTTAATATGTATGGGTCATAGATTAAATCTTAATTCTACAAATATTTATTTATTCTAATAAGTTTTTTTTTTCCAAATTGTTGGATAGAAGTTTTAGTAGCCACCTTTCTATGTTTTATACTATTTAATATAGGAACCACTTTAATTTGATAATTTGTCCATTTGAACCATATCTAATAATATATTTTATTATTTATAATAGTTGATTCCTTAATAAAAAAATTATTAGGGTTGAATGTGGGCTTTCTTGATCCAACAAATGAAGATAAAGAATCTTTGTTAAAGAGACTAGAGCAATCAATGGGCCAGGCCCAAGAATTATCACTCATAACAAGCTCATCCACATCATACGCATATTTTGATTAAAATGAATTTATTTCTTAATATAACAAACAAGTCATACCGGAATGATCTCAAGATTGATCACATTTCATACTTTTTATTATTTTTTGACGCCGAGGTGTGCATAGAACCATAGATGGCTTTTCACTCGAATCTCAATGAAAACATCTATAGTTCCCACGCACTTTCACGTTAGAAAATTGTGAAATGAGGTCAATCTTGAGATCAGTTCAGCATTATTCATAACAAATATGAATTGTGCTTGAGTGACCTCAAGCTAGAACCTCATATTGCACTTCTTGACATGAAAGTGGATAAGAATCATAGATGCTTTTTCACTTGTATCTTGATGAAAATCATCTATGATTCCCATGCACTTTAACGTCAAGATATGAGATTCCAACTTGAGGTCACTTTAGCATGATTCAATAAATATCCTTACATCTAAGATTTTTTTAATGAATAATAATCTCATATCGCACTTCTTGGCGTGAAAGTGGATATGTTTTTATCTCGATGAAAAGCATCTATGGTTTCTATCCACTTTCACGTCAAGAAGTGTCTTATTAATGATTTTGCTGTTGTTATTGTTGTTGCTGGCGCTTTTTTTTTTTCCTTTTCCCCACTTGCATCGCACCTACATTTCATAGCTAGGCCTTTTTTTTTTATTTATCATTTTCTCTGAAAATTCAATTTTTTTTCAGAAAATATTTTCTCTGTAACCATATAAACGCCTAGTAAATTTATTTCAGTTATATAAGATATTTTTGACTTTTTTCTCCTAGGAGAGACAGGTGTAAGTAGTATTTTAAGAAATTTCTCCAACAATGGACCAAATTTTTTCTATCAACCAAAAATTAGAACTAATTCAGCAAAATTTTAGGATCTCCATTCCCTTTTCAATGAAAAACGGTTTTGAATGAGTTGTACCAACCCAAGCCTATCCTCAACCCCAAAACATGTACATTCTCACCTCCATCTCACTTTCTCCTCTCCCCCCCATTTTCTATCCATTCTTCTAATTCCCTTTGTATCAACTCATAGACCCATTGTTCATATAGCCTTGAGTATGTCCTACCAGACCTCGCAGAGGGATAGCTCGGACTCGATCATTAGGTTTGATCAAAACAAGCCACGGTTCACTATATGTTGCATTGGAGTTGATCGGAGCTGGTCGGGGAACCTCACACCACCCCGTTATGAGCAAATTAAAGGAGAATCGTCAACGATTCCTAGGAATCATAGGAAGGGTCATCGTCGGCTCCAGAGCATAGGAGCCGTTTTCGATGAGACCCATTTCAAGAAGGATAAACCCCGACTAATGCGGAGTTGTGGCATGAGAAGGGATTGGAGTTTTGAGGATCTAAGTCAAAGAAGGGAGGAAAGGAGAAATGATGGAAGATAATTTTGAAATTTAATGGGTATTTATTTGGTCATTAATTCGTTCTTATTTATTTGTTTGTTTATTTCAAGAGTAAAACTGATACTTGGAGTGAATATATGTCAAAATTGATCCGACCAGCATCGGAGCTTGGGCAATTTGGTTAGACTGATTTGTTTTATTAAAGACTTTTAAAAATATGTGATTAATTAATTGGTAAATAATCAAATGTTCGATCATTTAGGAATTTTGTTTGATTTTATTTATTTATTTATTTTTTACAATACTATATTTCCTGTACACCACATTATTGATGCTAAGTTTTAAAATCAGTCACCTTGTAACATGAATCTTGATATAATATTTAGCTGGCCCCAAGGCCTTGGAATACGATTTGATTATGATGATCTGTTGGTTACGAAGAGAAAATTTTAAAATCTTTTTTTATTATTTATAAGTACAATTTTATTGAGAAAAAAAAGAGAGAGAGGGTGAGATAACCCTCAAGAATACAAATTTAATATAATTTTTAATTTGTATAAGATTTTTAATTGGTACTTTTCAATCAAGCCATTTAATTATATTATACATAATTATATTTTTTCTAAATTATATATTTAAAACATTCATAAGAGGATAATATTCAATTTATATTATTAAACACACTTCCCCTTACCAAAAATCATATATTGTAAATTTTTTTTTTTGTGGCTACAATGCAAAATTGCAAATAAATAGATGGATATTAAACATTGTGTTTTTTTTTTTTTCTTTTTTCTACGAATTAAATGATCATATATTATGTTTTTCTTATAAACATTGTATGTAATAGCACAACAATGGTATCTATCACTGCTAAGGGGGGTGGAATTGGAATTGAAATTCCACCCCCCATTGTTCATTATTTAGATTGTGAGTCCCCAAATCAGGGTCTACTCCCTCTTACGAAAACTTAGGCCATTGCTTAAGGCCCTATATGAAAGAGGTCCCTTAGGATCAATCCAAGGAAATAGATCATGTGTATATATATAGGAGTATGTTCGGCACCCTACTATTTACCCTATGTTTTGTCCTACATGGGTTAGAAATTTTGGATTGAACTGATTTTTGGTGAGGATAATCTCTATGGCTAGGAGACCATCATCACCAAAAATCAGCCCATTCTAAAATTTCTAATCCCATAAAAAATGATTTACAAAAAATGAATGGTCCACAATTTTTCAACTCGTAAACATAAGGCTAAAAATTTCAGAATGGACTGATTTTTTATGAAGATGATCTTCTAACTATATAAATCATCCTCACCAAAAATCAGTTCATTCCCAAACTTCTAACCCATGTAGGAAAAAAACATATAGGGCAAATAGTAGGGTGCTGAACATTTTCCATATATATATATGGTCACGTTCGACACCCAACCATTTACCCAACATTTTGCCCAACATGTTTTGTCCTACATGGGTTAGAAGTTTTGGAATATGCTGATTTTTGGTGAGGATGATCTCTATGGTGAGGAGATCATCATCACCAAAAATCAAGTCATTTCAAAACTTTTAACCCCATCACAAATAGTTTACTAAAAATGAACGGTCCACAATTTTTCAACTTGTAAACAAAGGATTAGAAATTTTGGAATGGGCTGATTTTTGGTGAGGATGATCTTCTAACCGTAGAGATCGTCCTCACCAAAAATCAACCCATTCCAAAACTTCTAACCCATGTGGACAAAACATGTTAGGCAAATTGTTGGGTAAATGGTTAGGTGCTGAACATTTCCCATATATATATATTATTTTTGTTGTCTATTAAAAGGATAATGAATGCCTATATAATTAATCGGTAATTCTTTTTGAAAACAACCAATTAAGAATAATAAGGATTTGATATTCTCTTCGATAATATGGAATATCACTTGAGAATACCATTGTGCTTACTATTTAGAAAATTTCGATCATAAAATCAAGAATTAACGGTGAGTTCCATACTAGTTAAGTATTAGAGCATCGATATATAAATCGATACTTTTGTATGAGTTGTGTATCTCGTCATTCTTATCAAATATACAACCATGATTGATATTTTTATATTTATGTTTATGTTTCTTTTGTTTTATTATGAGATGGAGATATTTCGTTATGTTTTATTAATAATTAGCATATTTTCAGTTTTATTTATTTTATTTTTTTATTTAAAAATTTATATTATTTATTATAGATTAACTTGTTTAATCAATCATATTAAGACTATTAATTTGAAATGTGAGTTTACTATTGAGTAATTTTCCTGCTACTCATCCTACCAATAAAATATTATAGATGTCCCAATTATTGAGGTGCATTTTCTGATGGGGAACATTTTATAGAGGGATCGTAAGATCAAGATGATGAACACTATTTCTGTTATATGTGAAATGAGATTGGAGTTTAGTGAAATTAATTTTGTATACTTTTAAACTTCCTTAGGTTTATTAGCACCATGTGTGTTGTGTATTTTTATATGCATATATTTAGGGTGTGAGAGTTAATATATGACGTTGACAACTGTCGATCGATATGAGATATGTAATTATGTATATACAATTTTGAGTTATAATTATAGCTATATTTTTTTAGTGACATATATTCGTTATGATACAATGGTTGAAATACAATTAATATGTATATTTTGATTATACAAGTATATTTCTACAGGTGAAAATTTTTCATAAGTCCAATTTTTAAGAGAAATTCTATCTAAATTATTTAGAAGAAATTCATATCGTATTTAAACTTTGAAGATCTTAACTTTGATTTTTTTTTTTTTTTTTTGCTCCACCCTTGAGATTTGGAAAAATCTATATTCTAAATCGGGGGGCGTGACAAAAGATAATAAGGATAGAGAGGAGAAAGGCCAAATATATTAGGAAATTTACTCTACCTAAGGATGCAAACTCAGAAGATCTCAAGGCTATCTACAAGGATGGAGTACTAACGATAAACGTTAACAAGAAACCTCGACAACAAGAGATTCCAGACCCAAGATCATTTTCGTACTCATTGCATATAAATTCACTATCTACTCTCTTAGTAGTATTTTTATTTTTTGTAATCGAGGGAGTATCCCATCAACACTCTCATGTAAGCGTGACAGACTAATCTCCCTTGGGGGTCCCACATGACCAACCCCACACAAGTTTTAAGGGGACGAACCCAAACCCATTTAAGTGGCACACAAGGTGGTGGGTAGGGGATTCAAAGACAAGACATGTGGAGCACACCCAATCTTACCATTGAGCCCAACCCTGGTTGGTTCTTAGTAGTATTTTGCATGGTAGAGTACTGTGTTTTGTTAAAGTTTTAGATGTCTAATTTTTGATAAAATCATACATCGATTTTAATGAATTGAAGTTTCATATAGCAATTATGAAATTATTTTGATTTTAGACTTTTAGTGGAGATTAGGTATTTGATTATAAAAATATTTACTATTTTAAGAATGTTTTTTATTATGTCATAACTAGAAGGTGGAATGTGCACACACATATATTCGTAGGACTTCTTTGTAATTTAAAAGATAATTAATGGATGATTTTGAATTTTTAAAGATTACAAAGATATTTTAATAATTTTAAAAATTAACTAGCGTGATTTCAAGGATATGTTATTGCAAATTTCTAGGTTTTGACCAAAATGACACTAATTATTAAGTTTAAATGTTAAGATGAGGGCATCTTTTGAAATCCAAATTTTGGTCTCAAACCCACTTCTACTCTACATTCTGTCATTATAATAATAAAGATGTTTTGGGGAAAACTTTATTGCTCACAAAAATCTAGGATCCCCCAATCAGATTTACCCATGTGTATTGAATGGCATTCATAATTTACAAAAGTACCATTGTATATTTGATGTGGCATGCACTGAGGAGTCTGTGAGCAAAAAGCCACTCATGTTTTAGATGTCGACGGGAGTTCAGATCCTCTATATCATTTTTTTTTCATGTAGTTTCCTGGTTGAGAGTCTCACATTTTTGTTTATAGAATGCTAAGGTTTCCACTCCGAAAATAACTTCTTCCTTATTCATATATCCCTACAATCCTCATATTGGGTATTTGATGAACAAAGTACCAATTGGCACTTTAATTCAATAAGCACGTTGATATTGGATTTTCATTGTCATTTTCTCTAGTCTCTACTATTAATTTTATTATGATTCTTTCAAGAGATTCATCTAAGTTTTCCAAAAAATAATTGAAGTTTGGTTCTTATAAAAAAAAGTAAGATCATCTATTAAAGATTGTGAGTGCAGCTTATGAAAATCCAAGAAAATTATACGAGACGTGATAATATGATATGCTAGGTGGCATACTCAGTCAACTCTCTGACATGGACAAGTTTGGTATGCCTCAAGATACATAATTGCACTTCCCATAAAAAAATTGCATCTTGAGGGAATCGTGTATCTCGAGATGTATAGATCTATGATTCTCGAACTTGTCCACATCAGGGAGTCGATTGAATACCTCAGGATGCATAATTGCACTTCCCATAAAAAAGTGTATCTTGAGGGAATCATGTATCCTTAGATGTATAGATCTATGATTCTTGAACTTGTCCACATCAGGGAGTTGATTGAGTAGGCCACCTCACGAATCATATATCAAGACTCAAATTATATATTTAACACACACACACACACACACACTTAAAAAAAAAAAAAAAAGGGAAATAGAAAACACACACCCACCAACAAGAAAAGAAAGAGAATGTGGTATAGGACATAGGCTAATGATTTTCTTATTTGAATTTTTTCAATTGGCTAATACTTGATTGATATGGCAAGGGCGTAGAACCATAGATTGTTTTCCTTGTATATGCTGAAGAAAATGATCTATGATTTTGTGCTCTTGTCATGTCAATTGAGTATTGATTGAGTGAAAAAAAATCATGACTCTCCCACGTAAGCTAAAAGTTTTTGGGGTTTGGTCGAAATGAAAATTGCAAACGAAAATAGTATTCTATTAAAATTAATATAAATTCACATCAAGGGGTGGTGGCGCAGTTGGCTAGCGCGTAGGTCTCATAGCTTCTGAGTTATCCTGAGGTCGAGAGTTCGAGCCTCTCTCACCCCAAAACTATTTTACTTTTATTTAACAGTTATTTAACAGTGTTTAATAAATAACTTGCCACTTGACTTCGGTCTTCTTTGGATGGTTTAAAAAATGACCTAAATATCCCTATCTTCAACATCTAACAGAAACAACCCATTTAAAAAATCTGTCATTTAGAGCTGTTCAATCTCTATGAGTCTATGGCAACTCATAATCTTCATCACTCCTCTTTTTCGAAAGTCGTTGATCTTTCAATATGAGGTTAAAAGATCATCAAATTGAGGAATATAGAAAATGGCCTAAATATCCTCATCTTCATCAGATATCTAAAAAGCCCATGGTTTTTTATTTAAAAAATATGTCATTTTAGAGTTCTTCGATCTTTAGAGTCTATGGAAACCCATGATATTCAACATTTTCCTCAACTACCCCTTTGTCAAAAATCCTTGATCTTTCTATATTAGATTGAAGAGTATATCAATTGAGATCCTCAAGGTTAAATATGTAAAGTTCTTTTTTTTTATACTAAGTTGACTCCAAACAAGTACTGTTTATATATTCTTTGTTAAAGTTCAAATAACTCTCATCAGTCAAATCTTACTTTTTCACCTTCCTTACAAATTCTCCCTTCACAGACCATTTATCTTTTAATGAAATGTTGAAGGATGTAATGGACATAAAATACCTAATACCATTTAAATGTTACTTACTTTAAAATATATAAATACTTATTATTTTTAATTGAATCATTATGATTACCCTATTTTTTATTCTATACTTGAAAATCATATTAGTCTTTTTATATATATATATATATATATATATATATGGGTCAGGTTCAAGGGCCATATGAGAAAACATATAAGAAAACTTTCGTTTTTCAAAATAAGGGTTAGAGGTTTTGGATTGAGCTGATTTTTTGCAAGGATGGTCACTATGATGAGAAGATCATCCTTACAAAAAATCAGCTCAATCAGAAACTTCTAAATCCATCAAAAGTGATTTACAAATTAGTGATAAAAATTGGTAAAAAATCGACGGTCCACATTCTAAATCACTTTTAATGGGGTTAGAAGTTTCAGATTGGGCTGATTTTTTTTTTTTTTGAATGATCTTCCCATCATAGAGATCATCCTCACAAAAAATCAGCTCAATCCAAAATTTCTAACCCATATTTTAAAATTATATTAACCGTCGAAAGTTTTCTTATATGTTTTCTCATATGGCCCTTGAACCTGACCCTATATATATATATATATATATATATATATATATATATATATATATATATATATATATATTGAAAATTACCCTTAAAATCACATTTATTAAAATACGGACCAACAGGTCCTTAGTTATAGAATATGAACCTTTAAAAATCCCTTTTTAAACATTTTTCTAGTAGAGATTTTATATAACTTTCGTCATAATTTTTATCTAAAACTATCAGAAATACCTTTCATATATATTAAGTTATTAATTTATCCTTAAGTATTTAATAAATTACTAAAAATTTCCTAATCCTTTATAGGATTCTCTTTCCTTTCTCTCAGATATGATTAAAAGAATAGAGTTGCTATTGGCACCTGAACTTTTATCTATTACACCCCAAATTTGTACATTATTTATCACTTCCCAACTTTTAAATGTTGATACAATCGAATTTATTTCTTGATGTATTTTTTTAAAGTAAGATTTTATAATTGAGAATCTACTATTATTCAGTTCATTTTGAAACTTCTAACCCTAGTTTACATGTTGAAGAATTGTGGAACGTCTCATTTTTTAAACTATTTTTTATGGGATTAGAAATTTTAGAATGGATTGATTTCTTGTGAGGATTTGATTCTCTTTAGAGCCTCCAAACGCTTCTCATTAATAATAGTAGATTCTCAGTTATAAATTTGTAATTGTTGATTAATATAAAATCTTACTTTAAAAAAAATAGGATAAGCAATAAATTCGATTGTATCAACATTTAAAAGTTGGGGTGTGATAAATAATGTACAAAATTGGAGTGTAATAGGTAAAAGTTGAATATCAACATTTAAAAGTTAGGGTGTGATAAATAATTTGAGAAATTGGAGTGTAATAGGTAAAAGTTGGGGTGCAAATAACATCTCTCTTCTTTTAATTATATTTGAGAGGAGGAAAGAGAAACGTATAAAGCATCAGGGCATTTTCGATAATTTATTAAATACTTAAGGTTAAATTAATATATGAAGTGTATTTATGATAGTTTTGAATAAAAATTGTGACGGAAGTTATGTAAAATCTCTACTAGAAAAATGTTTCAAAAACAGGGTCTTTAAAGATTCATATTTGATTTTTTTTTCTTTTTATCTTTGTAAGAATTGACAAATTGGTGATAGATGCTTTATGTATGTAATAATGGTGGAGACTATAACATCTTTATTTAACCAACAAAATTCTCACCTATGTAAATGAGTGGTATTGGATATTTTCATCTTTTGAAAATTAGTAATATTTTAATGATGTTATATATATTTAAAAAAGAAAATTCTAAACTGACTTCTAATAATATTTGTGCTGACATGGTGGTGTGCATAAAATCATAGATACTTTTCTTTGAGATGCTCCAGGAAAATTCATGATTCTTTATAAACGAAATGTTGAAGGTAGTGTTGTAGAAAATCAGAGGAGCACGACTCTATTCTTTTTATTAGAAAAATGTTGGATTGACTACGTTGAAAATTGCGTTCAACACTTTGTTAATGTGGCAATGCATGGAAAACCGTTGATTTTTTTAACTTTGATCTTGATGAAAGAAATCTATGGTTATACTACCATGTTAGTGCAATGTTCAACGTAGTCAGTGTAGCACGATTCTTTTATTTTTTTTAAAATCAATTCTTGCAAATGAGGGCAATCTTGTCATTTGAAAATAAATGCTTTTCCTAATGGATAATTCATGATTAAACTATGAAAAACAAGCCATATGTAGAGGAGGATCTCTAGAGCACTAGAGGTTGAAGATGAGAGACTTTAGTTAATTTTGTTTAGTCTTCCTATGTAGACTGAGGTCAATGAATGTATGTCACTAGGGGTATCTCACATATTCAGAAAAAAATGGAGGGCGTATGTCTAAATCACCCTTCTTTCTTATACTCTCTTCTTCTCTCCAGTTTCGTTTTTTGACTATCTCCCGCTCTGTCTCTGTCGTTTGTCAATCGTGCACTAGCGGAGACTTACACCTTCAACCAGGACGACTGCGCACATTAGCGATTTTAACACGAGCTAGGGTTTCCTTTCTTTCGTTTTTTCTCCAATTAAGAGAGCCAAAGCTGACTCTCGTAGTCTGTCGGTCGTACAAAGTCTCTCTCTCTCTCTCTGGAGTTGGGATTGTTCTAGGGTTCAAGATAGAAGTCTACGGAGCAAAGAACACGGTATGGTTTATGTATTATCTTTCTCATTTCTGGAGATCAATTATGGAATTTATGGTGGAATTGAACAATTGTTGATTTAGTTCGTTGGTTGTTTAGGATTTAGATTGATTTCTAGTTCTAGAAAAGTTTGGTTTGTTGATTCTGAGACGAAGTTTTGGTGTAGAGCCTTTTTTTGAAGCCAGAAATGATGTTGGTTTTTGATTGATTTTTGGTTCAAAGAAAGGATTGGTTTTTTATTGTGAGGGAACTTTTGGTGTTTAAGGCTTATTTTGAACCCAGACAAGGTGTTGGTTTTGGATTGTTTTCTGGTTCAGAAAAAAAATATTGGTTTTTGATTGTGAGAGGAAGTTTTGGTGTTTACGGCTTGTTTTGACCCCAGACAAGGTGCTGGTTTTGGATTGATTCTGGTTCAGAAAAAAGAAAGATTGGTTTTGATTGTGAGAGGAAGTTTTGGTGTTTAGGGCTTATTTTGAAGCCAGACAAGGCGTTAGTTTTGGATTGATTCCTAGTTCAGAAAAAAAGTTTGGTTTTTGAATTTTAATTGTGAGAGGAACTTCACAGGTGGTCATATTTCGAGATGGATAACTCAATTTTTTTGAACTTTAGGAATAATGACCATTTGGGAGTGAACAAAATGGGGAAAAATATCAGGAAGAGTCCTTTACATCAACCGAATTACGGAGACCCTAATAAGCAACAACCACCTCGGGCCCAGGTTTACAACATCGAAAGGAATGATTTCCGTAATGTCGTCCAACAGTTAACGGGTTCTCCCTCACGAAACAACCCTCCCCACAACCCGTCCAAACCCTCAAGTATGCGTTTGCAGAAGATTCGTCCACCCCCCCTGACACCATTTACCCAACCATCTACAATCCCTCTGCATGCACCTGTTCCTCCTTTCAACAACAGCTTCATTCGACCTAATGTAATTGGTCAACAACCATCTCTCTCGTCCTTTCCACCTTATACCCCAGGAAACTCAATTCGACCCAACATTGCTGAGTCCCCGATCTCAGCTTACATGCGTTCTCTTCAGAACTCGATGATCAATCCGAGTCCTCAACCTCAATCTCAGGTCCAGCTACCCGTGTCGGGATTACTTCCTACCCCTAATGGTCCTGCTCTGTTGCCCTCTCCAACTTCTCAATCTCTGTTGTATTCCCCAAGTGCTTTGTCGAATTTCTTGTTTCCTCAATCTTCTTATCCTCCGCTCTCGCCTGGGTTTCAATACCTCCCTCCTTTGACTCCCAGTTTTTTTTCGCCCTTATCTCGGTCAGGGATTTTGGATCCTGGACCACAACCTCCATATTCTCCAGGTATTTTGTTTCCATCGTCCCCTTCGGGATTCTTTCCTAGTTCAAGTCCCAAATGGAGGGATTACTAGTCTTGCTCTTTATGGCTTACAAGAGCCTTATGTTGGCATATCTCCTGAGGGGAGCTTTCATCTATGAAAATGTTATCTGTACTGGTGTAAGAGGTCCTTTGAAACATGGATGTTGTAACGGTTGAATTCTGTTTTCCTTTCCTTTTTTCTTTTCTTGGAAAAGTATTTGTAATTGTTCGAAAATTAGTACTTTGGGCGAACTTATGGAGCTTGGCAAGAGCTGTAACTAGTAAGGAGGTAGGGCTACAAACAGTCTTTACTTCTTGTTATAGACAACCAAGTAGATGACTTCTTGTAATTCTATCAATTAAAATTGTTAATTTGGAAGTTTATAATTCTCTGTTGAAATAAGTCTGACTCATGGAAGTAGTCCTTGAATTATTGATCATATGATCCCTTGTACTCTTTTTTTTTCCACAATACGAAAGATTATATTGTTTGAACCATATCAATTTAAATTAAATATTATTGTTTACAGTTTACCATTCTCTATATTATGGTCCAATAAGCTTAACTTTGATAAACAACTTCTGACTAGTAAAGAATTTCTATTGTTCTAAAAGTTTGAGGTGAGGGGATGCTTGTGGCACGTTCTAATTTATTTATTTATCTCAATGATATCTTGCTTTAGGTTTCGATTCATGAAACTGTCTTTTATGGTCATGGAATATTAATGTCTGACCCCTATGGATTAATTGGATTGGATAATTCATGGTAGTGTCGAGCTTACCTGTTCCCTTGCTTGTCTTGACTTCCTTCAGATTCAATTATTTCCAAGAATATTTTCTTTTACTTTTATATGTGTAAGTGCTTTATATCGTCGTCGTCATCATCATTATTATCAGAGCTTTATATCTGGTGTTGGGGGAACAAAACCTGTTCCACCATTCAATTCTGTCTAAATCCATATCTTATTTTAATTCAATTGCATTCATATTAATCTGATCCACATTTTATTTTGTCTTCCTCTTACTCATTTAGAACCTTCAAATTTCACTTCATTTTATGTGGACTCTAATAAGTTTTCATTGCCCATGACCAAATCATCTTGATCAATTCTTCCTTTGTTGATCACACATTGGGGTTAATGTGCATTCATTTCTATCTTTACAAGTCTTTCCACTCATCAATCTCTACATCCTCATCTTTTTAACAGTTCAAATCCATAAAGTATAGTCGGTCTTACTTCTTTTTTGCAAAATTTTCTTTTTAATCCAGTTGGGATGTATATCTAATTCTACGAACGACATCCTCAATCTCTCCATTGTCGTAAATAATAGACCTAGTTAACAAAAGACTATAATTTAGTATAGAAAAACTATAGTCTGACTATTAAGTTTCTACACACATGTGACATTTTTATTTTATTTTATTTTTAATTTTTTTCCTTGTGATTGAAGACTTTTAAATTAAGGTTTGTTTGCATTTTGTGATCAAATTTGGGTGAGACAATGACATGTGGGAAGAGACAGCCCAAGTATCAGTTTCCCATCTTTAGAAACAGAAGAAAAAGAAAGAAGAACAGATTGCTTAACTTAACTAAGCAACCTCTATCTTTCTTCTATCTCATTGTTTGATTGGACACTTGAATTTTCAATATGTAAATGGTCCATGATCACAATCACAGGCTTTCTGTGGCTACAAATTCTCTTGCAGTTTCTTCTTAATTAAGTTTTATTTTAAAAGCAATTTTTTGGCTTGATTTTAAAACTCATGACTCAGTCTCTGATGAAAATTAAAAATTGTAAAAATTATAAAATTACTTGATTGTTCTAATGGGTGGGTCAAATGAAAAATTGCCTATACTCTCTACCATGGGTTGGGACAAACCCGGTCCATAGACAGCCCAACAAGTCATGAGTCATGAGTGCAAGTAAAATAAATTCTTATTATCTTGGGCTTCTCAAAAGTCAAATAAATTCTTCTAATGGTAAGTCTAGCCTTACTAAGTAAGATTTGAAATCTTACTAGTGGTGGTTAAACTCAACTTGTGCCTGTGGCATCCAAAAACATGATCTAATGCTACAGGGATGTAGTGGACACAATTCTATAAACTTTAGAAAAATAAACTTAAAAAAAGATTATTTTTCATCATTAAATATTAATTTGAAATGGGGAGTTTAGTAGCTGTCTATTTCAAAGCCTCGGATCCAGCTCAAGAAAAATTAATTTTTTGGATCTTCAGTTTTTTTCCAAATATCTAGAGGGCCGTGGTGTTGGATTGCCAATTTGATAATCCATAGGAGCTCAACCACCCTTAGTAAGATTTGAAATCTTTCTAAGTTAGTAAGGAAATTACTTCTCTTTCTTCTGATAAGCCGCCCAAGGCACAATTCCTAATTACAATGAGATCGAGGACACAACTCACAAGGGTCAAGTGATGTTAGACTCCAAATGGGGACCACTTATCTTGCATCACAATAAATTCTGGAGAGAATATTCGATGGTCGTGATCTCTCAATGTGGTTGATAATTTAGGACAAAGGAGAGACAAACCCAGGTGAGAATAATGAATTATGGGTCCACCACATATGCATGTGTACTTCCATGCATTTCCACTATGATAATAATAAATTCTTTATCCGGTTTTATCAAATCTTTTTTAATTTTTTTTAAATAAATAAATAAATAGGTTAGTCTTTTTTTCCTTTTATTTTAAGACTTTTCTGGCCTCAATGTGAGGCTCTCCATCAAACAGAGAGTTGAGAAAAATAGGAAAAACATAGATTTCCTGGAGATCAGTGTACTGAACTTTTAGAGATTAGTACAGATCTTTTAAAAACCACACTCAGACCACTACCATGCATGGTGGCTTAGAGATCCAACAAGGGTTCAATCTTTTATTGGTTTGGACCTAGATTGACCCAGTTCGCTTTGGACCCGATCCAATGACAGACCTTTTTGGTTGCATTGAGTGTATTATCTGACTTGATTAGTTGATTAACTAGATTTTTTATTAGTCAGAGAGAAATCTAACCATCATGGCCTACTTATAGAATCTCGAGGAAAATATATTTTTCGAGGAATATCTAAGATGACCAGAAGTCAAGCATTTGGGGGCGGTTAGGTGAACTAGATTATTATTATTCTTAATGTGTAATAGGGCATTTTGGAAGAAGACGGGGGTAATTTTGGTCATAATGGATATCAATGCCCTTCAACCAACGGTAGCGCTGATTGAAATGCGAAAGGCTGCATTCACCTCTTCTCTTTCAAAGTTTCTTTTTAACATATAGATCTGATGCTTCTCGTGCCCAACATAAATACTTTGACTTTCTTAGACTTCGTGTTGTATTTTTCAGAGTAACAGTAGTGCAGAGAACAAAATTCCTTGGATATTTTGGTAATTATATTAAAGTTTTTAATATTTTCGTTATCAACTTAGGATTATTATATCCTAAAATCTCCTTCAATTTATATCTTTTTTTTTTTGGGGGGGGGGGGGGGGGGGTATCAATTAAAAATAAAAATAATCCAGTGGTACAAATACTTTAAAGGGTAGTTTTGGTACAGTCCTACAGGTTTTGAGGACAATTAGAAGTACCAGTACTTTCAAACTCATGACATAGCCTTGACATTATTGCTATACTTTCAAACTCATGACATAGCCTTGACATTATTGCTATTATTAGGAGTGCAACTTGGTCACGTTCAAACATAGAACTGAACTAAATCAATAGCTTTGGGGTGGTTTGGTTCGGTTTGAAATAAGTTACGTTTCAGTTCCAAGTTACAAAAATGGAGAATCGATCAATTTATTTCGATTATTGGATTAAGTTTGTATAGAATCGAACCTCTATGCAATATATAAAACAATGGTTTTTCAAAATATGGGTTAGAGGTTTTGGACTGAGAAATTTTTTTGCGAGGATGGTCATTATGATGAGAAGATCATCCTCACAAAAAAACAGCTCAATCTGAAACTTTTAAATCCATCAAAAGTGATTTATAAATTATTGATAAAAATTGACAAAAAATCGACGGTCCACATTCTAAATCACTTTTAATGGGGTTAAAAGTTTTAGATTGGATTGATTTTTTTTTCGGATGATCTTCCCATCATAGAGATCATCCTCCCAAAAAATCAACTCAATCCGAAACTTCTAACCCATATTTTGAAAATTTATTAATGTTACATTGTTTTTACATATGTTTTTTCATGTCCCTTGATCCTGACCCATATATAATAATAATAATATTATTATTATTATTATGAATTATTTTAGGAATTAGGACATATATTAGTGATTTTTATGGATAAATTAATGATTTTTTATGAAAAAATTAGTGATTATTGCATGAAATTTTATGTTTATTATATCTTTGTTTTTTAATTAAAAAATATTACTTACAATTTATAGAATATTGGCAATTTGTAGAACCGAACCGAACCAAATTAACTTTAGTTTGGTTTGGTTCCAATGGAATTTGGTTCGATTCTAATTCTTATTTAATATAAAGTTCGGTTCCAATTTGACCTCAAACCAAATTAAGTTGCACCCTTAGCTACTATTGCATGAGAGAAATATAAAATTATCAAAACACCTTCATCTTTAAATTCATCATGAAACCCTTAAATTATTATTTTTAGCCTTTTTCAAGCTTGTATTCAAGGTGAGAACGCATTGCCTTCAACCTCTGACAAGGCTACATTTCACGATGTTTGAAAGAGATATAATCTTTAGACTTAAGAGGAGGATACAAATTTTTAACTAAGAATTTGAAGAAGATGGGCTTTTGGAGAAAAATCTACATTTTATTTACGGAAAGATTGAAAATGAGGGTATTTCAGCCATTTTACATTAGTCTCCTATTAAAGACCAAAGTCAAGGGTATGTTAAAACGTAATCTTTGGAATTACACATTCACTTATGATGTGATTTTATAATAGGATGATGTGTAAGCAGTAAGTTATAAGTTTGGCATAGTATAACAGCCATTAAATTAATACTTTAGAGAGAATTTGAGAGATATTTTGATCATTAAATAAAAATTGGAGGACATTATCGTCCAAAAAAATGCACCTTAAAGTTCTGTCAAACTCTTGTAGAAGCTAGAATCCAAAAGTGGGTTTTGGCCGTTTCTAACTTCTGCACGTTTAGCTTCACATTTTTGGTAAGAATCGATTTTAGATACATAAAAGTAATTTTCCATCAAAAAGTGTTTCCAAATGCTATCTTTTAGGTTTTTTTTTTTTTTAACTTAGCCCGTTGATGTGTGAGTTCTTGTGACGATGGTGGTTAATTCTCTATTAGAATCGTCACAATGGTTAAAATGTTAGATCTTAAATTTTAATAATACCGACAATTAGAAAATTTAGTTAACTCAAAGTTCCAAAAATGATATGGAGAATCTTGAACTATTGTTAGTTAAAAAGTGACATAAATACAAAATTTTGAAAGGTATTTTTGTCATTATTTAAAAATATGAGAACAAAATTGTTCAATAAAACATAAGTTTTGTAATTCCCATAATAGCTGAAAGTTGAAATTATGTCAGAATCATTTTTAATTTCTACTTATTTTTTACTTCTTAATTTTGTAGGAAGTGATTTTTGAAAGGGAGAAGCGTACGAAATGGCGTCCAAATGCGTTATAGAACGCTACTTTAATTTCTTTGGAGTCCTTTTCTAGTGGTCCCTGGTTCAATCCCATCAAAATCACTTGTAGATGCCATTTGAAGGGCACAATGGTAAGACATACGGAGCTTAAATTTTCATAATCTTAAGAAACTTAGTTTTGAAGTTATCTCAAAATACCAAAATTAACCTCATAGAATTATGAAACAATTGTTAGTATTTCTTTTGATATAACTTCAAAAATATAATCATGGCTTGTGTTGTGTTTTTCATTTGGGATGATGAGAACTTGATTTTTATTTAAAGTTTTTTTTTTTATTATTTAAAAACATGTTAAATTTCTTCGTATATTTTAATACTTTTATGAATATTGAGAAAAGATTTCTTGTTTTCCATTCAAATTTGGAATAAGGCATAGATGATGATTGTAATAAACAAACAATTAAATTTCTTCATTTAATCCTATTTGAAATTATATCTTTTCATTTAATTTTTATTCTACTTTTTGGATTTATGTTTGTTAACATTGAAACTTGTAAATTTAAGGATAAAATTTTTACCTTTCCAAATGGTGAAATAGGGAATGTTTTGGATTTATGTTTTCATTCGTTATAACTAACTTATTGGTGTCCTTGACAAAGTGCCAACCTGCTCACATGTTAGGCTTTCAATGGATCAAGTCGGGATTTAAAGAATCTTTTTTTTCTCTATTCCACTTTATTTAGAGAATATCTTTATCGAAACATACAATTTAATTAAGTCCAGTCCATTTCTAACCCATCTTGAACCCGACCATCAGATCAGATAGAGAAAGAGAATATACAAATCAAATTGGGTGGCTCAAACGACTTATGATTTGAAACCTAACCCATATATGATTCTCGATAGACTCAAAATCATCTGGTACATAATCTTATCAAACTTGTACCATAGGCTTGTCCATTGCCACCCAATGTATTAAAAAAGAATCGTGTTGGGGTGCACAAAGTGGGACACATGAGTGACACAGTGATGTGTTGGAGCGTATGTACTCGTAGATGCTTTATTGTGAGATACAAGTACATTGCATCTACGGTTGTCTGTGCGTCACCACGTCATTTGTGTCACACTTGTGTATCCGTTCGTGTCATTCCAAAAGCCTCAATCAATATTACCTAAAGTGGCCATTGCAACTTAATTTGGTCACTTGGCTGGTTCTTTTTCTTATTATTTATGCTTCTTCGTTTTTTTGACTCACCAACAAAAAGTGAAATCTCAGTAGATCTATCCTTATAGGTTTGGTGAGCTGATGCATCTATTTACTCCTAAAGTTGTTATAATATAATTAGTTGTCTAATCAAAATCATTAGAGTGTAAATCACACTAACCTAACTAACAGCATCATCGTCAAGGTTATTTATGTCTTTTCACTACCATTGTAGTATCATACTTTCAAGAAGTTTATAGGGTCATTTCTGTCATTTCAGGCAAGATAAAGTAGGGGTAATTTGGTAATTTCACACTTTTGAGAGAAAGAGAGAGGTGAGAGAAAAGCAGTATAGTCGTACTTCAACTTCTCTGGCGATTCAGATCGACTGAGAAACAAATTTCTTGTATTTCATTTCTTTTTCATAAATTTTTTCAAGAAATCTGTGCTTAAGTCTCCTGAAATCATCCAAAATCTTTTACAATGTCGGCATCTTAGTAGTTTTCCTACAATCTCTCCACTTTCGAGCAAACCCAGTGATAACTTCGACCTCTCTCTCTCTGTGATTGTGTGTGTTTAAGCAACAGCAACCATGCTTCCTTCAAAATCCAAGTAAGTGTACTTCTATCATTCTAGATCTGACGCGGTTCACTGTTTTTATAATGTTTGGAGTTCATTTAATTGATTTTTTAATGGGGTTGTCTGTCATTTGGATTATTGTTCTGTTTTCTGCTTGGTTGTTTGGATCCAGCATGTATATCTCTGATTTGGGATCTTGATTTTCTTGACTCTTGCTTTTGTTTTGAGCTTGATTTGAATCTTGGGTTTTCCACATTTGGACATTTTATTTTATAATTTTTTGTTTCTTCATGGGTTTTTATCTGACTGAAGAATTCTGACTATAAAGGTTTCTCCTTTTTTTTTTGTTGATCTTGGGTTTAAGATAGTTTGTGGGCATGATTTATTCTCGGGGTTAATCTTCATTTGGTTTGTTTTTGTTTAATGGGTTTGATTGATCTAGTTTAATGATTTGGTTTTCTTTACTTTGGGTTCATAATGTGGTCATTTTCTTATTGTGTCTTGCTTTTTGGAACTATTTGTGGTTTAGCGATCACTTGCATTTTGTGGTTTGTTTAATGGGTTTTTGTTCTAGTTTATGTAATTCTGAGATTTGGGTCTTGAACAGATCTGGTTTATCTGAAGCATCACACAACAAAACCACTCCAGCAACTCCAAGGGTTAGCAAATTAGGTAGGGGAGTGACTAAATCAGACTCTGGTTCACCTTCACCACAACAAAATTCACGCCTTTCGCTTGATCGATCTCCGCGATCGGTTGAATCAAAGCCCACTGTTGAGCGGCGATCCCGAGGCCCATTACTACACCTGATGTAAGTGGGAAACTTGGGTTTTTTGTTAATTGTTACAAAATTTGTTTATTTTTCATGAGAATTGATGATTGGGTTTTGAATGTAGAAACAACAGCCACGTACATTGAAAGGATCAGAGCTGCAGACTCAATTGAATCAATTTCAGGAAGATCTAAAGAAGTCAAAAGAGCGGTTAGCTTCGCTTGAGAAAGAGAAAGAGAAAGCTCTGGAAGAGTTGAAGGAGGCGAAGAAATTGGCCGATGAGGCAAATGAGAAACTTAGGGAGGCCTTGGTTGTGCAAAAGCGAGCCGAAGAAACTACCGAGATTGAGAAGTTTCGGGCCGTTGAGTTGGAGCAAGCAGGAATTGAGGCAGCTCAGAGGAGAGAGGAAGAATGGCAGAAAGAGATCAATGCTGTCCGAAACCAGCACGCCGTTGATGTTGCTTCCCTACTGTCTACCACACAAGAACTCCAACGGGTGAAGCAAGAGCTCTCCATGACATTTGATGCAAAGAATCAGGCTTTGAGCCACGCTGATGATGCAACCAAGATTGCCGAAATCCATGCTGAGAAGGTGGAGTTGCTCTCTTTGGAGCTTAGTAGGGTGAAGGCCTTGCTTGATTCGAAGCTTGAGAAGGAGGAGAATGAGACCTCGGAATTGATAAAAAATCTGAATTCTGAGGTGGATTCTCTAAAACATGAACTAGAGGAAGCGAAAGCTGTTGAGGTGAAGTTGGCCGAAAAAGAAATTTTGGTTGAACAACTTAGAATTGAGGTGGACAATGCAAAAAAGGCCGAATCTGATGCAGGTAAACTCGTGGAGGAATTACGTTTTAAGGCCCAACAATTGGAGACTCGGATTGATGAAGCGAATCGATTAGAAAGATCTGCGTCCGAGTCTTTGGATTCATTGAAGGAAGAACTAGAGGGAAAAATTGGTTTGTTACGAGATGTGGAGTTTGAGGTTGCATCTCTTAGGGCAAAGGTGGAATCTTTGGAGATGTCAATTGGGAGACAGAGAAAGGATCTCGAGGAATCGGAACTGCAGTTTGAGACAGCTAAACAGGAGGCCACCGAGATGGCTAAGATGGTTGAATTGGTGAACTCCAAGCTTGAAACTTTGAAGGAGGAGAAAGTGCAAGCTTTGAACAATGAGAAGCTTGCGGCTTCAAGTGTTCAAAGCTTGTTAGAGGAGAAAAACAAACTCGTTAGTGAGCTTGAAATCTCTAGGGATGAAGAAGACAAGAGTAAGAAAGCAATGGAGAGCTTGGCTTCAGCTTTGCACGAAGTTTCGTCTGAAGCAAGAGAAACTAAAGAGAAGCTTATAACCAAGGAAACCGAACTTGAAAATGCTGTGTCTCAAGTAGAAGATCTTGAGTTGGCTTTGAAATCTACGAGTGAGAGGTACGAAGCCATGCTTGATGAGGCAAAGCACGAGATCGATCTCCTTACTAGCAACAATCAGCAATCCAAGCTAGAAATTGAGAATTCGAAGGCCACATGGGATGAAAAAGAGGTCAATTTAATAAATTGTATAAAGAAATCGGAAGAAGAAACCGATTCCCTCAAAACAGAAATAGACAGGTTGATTAATTTACTTAAAGAAGCTGAGGCTTCAAAGAAGGAAGGAATCGAGATGAAGAATGCCCTGAAACAGGCCGAATCTGAGGTGTCATCTCTGAAAGGTGTTGTCGATGATGTTAAAGCTGAGAGCACGAAACTGAAAGAGAGGTTATTAGACAAGGAGAATGAAATGCAGAGTATCACCCAAGAGAATGAGGAGCTTAGAATCAGAGAAGCGACATCTCTTAAGAAAGTCGAAGAGTTGTCCAAGTTGCTAGAAGAAGCATCAACCAAGAAAATTGAGGAAAATGGGGAGCTTTCGGACAGCGAGAAAGATTACGATTTGCTCCCTAAGGTGGTAGAATTCTCAGCGGAGAACGGAGATAGAAGAGAAGAGGAGAAGCTGAGTGATGAACCCCATGGAGACAATGATCGCTTAAAGGACGTGGTTGTGTCTTCGGAACCAAGGATGGAGAACGTGAACGGGGAACAAAAAGAAGAAGGGGACTCAGTCGAGGTGGAGGTTAAAATGTGGGACAATTGTAAGATTGGTGAGAAAGATTTGTTGCCCGACAAGGAGCCTGAGACCGAGCCAGAATCGTTTGAAGGTGATCTTGACTCGAAGGTGGACGATGATAGCTTCGATAAGTTAAATGGGTTGTCGTCAACGGGGAATGTGGACAATGGGGTTAGTTCTCCAACAAAGCAACAACAGCAAAAGAAGAAGAAGCCATTACTCCACAAGTTCGGAAGCTTATTGAAGAAAAAGGGGAGCTCCAACAGTAAGTAGGAAAACCAAGCCTGTGAACAAGGCAAAGTTTATTTGATATTATAATGTGCCTTCATGTGTTTGATTTCTGCTTCTTGGTTATGATTTTCAGAATTAGTGAAAATATATGAGAGGCTATGTTATGGTAGATTGTTATCTGATGTGGTTCCTCGATGCCGAGGAGTGTTGTGTATCTGATTTTTTTTTTTTTTTTACTCAGTTTCATGGAGAGGAGTGGTAATTTCTATAATTGTATTTTTTTTTTTTTGGTAATGTTCCTTCTTTGCATGGAGAAATTATTTCTTCAACTGTTACCTTCAAAAGTTATTGAGGTATGGTTACTTCTAAACTGAACTACCACTTTGGTTCTCTGTTAAACTAATAGTTTTTCTGTTAAAAGTAGTAGTTTTGGGTACAAGTTATTCTTCTACAAACTGGGTTGTTTGCATTGCTTAGTTGCTCTATCCTGACTATCCAAAGACGTATAAAATTAGAGAGCTGCTATTAGCACACCAATGTTTACTTATAACACACCAATCCATATATATGTAAACAATTACTTAATTTCAAAAGGATTGGTATGCTATGCTGTGAATTAAAGTTGGCGTGGCAATAGAATTTCTCTAAAATTATAAGATCAAACTTCTGGTTTGAAAATTGTTCATTGTTGTTAGCTGGGTGATCAAAATTAGTTTGTCACATTAGAAGTTAATTTGGATCAAATGGTAACAACTTACAAGTATATGTGGGCCTCATTTTCCAAATTGATGGGGACGAAATGATTGGTATTATGTAAAATCATACACAGGAGATTAATCCCTTATGCTTGATTTACAAGAGTGATAAAGTTGGAAGAGAATGTCTTTCATTTTCTAGGGTTTGATTGATGTGGCAGTGCATGTTCTGTTGTAAATTCCATGCTATGCTATGGTAATGGTTCTTCACTCAAATCATAAAAGGAGGAAGTTGGGTACATCTGACATTCTCAATCAATCATACCATGCATGCTTTGGCATGACTTATTGTGGGTCTAGTTTGACTGATAAAATGACTGAAATACCCCTAATCCTTTTTAACATTTTAAATTATTGTAGGGTGTCCCTGTGCTCTATTGTAAGTATTCTTGCAGGTCAGTCATTCTCTTTGGTGGGAGACTAGAATGACAGCCTGAAACATGGTAAAGTAGTACTTTTGAGGAGAAATAATTTAACCAAATGTTTGTTTGGAATCTTTCCCTCCCTTTTTTCCATCTCTCCCTCTGTGCCTAATGTTACAAAAGAAGCCGAAACTATTGACTTTATGACTCAACTGTCCTTGTAAGTGTTCTTAACAAGGACAAAATGCTGTCAGGACCCATTATGCCAAGTGGATTTTTCTGTTTATTGGATTCAAGTATTTCTTCATGGTCAAGCAGTAAAAGTTGTCGTGTTTCTATCAAGACCATCTTATAAAAGTGCACAACTTGAAATCATCAATCAAAGACTAAACCCAGACATCTTGTAGGGCCTCAAAGGGAAGGTAATGCCCTGCTAGCCTGGCTTCGCTTGGCTTTGCATGTCCAGCAAAAATACAATGGCTAGGGTCTGAATCTTTTGAGCGCAGTGAGTAGTTGGGTGGGAGTCATGATTCTCGATAGCTCTAGTGAAATTTAGGATCTTATAGCCCGCCTTATATATGCTAGAAAATCTAACTCAAAACCATGCTTTGGACTTGGCTCAAGCATATCTGGACCAAACTCAAATCTGCTCATTAAAGGCCCTATAACTTAGCCTAATCCGATAGATCAAATTACGATCCAAATACTAAATACCATAACACAAACCTATGTGAAGCAAACCCTTTTTTGTATTGATTATTGTGATATAATTTGGCCTAGGTTCATAAAATTCAATTCATTTTGCTCATTGGGTTGAATGAATTCAATACAACATTTGAGTGAAACTGAGATGTAAAGATACAATACAAAAATATCGTTCTACCCTCTTGTTTTAAGGATATTTATGAAAGAAAATGCTCACGTAGTAAGATCTTACATATTATAGGGCTTTCATCCATAACTCAGTTAGTTTGACATACTGCAAAGCAACTCTCTATTCCAGCTTACTCATAAACATTACAGATGGACAATATATGCTAAAAGCAAGTGAAAAAAACTTTCTATAATCAATCCTTCTCAAATGCATCTTCAATCTTCCCATGGACTCATACTCTCTCTCTCTTCATTATTTTTTATGTTAATGAACATTTACATTTTTTTGACATGAAGATTTGATTTATTTATTTATTGCTAAAGATACATATTGGATTAAAGAAAAGAAAAGGAAGTCAATAGCCCGATCCACAAGAAGATAAAAACCAAAAAGAAAGAGAATAAAAAAAGAAAAAAGGAAAAGAAACTAGCACCAACCACAAAAGGGAAATCCTGATCCTCCTTACAAATGAAATGAGATCCCACTTAAACATAAAGACTTTGATTAATATAATGGATAAGGATTAACTTGGAAAATTTATAACCAAACGTACTAAATACATTATCTATTCTTCCACTTTCCAATTTGCCAAGATTATGATCGAGTAGTTTAGAGAGAATCCACAATTTTTAAAAACTATCTATTTAATTAACTAAAAGCATTATAGTAACAAAGTCGTTGTAGTATAGTGGTAAGTATTCCCGCCTGTCACGCGGGTGACCCGGGTTCGATCCCCGGCAGCGGCGCACTTTTTAGATTTTTCCATGGATTTTGGACTCAAAACCGGATCGGATTTGTTAACCTATCAGATTCAGGCCCACAATAAAAGTAAATTGTATCTAGTAATATTAGCCTTATTCTGAGCTCTACATCTTCTATTGCAGCACATATTCACCAGCCTTTTACTTAAGCCCATAATGAACACAACGCTTCCATGGATTCCACTCCCAAAATTATTTCCTTGAATATTATTGTTCCAATTTCCATTCACCTAATTTTTATGAAAAACAACTACTTTAAGATTTCAAGTACTCAAAAACATATATATGGTGAAGGGTACCATTTATATTTCATGGGAATATTAATGTTCTTCACAATTTTGATTTTATGAAAATATACTTAAAATAAGTAATAATCATTTTTTTTTTAATTCCATAATAAATATATTTCTAAGTATCATTATGTAATTAATAAATACTTATACAATACATGCTTTAACATACCATTAAGATTTTTTTTTAATATTTTCACAACATGTCTCTATACAATGACATATATACTCATAATTTTTTGTATTAAAAGATAAAATAATAAGTCTATTTCAAAATATATCTTTAGAAGAAAAAAAAAACCAATTAGGACTCTTAAAAAATAATAAAATCCCACCTAAATAAATTCTTACTAAAAAAAAAACCCTTTAAACTCCTTAAAACACATGTCAATTTGGTAAGGAAAGAAGAAAGAATGTTGAAATCCAAATGAAGAACTCAAGACAAAAATATTTGGAGAGCTGTTGGATTGAAGTCATTCTTACATTTTCCCCAAAGATATTTATTTCTAAGTTTTGTTGAGGAAACAATTTCTATTAATTTGGTTAATAATTATATGAGCACTAATAGGGATTTTATAGAGATCAACATGGATCTAGAAGATATAAATGATACTTAGGAAGAATCTAAATCAGAAATTAATTAATATTTCCATTATTCTCAGATTTCATGAGATATCGTTCATTGGTCCATCATCATTGGCAATGATCGCATATACTACAAGAAGCCCCACAACTGATGATATCCTTTTTAAAGTAATAATCCTTAAGTAAAACTTGATGATGATCATAGTATTGTTGAGTTAATGTCTTGTACTTTGTTGTTGGTACATTGAGTTGCATGGGTACACGGTACATATAGACATATTTTAACAACTTTCGATTCTATAAATAAAGATCTCTAGGACCATAAAACTTGAAAGAAAGTAGTGATTGTTCTTGTTCTGATCTTTATATGTAGACAAATTGCCTATCTACTTAAATCCTTGATTTTTGTGTGCGATCTTTGATGCTTCATTTTTCACAAATAAATCAAGGAAATTTTTTTTCATTTTTCGAGCAAATAGATTTGAACACAAAGATTATAGAATTTGTTGTGTAAATTTGTGTCCTAAAACTCAGAAACTCAAACTTGAATAAGTAAAATTGAGGGGGCGTTTGGCTCGGATTTTAAAATCTGATTCTGGCTCATAATTGAATTCTAGACTCTGTTGCATCATTTGTTTCTGATTATCGACTTGATTTTTTCATAATCAAGAACCAAAATCACAAATAATAAAAAAACAACTCTCAGGTTGTTTCTTCTGATTCTCACAAACTATCCAGTTATAACGATCTTGAATTATATCTTGTAATAATAATAATAATAATAACAAATATTATCAAAATAATAATAATATGACTAATATAATTAATAAAAATGATAACACATAATAATAGTAATATAAGTATAATTAATAACAAAAACAGCCATTATAATACTAGTAACTAACATTAGTATTAATATATAATTACAGTTATTAATAACAACAGCACAATAATAATAATAATAATTTTTAAATATAAATACAAAATCATCAATTTTTTTGAATAATCTTAATCTTAATCTTAACATGTTCCTTAACGTACAATTCACTTGAAATATTAATAGAAAGTGACCTAACTATCATCTATTTCAACTCCTTAAAAAATATATATGATTTTTTCTCTTAAAAATCAATTATTTTTAATCTCTGAAACATGTATTTTTACTCACATTTTTAATTTCAAGAAGTAATTGGATAATTTTTTCCACAAGATCAATTTTGAGAAACAATATTAAAAAATAGAATTTTGGAAATCAGTTTCTATGATCTGATTTTGACAATCCATAATTAGAATCAAGAATCATGATCTGAAATCCGAACCAAACTCCCCCTAATGATACTTTGTATTAGATATTTAAAAATACTACTAATTTTAATAGTTACTTGGTTGAAGTATAGCTCTTTCCAAGTTAAAAATATAGAAGAAAGTGGGGTCCTGATATGATTTGTTCACCACCACGAAAAGAAGAAGAACAAAAGGATGACAAGTCTGCTGCTATTAAATAATGTTACTGTTCTTCTACACTTGGCGGGTGAACCTACAGTGCCCGTCCAATGGGACCAAGGCGCTGCCACTTCACATACGACACAGTAGCACTGCAACATATCAATCAATGTTTCGTAAAAGTATTTATATATTATATTAGTATGATTTAACAACAAAGTCGTTGTAGTATAGTGGTAAGTATTCCCGCCTGTCACGCGGGTGACCCGGGTTCGATCCCCGGCAGCGGCGTTTCAATTTTTAATATCACTCTCAGAAAAATATGATTTTGTCACAGATTAATAGAAAATGACTTAAACACCCTCATCTTCAGTCTCAAGCCAAAATCTCTTGATTTTTCCTCTAAAATCCATGATCTTCGATTACAATTTTTTCTCTCTCGAAACACTTGATTTTATATATATTTTCAGTAATTTATTTGGTGAAGTCATCTAGATTTTTTATTTAACTTGTTTTCATTTTATTAATTTAGAAGACAAACCAAATTAGTAAAAAAATCTATTTAATGGAGTATGGACTATAGGGAAGAAAGCCGAGGTTGAAGAGGGATTTTGGAAAAAAAAAAAAAAATCAAGGGGTTTTGACAAAAAATTAGAGAGTATGGTGAGACTAGTCTACTTGCAGCCACACACACCATTACACCTTGTAAGTGTTATAAGAGGTAAGTGGCCACTTTACATGAAGGGGTATTTAGAGACTTGAAGAGATGACCTGAGAAGCAAATTCAGTTGCGTCTTACCATCTTAGCTAACCCCAGGTGGGTTAGGTTAATCTTTTGATCATGGATAACCAATTTTTAAATTCAATGGTTAAAGATAGCCAATCAAGCTTTGGAGGAATATCCCAAGCAAAAGATATAGAATCCAATGGACTCAGAGGCCTTTTCATTAAGCCCATAAATAAATAGAAATATCTCTAATAGGATGGACAGGATTATAATCATAGATTGGGCTTCAAAGTCTGTGACATGTGGCATGCCAAGGTGGTGTGGAGTTGAGCATCTATTAAAATCCTTGAAGCACAGAATCCAAACTTTTTAATAATTTCAAGGTGATAAGGCTTACGTTAGTACAGTATCTCTCATTAGGAGTTTCGTTGAGGGGGAAGTTGGCACAAAGACGTCTTGGATGAGGACGTCCCTTAGTGCCACCTAATTACAACACCACACAAAACAATCAACTAATCACAAGTTGGTATTTCCTCTAATTGAAATGGTCTCGAACCGATAAAGTGATTCCAAAATATTTTGTGACAATTCAAAACTTTCAATGTTTGATTTGAGCTCGATCTAAATATTTCATGGAAACATTCGAAAATGGTACAAGTCTTTGAATCATATTTATAAGAAAACGATGAAGTGACCTCAAGATTGGAACTCACATCACACACCCTGAGGTGAAAGTGTATAGGAATCATAAATGCTTTTCCTCGAGATAATAGGACCTTGTGTGTCCGAAGGGCAATTGTGTTTTGTATAACAAATGCGCTTAAAAAAATATTTTTATTATTATTATTATCAAAATGACCTCTGATGCTTATTCTCAAAGTGTATTTATTGCACTTTAATGTGCGCCCTAACAAAACCCGTGCTAATAGGATGAATGGAAAACTCATAAATGCAATCTTGATATGCAAATCTATTTTGAAAAAAGAGTGTACATGCCTCCTTAAATTTAAAATTTTAAAATTTTTAAAAAATCCTCCCTTGACCATTGATTTTCATAAGAATATGAACAAAAATAATTAAATTACCATTTTAAAAGAAATAAACGTTTTAAAAATTTGGATGTCCATTGATCAGAGATACCTTGATTAATTATAAATTACCTTCTCAAGTATTTATAATGCTATATATATATATATATATATATATATATATATTTTTTTAACATTTTTTTTTAACTTTTGTTCTAAGAGTTTAATAATTAATATTTTTTTCTTAATATTTGATACGTAAATGGCTTTATCTTGAATCGTATGGCTAAAAACCCTTAATCATTAACCTAGAGGTTCAAGCTGATTGGTTATTTTTAAATGGATTTTTGGCTAGAGGTTGAAGAAGAGGGTGTTTTCGCCATTTTCTGCTTGTCTTTCCAAGTAGAATAAGGTCAATGTGGGTGTAATTCATCAATTTCAAAACATAGTTGGTATCTCAAATATTGATAAAAACATGGAGAGGAGTTTGTCTAAATGAAGGGGGAGATAACTCAAGAAATTAAAATGCATAAAAGAAAATGACTTTAAATTAATCAAAGAAGTAAAGGTGTAGAGTGTTACTGAGCCTTTTTCAGAAATAAGAGCTACACCATTTGATTCATCAATGGAAATTTGTTACTCCAATCCGATGGATCAAAATCAAGCACGTAGCAATCATCATCTTCATCTTCAAAGCAAACTTTTGACTTTATCTTCTTCTCTAACTCCTCTATGAGTCTTAAGAGAAACCTAAAGAGAGTGAGAGAGAGATATCTTTTAATCTTCCTTCTCTTGTTAGAAGATAACACAAATGCATGTTTTTCGATAACCGATTTTCGTCTTTAGGTAGGGGTAGCAATGGGTTGGGTCGAGGTAAGGGTATTATGAAAATTTACCAAACCCAAAAAATGACCCATTTAATAAAACTGTCAAAAACTTAAACCCAAACCCATTCCATTTATAAATATGTATAACTTACCCGACTCATATATAACTTGTTAACCAAAAGAGTTGTGATAATAGGACACCCCTTTCTGACAAATGCCCCCTACGCCCCCATCACAGAACCATAGATCATTTGCCTCGGGATATGTATAATCATAAATATGTTTCTTATGTATCCCAAGGCATTTGATCTACAGTTATATGACGAGGGTGTTTGTTAGATGGGAGTGTCATATTATCACAATTCTAAATAAAATTAAAATTTTTATTAAAAAAAATAAGTTTCAGGTCTGTTCTTTATAGAAGCCAGCTCCAGTTTCAGAAGCTGATTTCTGGAAGAAGTAGAAGTCCAGAGCCTGAAAAACCACATCCAACAAAAGTTTATTCGTTACATAAGTACATAAGCCAAAAATTGATGTTCGTTTGATAGCTTTTTATTATTAGATTCTAGTAAAATGGTTAGAATACCCTTAATGTTAATAATGCGCTCAAAATGCACAAAAAATAAGTAGAATACCTTAATAAATATATAATTACACCATATATATATAAAATAAATTTTTATTAAAAAGTTATAAAAATAATTATTTTAAATTTAAATAAATTTATAAATTTTATAATTCTATCAAAATGTCGACAACATCTCCTCTTAAAAATGAACATATGATAAAGAAAATACTTGCATAATACATAATCCAACATCTACATAATGATGAATGATATTTTGGTAATAAAGTAGTGATGATGAATTACTTTTGATTTTGGTAGTAAAGATAAATGGTGTTTTGGTAATTTTTTTATTTTTTAAAGTTAAATTTGATTAAAGATGAAGGGTATTTTGATAATTTTATTTTATTTTTTAAGGTTATGCTTAGTTAAAATTTTGATAAAAAATGAAGGGTATTTTGATAATTCCTTTATATTTTTTAAGGTTAAGTTTGGTTGAAAATTTGATTAAAAATGAAAGGTATTTTGATAATTTTTTATTTTATTTTTTAAGATTAAGTTTGATTGAAAATTTGATTAAAAATGAAGGGTATTTTGATAATTGGAAAAAATGAAGGGTATTTTTGTAAAGATGAAAAGTATTTTGGTAATTCCCTTTTGTATTTTAAGGTTAAGTTTTGTTGAAAATATGATTAAAGATAAATATAATTTTGGTAAAGATGAAAGGTATTTTGATAATTGGTAAAGATGAATGGTATTTTGATAAAGAAGAAAAATATTTTGGTAGTTCCCTTTTATTTTTTAAGGTTAAGTTTGGTTGAAAATTTGATTAAAGATGAAGGGTATTTTGATAAAAATAAAGGATATTTTGGAAGATTAATGATATTTTAATAAAGATGAAGGGTATTTTAGTAATCTTATTTCATTTTTTAAAGTTAAGTTTGGTTGGAAATTTGATTAAAGATGATGGGTATTTGGGTAATTACACTTGAACTGTTTTACATTTTTATCTTCCCACAAAAGTCATTTGAAGAAGCCCCTCTTGTGTGACTTTTTTTAGGAGCTACTTTTGGGCTTCAATTGAAATCTGCAGGAACAAAAAATTCTCAAACAAATATTATTTATCTGACTTTTTTGGCTTAAAAATAAAAAAAACTGGCTCCTGAAAAGAATAGAGTTGAATTTCCACCACAAAAAATAAAATACTATTACTAAATTTAAAGTCACACAACCATAAACTCAGTTCAATGGTGAAAAATAAATTTTTTTTATTTTATTTTTTCAAAATTCATAGAATTTCTTCCTTTACAACCTTGTGGCATCAGAACATGCTTTTTGGATGTTTTAAGGTGATGTGGTCAGAAAACTTTCCTTACTAATTTAGCAAGGAAAGTGTTTTTCATCATCATTATTATTGGCTAAGAAAAGTGTATTTTATTATCACAAGAGACATACTAACTTTAATTAGTTAAATCTTATTAATAGTCATTTTGCTCACATAGATCACTATATTAGGAATTAAACACTACATATGTCTCTAAATTTCAATGAAAAACATAGATTAAGAAAAATATAAATAAAAATAAATAACTTAGTGAGGAAAGTGTTTTGCCCACATGGATTACTATATTAGGAATCAAATACTACATCCTCTAAATTTCAAAGAAAAAAATGGATTAAGAAAAATAAATAACTTTGTAAGGAAAAAATATATATATTTTTTTTCTAAACTAAAATTTTAACCATTAATTATTTGAAAATTATTTTAAAAAACCTTCTGTATTTTGTAGAATTTGAAAAAAAAAATGTATTATGAAAATTTTTAAGGAAATTCTAGAAAAAAAAAAATTGAAAATTATATATAAAAAAAGTAACATATTTTTTTAAATTATCAAAATAAACCCAAATTGACACTTTAGTGTCAAAGTTTTGTTTTTAAATAATTACTGCGACGAATATTTTATTTTTTAAAATAAGAAATTGGCATTTGAAGTGTCAATTTCTTCAATTGCGACCGTTATGTAAATGTTATATATTCGTTGGTTAAAAACAACACTTAAAGTGTCATTTTTTTTAATTTGAAAATTTTGACCGTTGCACTATCTATCTCTATATAAATATATTATACACTCATATTTATCACAATTTTCTTATTTTTTTTCACTTTTATAATTTTGTTACAATATTTTATAATTCAATCAAATCGAAGATGTCTTCAAGAATTATTATTTGTCGATATGGAGGTTACATTGAAGGTATCATGCATATTGGTGGAAATACGTGACTTTTATCGACTTCATCACAAATTACATATTTAGAGTTATAAGTTCTTATTATTTCGATTTGTAATATTTGATTATAATTTTCGATAAGGTTAGTTATTAATTTAGATAATGAAATTTTTTTAATTTATATTTTCGACAAAGAAACTTAAGAAATATATATTAAAAAGTAATCAAAATTCTCAAAGTATAAGTATTTTCGTGGTACAACATAAAAATATTGGAATGTATCAATCAAATTATGGTCAAAGTGGGCCTAATTTATCGAATTAATATCTAAATACCGATATCTACCATAATGTTGTGTACGGTTCAACTGAACCTAATATTATAACACAAAATGATTCCGATAGTGATGTATATGCATTTGTTTATAATAATTTGAGTTCGTCGTCAGACGATGATGAAAATATATTTGATATTTAGGTTAGTAAATTTTTTTAATAATACAGTTGAATTAAGAGAAAAAAATAATTTATTTAACAATTATAAATAATTTTTCTATAAAATATGTTTTTATTAATAAAGAAAAAGTTATAGTTAAATGTGATGTTCCAAATTGTGAGTGATATATATATACTAAAAAATTTACAAATGATGATTTATTTATATTCATATGTTTAATACAACTCACATGTATGGGTAGAATGAATTCATAATATCATCTTCAAGTTAGTAGTAACTAGATAAATGATAAAATTTTAATTCGTATAAAAAATAATTAATGTTAATCTTTTCAATCCATAGTAACTGATAATAGATATGAATATAATGTATTTATCACATTTATAAAAGCTTGAAAAGTAAAAGAAAATGACAATCGTGAAATACATGGTTGTGAAGTTGAGACATAAAAATATTAAATATTTTTGTCAAACCATTTTAGAAACAAATCTAAGAAATTTTTATTTTCTTAAAATTAATCCAAATAGTCATTTTCAACGTATTTTATTTTATTTAAGGCATGCATAGATGATTTTAAAAATGAATGTTTACCTATTATAGAATTATATGATATATTCTTAAAAGATAAATATCAAACACACTATTTGTTACGGTTACTCACAATTCAAATTACAGTGTTTTTTCACTTGCATATTCAATAGTTGAATAAAAAAATAAAGATACTTAAAAATGATTTTTAAATTATTTTGAAATGTCACTTAGACTTTATGATTTTAACAAAGTTTCATTTATTTCAGATATGTAAAAAAGAAATAATATTTACATTTGATAAATGTTTTCCTTCATCATTTCATTTTTTTGTATTCAACATTTTCGAATAAATTTTAAAAAATATTTATAAATATAATTTATTTGTAAATTTAAAAAAAAAGTGACTAAAGCTTACATTGAAATTAATTGTAAAAATAAATTAGAAAATTAATTAAAAGAGAAAACATCGAAATATATAATTGAATTATGTTAATGGAAGATCCAACACATGCATTAGTTCATTAGGCAGTAGTAAGTTATTATCTCATTCCTTGTTTTAAAATAATAAGGTCAAATGCTAATGAAAGTTTTAATTCGTGAATAATAAAATTACGTATGAAACCAATAATCAAATTATTAGAAGGTATCAGGTGTAAAATAATTGAATTATATAATAAACGTAAATTAAAGAGTTTACTTGAAATTCTCAATTAGTTTTAAAGATTATAAATAAAATTCGAAAAAAAATACAAAAAACTATTAGTAGTAAACTTTTAACTATGATCATGAAAAATAAAAAAAATGCAAATAATTCAAATAGATCAAAGATATTTTACATGTGGAAATTGGGTTCCAACATGTATTCTATACCAACATGCAATAAAAATATGGGATATTAAAAGATATGATAAATATCAATTTTATTTCAACAAATTCATTGTTGAAAGATATAGGCAATGTTATACAATTTCTATGGAAAGTATTTCAATTTCATATGAGTTAAAAAATCCTTTGCAACGAGAAATTTTTTTTCTTTATCTCGACACCAACCTAATTGTTCGTTGTGGGAATATTTGATATAATCGATTAACATGTAAAAAATTCAATTTGAAAATAATTATAATTTTTTAATTTTTTTAATGGTTATGTTTTTAATTTTGTATATCTGTAAAAGGTTGTAATGTAATAATTAAGTTTGAAAATAGTTGATTGATTTACAAGAACCTTGAGATGTAGTCGTCAGATTATGTAATGAACCTCATAAACAAATCTTGTCTATCTTTTATTTCATCTTGTATCGGAATCAAAAATTGACATAAGTTGCACACGTTTTGGGAAAAATCCAATTAATATTTTCATGTCATTGATTAAAAGAGTTGCTATTGACGCCCTATTTTTACTTATTACACCCCAACTAAAAATAAAGAAAATAACTAAATGGTTGAGAATACGTATATGTTGGGGGTATCGATTGAAACTCTCTCATTAATAATAATGTTTGGCCCTCAAATGACAATATTATACCTAAAAAAATAACAACCTATATTTTTCCAAAAATCTGATGGTGGCACATCAAATAATCATAATGTAAAGGAATTAAATCAAGTTTTATAAATCATGGAAACAACATCAATTAAGTTAAATTGAGTCCAGGGCATGAGAATTAAATTAACGAGAAAAGAGTTTCTCCATATAGAGGAAAAAATGCCGGATTTGAGTAAGATCGACTACTACTTGAACATGATTTATTATTGAATTGAGTATCAAAGTGTAACTGGCATGTACTGGATCTATTTTGGAAGTTGATGAGATATCGAATCTATGTATCATGATAGTTCCAGGGCCTTGAACTCTAAGTACTTGATGAATAATATTATAACCTATTTAAAACTATGGATGTCAATGGCTTGGGCTAGGCCATATGATAGCTAGGCCCAACCTCTGTCTAATGGAAACAGGTTAGGCCTAATAAAAATAGCCTATCTATAATAGGTTGTACTATGAATGAGGGTCTAGTTCCCAAGCCCAATTCTAGTCCTAACCATGAATCAATAACTAAACGAACCTTATAACTTTAGAGAACAACCATATATGAAATAGTAATTAGTACTTGAGTTAGGGTGGCAATCTTAACATGACCCACGAAGACAACACAATATTAGTGGGTTTGGGTCAGGTGCGGAGCTTGGAAGGGGTAGTGGGGGTAGTCGTCCCCACTCAGTGTTTTGGGTTTACATAAATACCCTGTGATTTGGTGATTATTTGAGGCAAGCCTTATGTTTTGGATACATCTTTGATGGTGTTGCCCCCACCTACATCTTCCTCTAATATTTTTTGACTCACCCTCTATATTTTTAGGTGATTTAAGCACTCCTCCCCATACTTTAGTGACCCCACCTATGTTTTCAATATGATGCATGACCCCTCGATCTCCCCCTTAATTTTTTCTGTGATTTATCAAATTGGGGAAGATTTGAGGTATCCCTTTGTTTTCAAAATGATCACTTACCCTTTTTGGCATTATTCTTTTCTTTTATATTAACAAATAAATAACTTAAATATCAAAAACCCTTAATTTTTTTCCCCTAATGCCAGTCATTTTCAACCTCTGTAGTATTTTAATTTTAATCTTCAATCCATTATTTTGAAACTTATCCTAATACCTTGTAGAAAACCATATAATTTGTTCATCAGATTGGAAAGTTAAAATATATTAATCTTATGGTTGAAAAATAAGATAAAATTTTACTCAATAGGTTGAAAATGAATGATTTTGAGAAAAGAAATCAAAAGGATTTTGAAGATGAGGGTTATGAGATCATTTTGCATTAATATATTGGGGAAGATCAGGATAAGGGGGGCATGTTGGTGTTTTGGTGAATCTATGATGGGACCGACTAGTTGCACACCACCCATGACCAATTGCACTCCATCACTAACAAGATTCTCCTTTGCACTCCATTTGGATGATTACACTCCAAAAATAATTTAAAAAAGTGTTGCACTCATTTTTAATTTTTTTTTCTTCTTCCTCAACTATGCCCACAGTTCAATAATTTTGCAAGAAATCCTTTGTTGTTTTATGATCATGTTTACAAAATTATGTTCCCTTGAAAGAGACGTATTTATATTAATTTCTAAACAACGATTAGCAAATCAGTGCTTTAAGTTAGAGCACAAAGGGAACACGAGCAAAATCAATCACAAAACATGAGCAAAGTAGTGTATAAACATAGAATACAAAGCTACAAGTAAAAATAAAGGTTAAACCCTAAAAGGTCATGTATTAGAGTGTAAACAGTCCCTTAAAATAGAGATTATTAAAAAAAAAAAGATTAAAGATTTCCTTAGATTGGTGTGCAACTAGTCTATCCTTATATGAGTTATCTTAATTTTTTAAACGGATGACATTGGCCCTTAACTTGAGTCTTCTCTTATAGACAAATGAGAAATGACCTAAATGCCTTTTCATCAACCTCTAACTAAAAATCCGTAAAGTTTCTTCAAACTAGTCATTTCAAGCTCTTTATCCTTATCACTAGAAGGAAATCCCGACTCCATCCATGGTTTGGGTTAAGCCTAATTGGAGTTAGGTCATAATAGTGTCGAATCATCTAACACAATTATTAAATAAGTTGTGTCTAGGTTAGTGAGGTCAACCTATTTTGACATGTTTAATTATTGTGTCATTAACATGTTTTCTTAAATCATGAAATATAAGAAGTATCTCAAATATCAACGACTATTTAAGAATTTTTAAAAGTACCATTTTTTTTTAGAATTACCTATAACTTTTTCATAATATATTTTTTTTTTCAAAAATTTATAAAATATAAACGATGTTTAAAGATATTTTAAAATAATTAGAGGATGGCACAAGATATTTTTGTGGCATCGGAAAACATTATTTGATATAACATGGATAAGACAAAATTCTAAGAATATTGGATTTTTTTTTTCTTGGTGGTGGAAATGTTCCATTTAAGATTAGAATTTTACTAATGGGTTACATGAGTCAGGTCAAGTTACCAATTTAATAAATATGTTGGGTTCGGATTTAAATTTTTAACATAATTATTAAATGGCTCGGATAAATATTTAGAATACCCTTACCTCAACATGACACGAACGCAACACGGCTTGACCCATTGTCAACCCTTGGAGGTATGTCCATGAGTTGAGGTTTATAGTTAAAGAAGTCTATTGATCACTTGTTGAACATTGTTGGAGGAGATGAATT